>NW_026591643.1:406693-414609 GCF_907164565.1 Psammomys obesus | reverse complement strand
AGCAGGCACAGGTGAGCTGACCAGGGAAGTGGGGGGCTCTTCAGGGAGGAAACCAGAGGAGGGTGAACTGACAATAAGGGCTGAGAAAGCCACAAGAATTGCTATTTAGAAAAAACTCCACTGTACATATAATTCTGTGTATAAATGTGCATATACAGTTTTAATAAGCCTTTTCCACCTAAGCTGATGGAGAAAAAGAACCTAACAAAAACCCAGGACCAGACACGAGCACCCTTCTCTTGAGCAGCTGCCCTGGACTATCTAAGGAACTTCCCGAACACACAGACTATTGCTTTTGCCCTTCGTTACCTCCCAGAGGTGGAAGGTAAGTCTTTACAGATGAAGGAACTATGTACTTCAGAAACAGGGCTCCGAGGTCTCTGAGCTGGGACCTGAGAGCCCCTCCACAGGGAATAGCCTTTGTGGTACCTCAGGTTTCTAAAGGGTGGAGACAGCCAACAGTCCTGCCAAGCTGTGATGCCTACGAACCACACGATGGCCAAAGCAGCATGATAACCGCCAGGGTGCTGTGGGAGGACCCGGCCGTCTCCAAAAGTTCTCTAGCTGGACTTGAGACCATGCCTCACTGGAAACCTAGCCAACTACTCAGACCTGGTGAAGTCATGGTCATTGGAGGAGCATGTACAACTGCTAATGTATTAAACCAGCCTGACCCCTAATAACCTATTGACATTTGCGCTTCTATCCACAGATAAGTGTGTCTTCACCCCTCGTCAAGGAAACTTCTCTTTGCAACAGACGGAGACCACTGCAGAAAACTGCCTCCAATCGAAATGCACATTAGTAGAGCCCAGTCCCAGTGGACACATCTACAACTCACCCCTGTGACTAAGGCTCGGGAACACTGCCGAAGAGGGGGCAGAAATACCGTGAGAGCCAGGGATCACAGTATTTGCTGAGGGATGGTGTCTGAAGCAGCACCCGGGAGTCTCGCCACCACGACAGCCCAAACAGGAGCTGAAAAGGGACAACAAGGATAACATCAGGGGAATGCCAGAGTGCCCAGGGGAAGGCTCCAAGTCCCACACAAGCGAACGAGGAAAGCTGGAGGCAGGAGAGATAGTCCCCCCCAGGAAAGAGCACATGAATTGGTTGTCCAGTGACAAACAGCCAGCCCTGAAAATGCACATGTAAGTGACGTATGTACTGAGCAGACTGTATTTAGGAGTATGTATGCATGCACATATCCGTACATGCATACAATTAACAAATAGTTTAAAGAGAGGCCATGAATGTCACAGACATCAGGGAGGGGTGTGGGACGGTTTGGAGGGGAAAAGGGAAGGGGGAGATGTTATAATTTTATTGTGCTCTCAAAGATAAAAATAAGTATAAAAACAATGAAACAAACGGACACCAGCAACAGACAGACCAAGTGCATCTCCAGTCACTCAGGCATTCTCAGAAAAGAGAAATCACGTGCAGGCGCAGGCGGTGCCCAGCTCCCCGGGTTTCGCCCCCGAGAGAGAAAGCGCTGTAAAGTACAGGCTCACGTCTGAGATCCGGAAATGTGACAGGTCTTCAGCTCTAACTGAACAAAATGTGGAACCCTCCTTTCTTACCCTCAGCCCCTTGCTGATCCTCTCTCCGCCTTCTCTGAATCGCAACAAACGTGTGGAAGTTGTTCACAAACTGAGGAAAGTGCCCAGAATGTATGGATGACGTACATTCCACCCAGGTAAGAGCCCGGTTCTCGGCCACAGCTGAAGGAGAAGCGTTACTCGACACTGTCTGAAGATGGACCAGCCCTGGCTCCGATGCACAGATAGATGGGTGGCCTGAAAGCAGTTCGTGGCTATCCAACCACAGAAGTCCAGAGAAGGGCTGATGAGCAGCAGAACACCACGTTAAACCCCGCAAACCTGACACAGACAGTGCACAGCCAGGCAGCACTATTTCTCTGTAGTTTTAGTCCCTGATGGATGCGTTTTCTGACCGGCCGGTCGGAACACTGAGTGTTGCGTGTACCAGCGATCACTTTTGACCTACGTGTCTCATTCTTCTGCCTTCACACTGCAGGCAACTAAAAACATTACCCAGGAAGAGCAGAGGACACAGTGTGGGAAGGACACGCACGTTAGCACATGGTCGGTGAACTCACGTGGCTCGACCCATAGACTCTGTGGAGCCTGTCTGCCTCTGTTCTCACGCTTTCACTGGGGAACAGGCCCCAGCCGAGTGCAGAAGTCACCACGGGGCGAGACTCCACACTCAAGGCGCAAGCGTTGCTCTTCCTCTCTACCCTGGGCCACCCTCTTCCTACAGTTGATCCCTGGAATTAAGCCCAGATCGATGGCTTCTGTTGCAGGTAATACGCTGGGCACAGAGCAGTTCTGGTTCTGTTCATGACCTGGGTCCACATTCACGGCTGAACGTTAGCCGTGACAGACTCACCTTCCGTGAAGCGTCAGCTGGCTACTTCTGCAGCTACTACCCAGCCTCACGCTTTCCCTTTGTGGACACACTGCATGGAACAGCGGCGCCGTGGTAGCTGACGGCATCCCGAATAACATCCTGCCGACAAGTGGGGGAAATGAGGTGAGGTGGGAAGATGAGAAAGGCTGAGAGCCTTGCTCCATGTTTGCTTCCGTCCTCCGATTACCAAGCCTGTTTGGCCGCTCGGCGGGCTGCACTTGCGGTTTCACTTGGGGTGAGGATTATATTATGGCAGCTCGAAGGTAGGAACTAACTGAGAAAATTACAAAACTGGAAGAATGAGTGTGTGCAGAGCGCAGCCGGCACAGCCTTCCTCAGGGCGCAGCGGCAGCTCTCGGAAGCTCTGACGGGGAAGTCAGCAATCAGGACAGAACAGCAACTTTATCTTGTACCCCTTTATTTTTCCTCCAATTTATCTACAACAAGCAGAGCTTGCTGTAAATCATACTAACTTGTAACTTAATTCTGTGGCAGTTTTCAAATCATTGAGAAGCAAATTTTACTTTTTCAGGCCAGCATATGATCTCTGCTGGCAAATATTCGACATCCCCTGAAAACTTGTGGTCAGTCAGTGGGTGTCGCCGTCTGGTAACACTGTTGGTGTCAGGCTGATTGACGGCTCACTCCTGTCCGCATTGGTGCTTTCCTCTGCTCCTCTGCTCTGAGGCGAGGTCTGCAGGTCAGCAAGGGTAGACATCTCTTCCATCGTTCCACGTCTCTCCTCCAGTGTCTACATGTTTTAAAGCTGTGTTACTAAACTTTCTAATCACTCTGTGTTCTTGCTATGTTGAGTTTTTTGCTATATTAAAATTTTCCTCTTTAGTGCCGCTCTCTTCCTTGAGATACATTTTTCTGATATTTTTATTATTTGATAAATAGTTTTGTTACTTTCCTTTCTTATTTGCGTCTTTTTCTCTGTGGCATGTCTCCTTTGGGCATGGTGCACTGGGGCATCATTTTGGTTTTGTCTTTTATTAAATGGCACTGTTATCCTCTCATTTGGAACGTTCGAGTCGTTTAGCACTTAAAACAGCGATTTGTGTGGTTAGATTTGGTTCAGCTACTGTAGTGAATGTTATAAACATCAATTTGATTGTTTCTCCTTTTCTACTTTCTTTTGATTAACCAAAACAAACCAAAACAAACAAAAACAACTCTTCACGTTGCGTGTGCTGCTTTGAATTTTTTTTTTTTAAGTAAAAACCGACCTCCCGTAGCCAGGCAGGACTTCCAGGGAGGGAGGGGAACACCAACCCACCCATAAAACCTTCGATCCAACATTTGTCTTGCCCACAAAAAGCGTAGGGATAAAGATGGAGCAGAGGTCGAGGGAACGGCCAACCAACTCCTAGCCCAACTTGAGACCCACCCCATGGCAGAGAGCCAACCCCTGACTCTATTAATGACACTCTGCTCTGCTTGCAGACGGGAGCCTAGCATAACTGTCCTCTGAAAGGCCTCATCTAGCAGCTGAGGAAAATATGCTGAGACCCACAGCCAAACATTAGGCTGAGTTTGGGGAGTCTGTGGAAGAGTGGAAGGATTGAGGGAGCCAGAGGGGTTAAAGACACCACAAGAAGACCTACAGAGTCAACTCTTCTGGGCCCATGGGGACTCACAGAGACTGAACCACCCACTGAGGAGCACGTATGGGCTGGACCTGGGCCTCCTACACATATGTAGCAGATGAGCAGCTTGGTCATCATGAGGGCCCCTAACAATGGGGGTAGGGGCTGTCTCTGACTCTGTGGCCTGCCTTTGGATCCCTTTCCCCTAGCCAGGCTGCCTTGTCTGGCCTCCGTGTGAGAGGATGTGCCTTGTCCTTCAGGGACTAGATGCGACAGGGTGGGTTGGTACCCATGGGGCCTCCCCTTCTCTGAGGAGAAGGAATGGGGGCAATGGGGGGGGGTAGACGTGAGAGTCGGACTCAGGGGAGAGGAGGGAAGGGCTGGGATCAGGCTGGAAAGTGAAAGCCTGTTCCTCACTGCTGCCCTAAGCCGTGGACAGGATGCCCAGAGAGGCCAGATTCTGGACTCTGAAGACGGAGCAGTGAAAGGTGGACAGGGAAAGAAGCCCAGAATTTAAATTTTTTTATTTCCCTTTTCGACATGCCCTTGCCTGGAGTGAACACAGGCTGGAATTCGGTTTTCCGGTGAGCCGGCTGAGCTGCAGGGTCACTCACAGGAGCAGCCGGCTCAGTGCCTTCCAGGGCTTAGCTGCGTCCTCCTCCCGATTTCTCTGTCTTCCCTCTCCTTGGCGTCGTCCTCAGGCATCCTCTTGTCACGGATGGCAGAAGCTGCGCGCGGGCCCCCAGGGTACCACTGAAGGCCAAGGACGTTCTTCTGCTGAACAGTCTTCCGTGCCTTTCTGGGCCCCAGGCCTCACTTGCAGAAGTGCACAGCCTAATGGGGTGACTAACTGCAACCCCTTATTTCTGTTGGGAGGACTGGAAGGGCGAACCTGGTAAAGAATACGTTCTCTTTCACATTTAAATAGGATGCTGAGGTTGGTCTGTGTTTTTCTGTGGGCGGATTCTTAGCAGAACAGCGTGCTTGCTCTCGCTTCGCTCCTGGACCATCCTGGCGGGAAGAACATGACATCATCCCATCCTCAAGTGGTGGGAATTCTGTTCTGAATTTTTCCACAATACTGCGACTGATTCCCTGTCTTGCAACCCAAGAGCAGTCTTTGAGTAGATACCTTGAGGTGTGCAAACTTATCTTGAGAGTCAGTAATGGTCGCTTGATTTGGCATCAGCCATTGTTTATTTCCTGATAGAATCTTTGTTATCATGGCTGCAGGATGTCGCCATTTGCTGGCACTCAGCCCACGATGACTGGTTGACATTTTCCTGTCTGCCTTAAGAATGAAACTTACGTTTACCCAATTTATCTCTCTCCAGTCCCCATTCTTCCTCCTCTCTCTGCTCTCCCTCACTCTTTGATCTAACAAGATGTCTCAGGTTCCTTTTCCGTGACTACTGTCTAGCTCTGGAATCAGCCACTTATCTGAAGGCCTCTAATCCCAAGGTGTTAGGCATCTTTCTGGCAACCAGAGTGTGCTGATTCTTGGCCATCAATTCATCTTTCTGGCAACCAGAGTGTGCTGATTCTTGGCCATCAATTCAGTCAGCAGCACCTAAATGAACACACTTATGTTCATGAACAGAGAAACTCCTACAAACACGCTAAGAACTTGCTTATGAATATGTACTATGCAGACACAGACACACATGTTATCAGCCTTGATGCTCCTGGCTCAGCTCTCATCTTGTTCCTGTCCTGTGTTTGACTCCTTCCCCTTCCACAGTGAGACGCTGACTTTCAACATCACATGGGGTTGATGGAACAGAAAGTAAATGCATTTCAACACCTCTCTTCATCTTTTTAATCCCACAACATATGTGAAATAGCTTCAGAATGGCCAGCTAAGCTATTATTAAATGAAACGAACCAAGTATAAAAAGTATTCATTGTTTCTTTGCAATTTGTCTCCTGCACAAACCCATCTGAAGATCTGTAACCAAAGTCTGTGTCCAGAAATTATGTAGTTTTGAATTTGCTTCTCTTCCTTTCTCCCTCCTCTTCCTGTTGCTCCACCCTTTTCTGCGTTCCTTTGATGTAGTGAAATTTGTGTGTCTCCTTCAGTGTTAGGCTCTCACTCCTCACCATTGTTATTTATTTCCCTTGACTGAATAAATAGAACATCTGTCGAACTCATTAAAAAAGTCCACACAGGGAAAAGCTGCTCCTTCCTGGGTCCTTTCGCCTTACTCCAGCCCTGTATTCACACAGGGTATATGACCAATTTTATTGTTTTCTGGTTTATCCTCCACTGTGTTATATTGTAAAGGTAAACAGGGTTGTATTTCCCATATCTTTAAAAAAATACAAATAACAAAGGCCACTTTGTAGTTTGCTCTTTTTTTTTCTTTCTCATTTAAAAGCATCTCCAAGACAGCACTCTCTAACAGTTCATAGAGTATTTCCTTATTTTTTTTCTTCATAGGCATATAGCACTTCATTAGGATGACCTTTTGGGTTTGTATTTTTATATTCTTGGAGATAGGTCAAAAGGTAAATTCTTACACTTGGGTTTGATGGAATAGAAAGCAAATGCACTTTCAGTACTGTTCACCATCATAAATTCTCTGCATAAAGTTAACTCCCAGCAGCCTATAAGAGGGCCTGCTTTCCCGCCTCCTGCCAAGGGCAACATTTACATTTTAGAAATTTAAGTTTATACAGTCTATAAAATTTCAATAAAAATAGCATTTTAGAATTCATTGCATCTTGGAAGAATGCGTTAAAAGCAAAATGACACCTTCCCACCTTCCAAATTCTACAGGGAAGAAACATGAACCCATGCCCAACGCCACCCATGAATCCACTGATGTAATTTGATTAGTCTCATTAACTAAACTTCAAAACAACGGGTGTTCACAAAACAAGTCTGTATCATTTTGAATCTAAAGCTGCTAAAATTTTAAATAAAAACCTTTCTGTGATCAATAGCTTGACTGTCTACACTATTGTGAAATTAAAGATGGGAGCTTCTAATGTCTCCATGTTATCAATTGCCTTTCTTTCAGAAGCGTGGGTTCTCTTAGAAAATGCATCTGCAAGTGTTTTTCAACATTCACAATTTTGTGCAGGTAAGTAAAATTTCACTTAGAAAATACAGTGGAAAAAAATTTTAATGTTTATTTTGTCCCCCACAAAACAGCTAACCAAGTATTAAGTGTGCTGCTTGGAAGGTAGCACTTACTTCCTGCCACAGATGTGTGGGATAAAGACCACAAAGGGCCTGGGGTATGGCTCAGTGGTAGAGCACTCTCTGCTCACGCCCCAAGCTCCAGGATGTCCCCGCATGGCTACCAGCAAGATGCCTGAAGAACTCAACCTCCTACTCCACAGGTCCTCGCTCCACCGCGCTCACGGCTGCTCTGTTGGCAATATCCAGGGAGAGGAAACAACCTCACTGTCTCTCAGCTGATGGGTCAGTAGTGAAAGTGTGGTAAGTGTATGCTGCTGAACCCTACCCAGCTGTAAGTGAAAATGAAACCTTGACTGTTTCAGGTAAGTGGATGAAGCTAGGAAAGTTCATGTTGAGAAAGACAAAAGCTCCATGCTCTCTCTCACCCACTGCTGCTAGCTCCAGATCTTCAGATGGGAGCAGACAACTCGGACTAACCACAGAAACCAGGAAAATACAGATGGATGGAGAGGAGCTTGGGAGGGGCTGGCAGGACACAGCTGAGGGAGTAGGAAAAGGGATAATGTGGGAGGGGAGGGGCTCCAGCTGGGGAGAAGAGACAGAAGTCAATACAGGAGAAGGAGGTTTGAAAAAACCAAGGTTGTCTGACCACACCTCAAGGAATCATATTATTTTATATTTACCTGAAATCATACACACACACACACACACACACACACACACACACACACACACACACACAC
>NW_026591643.1:404813-406683 GCF_907164565.1 Psammomys obesus | reverse complement strand
CACACACACACACACACACACACACACACACACACACACACACACACCTTAAAGGAAATTAAGCAGCGTGGGCTGGCAGGGCTCCCCCAAAGAACCACAGACTAACCAAACCCCACCAACACAAGGAACGATGCATCATCTAGATTATCAGTGTGGACTTTGTTTGCCCTTGAGTGTTGAGGTGGGTCTGCACTGTTGAAGACACCACGTGCTTAAGACACACAACTTGGCCGACTCAAGCCGGGTCTGACTGAAAACCTTTTCCCGTGGTCCAGCTTCCATGGTTCCAGAGAATAGTGTGCAAGCTGCCAAGGGAGGGAAGCAGCTGAGCAGTGGTACCCAGCGGTAACACCTAAGATCACCACCAACCACAGCATGGCAGTATGTGCACAAAGGTGCCATTGGTGGCAACCAGCATCTGTGCGATTGGACTTAAGGCCCATTCAACAAAGAAGAAATCACGCCTGTTACCGGGACAGTGACGTCACAGACCTTATAAAAGAATCTACTGTGGCCACTTTGTTAGACCAGGGAAATTCCTAACTACACTCCAGATCTTATCCTCACACCCACAAAGAGTGTAGCCACCGTCCTCCATCAAAGACGCCTCTCTGCATTGCGCATGGACTGTCACAGGAAACCCCAGCCGGACACACGGCAGAGGTCAATGGATCGTGGGGAGCCCGGCCCCAATGGAGAGCCCTGCGTGACAGTCCCTGATGGCTCAGGGAACAGCAGAGCCAGAGCACCAGGAAGCTAGTGTGAACGTGTCTCCCAGAAGTGGGTGCGTGAGAATGGCTGGAACAATGATCTGTGGCATGTCTGTGTGGAAGGGTACGATTTCAAAGGGTCGCACCCCTAGACAAAGGACTACAAGCGACTAACAAGAAGGAGAAGGAGAGTTAGCTCCTGCCTGGGATGAGCCTGCATAGTGGTTCTTCAAGGCAGGGTGCTCAGCCTTGAAACCATCTCCACACCACCACCCACACAATCAGACTCAGCAGGTTGCACTTACAAATATGTGTGTGTGCACGATTGTTCATGCACACACACACATAGCACATACAACCAGTCAAGACAGGTTTTCAAGTTGAGAGTCAGAAGTCCTATGTGGGGTTTGAGGGGGGTGGGTGGGAAAGGCTGGAAAGGTAAGGGAGGTAAGGGAGAGGGAAAGTGATGAAATTCTATTTCAACTAAGAACATTTTTAAAAACACTATGAGGGCAACTTAGTGATGGAGAAATTGTGACTTATTGTACAACATCGAATTTTTTAAAATGACCATTAAAAATGTTAGTAATAAAATTGTAATCCTAATTAATTTTGAAATACAGAAGACTAGCCATTCTCATATTCCAAAATTTATGTAATCTCAGATTTTAGTCAATATTGAAGCTCAAAGACTTAATCTAAATCATCATTTGGCATACCCCCAATATTAATTATTTCATGAATTAAAAAAAAATCACGATTGATACTGACCATAACCACTTACAAAGTCTTTTACCTATAGTTCCTGTAGGAGGCTCTCAGGTGAATTAAACCACTTGCGAATTAGAAGAAAAGAGAGAAGACACAGACTGAGGCTGGGAAAAGGCGGCAGGGGGGCAGACAGCGGAGGAGGAAGGCAACAGTGAACGGGAAGGAGGAAAAACGTGTCCACCAGCGTCCAGCCACTTGGAAGTACAGTAGGTACAGTTCTAGTCAAGTCCAGCGTAGTGACTCCCACTGTCTTTCTGGAGACGATATGGAGGCACCCCAGAACAGGAAACGCTTCTTTTTCAGTGGGGACACACGGCCAGAGTGTGCGTACCCTCCCCCCACCACACACACACACACACACACACACACACACACACACACACACACAC
>NW_026591643.1:376733-404803 GCF_907164565.1 Psammomys obesus | reverse complement strand
CACACACACACACACACACACACACACACACACACACACACACACACAGCAATGGCTTCTCTTAGAGCCACAGCGACGATGAACAACCATTGTGACACACTTCCTCTGGACTAAACAGAAGCCATGGAATATCATGGCTGGACCTGACTGTGCCCGCTCTCACCCCACGGGGCTCTGCCAAGGTGGTGCTGGAGCGTGAGGTGGAGTCGGGGCTGAAGCCCAGACTGTTGCATGTGCTTGCTTCCCCCAAGGCCGAGGGGCCTTTCCAGTCTTTTGACTCAAGAATCAGAATTTCTGTTTCCCCTCAAACTGCCCTCCAAGTGTGCAATCATGACTTCCTTCGGAGGATGAACAGACTTCAGATTTTATTCACTGCACTGCCTTGAAGTTCTGAGGTGAGCGGGGGACTGAAAACATGTTTACCGCTCTCCCACTGGTAGCAAGCACATCTCCGAGCACCCTTCTTGGCGAAGCCATTAAGCCTGGAAGCACGCTGGTTTGGGCAATACAGAAATCAAAGTGGGAGCGCAGAGGAGCAGATCAGCGTTAAGAAACAAAAGCCAGGGCTGCTTCAAATATCAACAAGGAACCCTGAAATTTTCTATCAATTTCTTCTCATGGCCTTGTGACATTTTCAACTTAAAACTACATTGCTTGCCATCAAGGCACTTTGAGAGAGCTTCAGCTGGAGAAGGTAATTTTTGAGTGAGATTCAGCAGAAAAAGGTAATTTTTCAGAGAGGTTCACTGGAAAAAGGTAATTTTCAGAACCAATTGCTGCGTTCTTTTGCTGTTATTTTGTCCTTTCTTTCCCTCCCTTCCTAAGTAGCCCTAATGTCATTCATGGGCCCTCTGTGTCAATACATCTGCACTGCCTAAGTCGTTTGTGCAAGTAAGTTTATAGAAACTGTAGCTTTAGGCCATGTTATTCCAGGGCTGTGGAGATCAAACAATGCAAATCCCACTTGGCAGTTTCATCAATTCTGCATCAATGTTGGTTCTCGAGCTGGAGGCCTGAACCCAGAATCATAATTTCAGCCACACACAAATTTTGTTTTGTTTTGTTCTGTTTTTGATGGGGAATCTAATTTCATATGCTGAGCATTGCGGGGTTACGCTGTGCTTGGCAACGCAACTCCCCAAACCCTCAGTACCGCCTCTGTGATTGAAGGGCCTCTGCGATGGAGGGGCTTAATCCAGACCGCGTCAGCTCACGGCGCTCTGGGGTACTAAGGGAAAAATGACTAGTTTCAGAATGCATGTTATTATATGTCATTTGTATAAGTGGCTGAGCAAGTAGCCTTGAGAGCCGAGACCTTTCATCTGTTCATTTTCTGAAGAGTCCCAATCTTTAGAAAGGAAATTATGCAATACAGCTTTAATGGTCTGAAATGAAGACTCCAAAATTATCAGGCTTCTCATATACTTCTCCTTTGATTATAGCATCATAGAGAAAATGACAAAAAAAATCCCCTCCCTCCAGGAAAGAGGTGAAAGTTGGGGGGCCTAAAAAGCAAGACCCTCAAAAGCCGCCTTTAAAAGCAAGACAGCACACCCTAACCGGCCGCTGTTCTGTTCCGTTCTTCATGCATTTTTCATCCTGTGAATGTTAATGGCTTCCCTTTCTGCTAATCTCTGTGAGAAACTGTGCTGTGTAAACACAGTCAGCATGGGACAGCTTCAGTTTTACACAGTCTTACACCCTTTTCCTCTGGAGCACATCGCTGGCCACCCCCAGGCCCTTCAACACACTGTAGCTAGAAGAGAGTTAAATTCTGATGTTATTTCCATGTAAAATGGCTATTTCATCTGTGTATGTTGCACGCTGCACGTGAGCACATGTGTGTGTGTGGGGGGGGGCATGCTTGTGCACATGTAAGCCAGAGGTCAGCCACAGGTGACATTTCCCAGACTTTGTTTTGTAGGACGCCACCTCTTACTCCCTGTGCTCTTTACATGGGCTACAGGGCTGAATGTGAGTCCTCAGCAAGCGTGTTCTCCACGGAGCTGTCCCCACAACCTTTTGAAAGAACTTCTTCTCCTGCGAGAAAATGCCATGTCAGATTGCCCTACTGTTTACATCCAGACAGAAGAGTTAGTCATCAGCCGTGGTCAAGTTGCTGATTTCTGTTTCTGTGACAGTCTTTCCTCCGTCAGCAGGTGGCTCTGACCTCTTGACCCGTCGCTCACTAAGGCTGGTTAACAACCAGCTGAGTGAACTGTAGACAAACAGTTTGTGGTCAAGCACCTAGCCCCTGCCCATCCCCTGTGACGTCAGTGTTTACCTGGCAGGTTCTTCAAGCACCTGGATGGGCCCTGGGTACGTCTGTGGAATATTGTGTCGTTTGCAGTAACTGAGGAGGCATCGCTTCCTGGCTGGGATCCTGGACTATAGAGAGAGAAAGGGCACCGAGCGCAAAACACAAATGCTGCCCTCTGCTTCCTGGCTGTGCATGCAGGGTGAGCAGCTGCCTCCTGCTGCCTTCACGTCCCTGTGCTCCCTGACTCTCTGTCTCTCTCCTTCTCTCTGTCTCTCTCCTTCTCTCTTTGTCTCTCCCCCCTCTCTGTCTCTCTGTCTCCCTCTTTCTCTGTCTCTCTCTCTGGACATCTGTCTTTGTTTCTGCCTGTCTCTGAATCTCTCTCTCTGTTTCTCGATCTCTCATTGGTTTTGTCACAGTGTTTTAATCACTGCAACAGGAAGGAAATGAAGGCAGCCTTTGGCTCTCATGTGCATAGCTCCTGGTTCCATTTCTGATGTTCTGCCTTCCCGGTAAAGATCTGCAGTCAGCAGAACATAAACATTTTTTAAGTAGAAAATCTATTTCTTCTTGGCATTTAAAAATTCTAAATATTATGAAATCCATGAACTGTTCAGATTTGCTGCTAAGTGCTGCTCTGACACAACAGAGGGCAGGGAGCCCCGGGTGACCTTTGTAGATACTGGTATATTACCTCTATCCTTAGTGAGAACCTGCTAGGTTCAAAACTGACCGTGTTTACAGTAGCCAAATGTATACAGTAAATACATTTTATGTATTAATAAACCTATAAATAAATAGCTACTAATAATATAAATATGGATTTTATATACTTAAATAATATATAGATACTAATAAAATATACATTAATGTATTTCTCTATATATTTTCACATACTGATATTTGAGTTTGATCTCAATAAAGCTGTTAAAACTTTTTTGAAATAAATGTTTGGGGAAGTTTAGGCCAAAATCCAACAAAAAAAATGTAACATACTATTTACAGTTTGTTGACTGTATCTTAATTATAATTTAATGAACATCTCTTTTGTCAGAAATTTTGTCTGCATTTCCAACTCACGATGCAGGCTTCTCTCCACGCACACCATAGCGGGTGGCGCTGGGCACTGGCTTTGACAGCTAGTGTGCTTGTGGCTTTTCCTGAGAACGGCTCTTGTGGGAGACTGCAGACACGCAGGTATTAAAAAGGAGGCATTGGGACAAAGCTTGTAGCTCTGATATACAGTGTAAAGACTGAGTTTCCAACTGTCTACAGTAGGTCTGAGTCCCAGACCTGCCACCCCATGATGGAGTGACCTTTGACAAATGAGTTGCCTGCTACGGTCACACTGGAGGCTTGTTTCATCAGAGGTGCTGGTTGGATCACAACATTCCATTTTATTTAATCATAGGTAATCTAGTTCCTATGAGCGCTGACAGGAGGGTTGCCTTGTGGGAAGCACATCCTGACCTTTGAGAGCACAGACATGGTGAGGGCTTTTGAAACCTCAGAGCCCATCCCCAGCGACACACCTCCTCTGACAAGGCCACACCTCCTAATCCTTCACAAACAGTTCCACCCACCGGGACTGAGCATTCAAACTTATGAGCCACAGGGGGCCGTTCTCACTCAAGCCACCAAGTGCACTCAGAGGTTCCAGACGGAAGGGCGCGCTCTCCTTTGGGAGCAGACTACAAGGCAGCGAGTCGGGATGACGTCAGATAGTACCCCATCACTGAATACATCCTGCACCTTCCTGATCCCGAAGCTCAGCACACACTTGCCACACGGCAGGCCTCCTGCCAGCGCTCACTCGGAGGGGGCTGTGGTGCAAGAATCACCGTTGGTGAGCGCAGAGCTAACCACACATCCTCTTTAGTGAAGCTGCAACCATGGCGGCAGCTTATCTTGGAACCACGGTGCCCAGCACCTTGGTGAGGGCTGACTGAACAACCGCTTCTGTGAACAGGCCTGAGGATGGACCATTTTCTGCTGCAGATTCCAGGTTTTCAAAATTTTTAAATAACATTATTTTGCTGAGACTAGACCTTTCCAGGTTTGCTCCTGCTCAAATGTAGAAAGTAAGAAACACTCCTAGTTTGCTAACTTGCAGAGTTCAGGCCAATGACGAGAGCCTTTCAGACACTCCAGCTGGACCTGTGCAGTACGCACCGGTGGGTCATGCTGTAGATCTCACAGAGCCTGAAGTACAGAAGCGTGTGTGCGCACCCTGGATGTGCTTCTCCGTAGGGAGGAAGACATGCTTACTGATACAGAGCCCCTCTGAGACAGGCTCTCAGGCAGTCCAGATCGGCAGTGCTTCTCTCTGCATTGCTGGTGGTTGAACCTAGCGCCTGGTGCCTAGAACCTAGGCCTGGCAAGTGCTCTGCCAGCTCAGGTACCCCCCAGGCCAGCTGTTAGTCCTGATTTTCAAAGCTCTCCTTTCCAGTCTATGGGTGTTCTGACATCCTAGGTGAGCTGTCCCGACTCTCCCAAAGACTGTCCACTCAGCCTGGCGACCGCAGACAGTGGCGAAGCTGTCACAAACACAGTCCAGGTGGCACAAATTCACGTGGTGAGCAGACAGAAGAAGGACACTTTGGCAGGAGCCTAGCACACTTTTAGAGAGAAATTTAAGGTTTAGTCGAGCTTAATCCTTCTTGGCCTTCTGGGCAGGAGGAGGCAATGAGTGACTTCTTTATATAATTTATTGGGGGACAAATAGTTTCAAAATAGTTCGACCCATTCCAGCCTGAATCTCCGGGATCTCTCACCACATCCTGTTTCTTTGTTTTTTTGTAGGCAATGTGGCTCTTTGCTTTTCCTTTCGTAATTTTGATCTAGAGGGTTTGGGTTTTCTTCTAAAATGTGTGTTGACTTAATAAACTCGACTGCTGCCTGCCTACAGTATTATTTGTAACCAAGTTCAGGCTGAGAAGGGGCAGAGCCAGAGACGATTCACTTAAGACAAAGGGGAAAGAAAAGAAGAAACACAGTGCCCGTCCTGTGTCTTGGCCCTGCACTTGGGGGCATAGAAGGTGTGGGGTTTTATCAATTACACCTGACTGAGCAGGAGAGCGACACCAGCGACAGAACTCGCCTCCTCGCTTCCAAGCTTCAGTTTAGAGCCACAGGGACACCATCCATCAAAAGAGCCTTTCCTGAAGAGGAGAATCTTGTTAAGGCTGGCTGTCAACCTGAGGAAACTAATCATGTTGGTGAACAACAATATGATTTCAGCGGGCTTTTCTCCTCTCTTCTACCGAGCAGGCCATTAAGGAGGAAGGCCGACAGATGTGCGCCAACCAACTAAAAATAGCAGCCCTGCTTTAAATATCAAGTGTGCCTATTTGATGTGTGAGGGAAGGAAAAGCTAAACCCAGCATCCACACACAACTCGATTCAGATTTGAGGCTGGAGTCCAAGCCGGTTCAGCTGCTGAGAGCAGAGGGTCCTTCAGCCAAAGGACAGCAACTTCCTTCGAGCGACTGGCTTTTCCGTGGCCAGATTATGCCAAGATGTGCACAGGCCATGACTGACCCGGGTGTGGGTCATGTCCTGAGTTTGCCCGGCCTGCAGTCGGAAAGATCGATGAGCAGGTTTGAGTCTGCAAAACAGACTCAAGGCATTTTAGTCTCTTCTCAGTGTGTCCTTTTTATCTTCTCTTCAATGTAGCTTTCCTTCCTGTGTTGCATGCTGATGGCCTGGGAGTACAGCAGGCGGGCTGCATTTAATGGTAGTCCGTGGCCGCTGATCTGAACTACGACCCCAGGACAAAGAGTTTTCATTCTTCCTCATTTCTGAACATAAAATCCTGGAAACATTGGTTCCTCCACTTCCTAACCTCTTTCCTTAACCCTCCCTCTGCCCAAAAGACCCCATGGTGCCCTTTCTCTTCCCTAATGATTATCTCTCCCAACTCCTCTCACTACACAGATTCTGTACCACAGCCTAACTGCTAATAAATGCCGGCCAAGGCCTTTCCTGCCTGTGCACAGTAAGTAACTATTTCTTCATCGATTAGACTGATAGGTTGCAGGACAGCCTGGCTTAAAAGTAGATCTTGTTGTTAGAGTAACTGTTACAAACAGGTTGAAAAAGCTTTGTATTGTATCACGCATGTATCTGTCACACACATATCTGTGCATATAACCTCAGAAGCACCCCACCCTCACCGGAGCCACCCGAGGGAGGGACCTTAGTTAGATCCCTACTGATGTAAGAGGACTCGGCTCAGTCCAAGAGTCTTTCCAGTGCTAAAAGAACAGGACCGAGGGTATCCATTGGTATCCTGCTTCTCTGGAAGCAGGCCATTGTAACTAAGTATCTTCATCTATAAGATGAGAGAGAAATCTGTGGTTGGGATAAAAACCTGAATTTGTAGTAACTGAATCTTGGTTCTAAAACTCGCTCCTGTGTCCCTTTAGCCAGGTCACTTACCTCTGGGACCCTTGGTTTCCTGTTTTCCTGAATTTGTAATTTTAAAAGTTAGAAGTTGAAGAAGGGAGATTTGAGGAGCTCAGGCAGCCATGTGCCTGCTGTACAAGGGTGCTGAGATGGGTCCCAGCACCTGCATAGGTGGTGGACCCTGGAATCCCAGAGCTGAGGAGGTGGATCTCTGGAGCTTGTTGGCCGGCCAGCCTAGCTGAACCATCAAGCCCCAGATACCATCCAGAGACTTTCCCTAAAACAAAACAAACAAAATAAAAACAGTGGCGCCCAAGGTGGACTCTGACCTGCAGGTGTGTGCCCACAAAGCACAGGACCTACACACTAAGATTTGATTGACAGAGCATCATTGTGTGTGCTTATTTGGAGGTTGTCTCAGTTATTTGTCTTGTTGCTCTAACAAAGTATCTGGAGAAGCAACATAGGTAAGGAGGGGCTTATTTTAACTGTGATTTCTGTACAGTCTTGACATGGGGGGGAGTCTGGCCAGGAACTTGAGGGGTGATTACACTGTCCGTAGGCAGAAAGCAGAGACACATACCTTGTGCTCACCATGTTCTCCCCATTTGGTGCAGTCCTCAAACTTAGCTCATGTAATGGTGCCTGTTGGCCTACTTTAAAAAAAAACTCATTTGTTTACATTTTTGTATCTTTTTCTTCCTATTCCACTCCAGTCCCTTCCAACACCCCAACACCAGGTAGGAGAGAGAAAGGGTTAGTGGGAGAGGTGGCGCAGTTCTCCTAGCTGCTTCCTGCTGGTTAGGCTCACTGGGTTTCTTGGAGCTAGTCCAGTCCTCACTTCAGGAGATCTCTATCTTCTTGTCTCACAACAACAACAGGAGCCACAGGGGGAAGCAGCAGCAGCCTTGTTCTTTCTCTGAGCTCCTCTACACTCTCTGGGCTCTGGCATTTATTCTCTCTCCAGAGTCCTCGGGTTTAAACCATCTGCAGCTGGCAAAGAGCTCCTCTCAGAGCCCACATGAGGCAAATAGTCTGCTGCTGTGGACCATCTGAATCAGCCCCACATTCCACATCTGGGACCCAAACAAAAACACATTTATACCCACCACAGGCGCCTCGGATATTCATGTAACCCAACCTAGACAATTCCCCTACACATGGCCAGAAGCTCCTTCCTCCATGATACCAGATCCTGCCAGGTTGACAGTCAGTACTAACCATAAAGCGGTGACACACAAAGAGAAAACGGTCTAAGGGTGCACACTTCCTGTCAGCCAAGAGGAGTGTGCTCTGGTGACTCTAGTCAACCACAGTGTATTGCACATTTCAACACAACTGCAGCATGGTCATTTGATTGCACTTTGTTCTTTTCCCTTCACAGTTTTCTGGGAGGTCTTTCCATGTCACTGTGAATAATTTAATTACGGATATATCATGTTATAATTTATTTTTTTTCAGCCTTTTTTGCTGAGCCGTAATTGACCTGTTTTGCTCTGTGGGTTTGTGGGATTGTTTTCTCTTTATTTAATTATAACCTCCAAGACTTTCGTGATATCACCCAACTGAGGCTTCAGACACTTTCCTGATGTTGTCTTGTTTAGACCCGAGAGGCTGACTGATGGATAGAAGGCTTGTGCCTTTCAACATTTGACTGGAACTACCACATTCCCTTCCCGAATGCTGTTATCATTGCTCTCTCTGAAACTCTGGAGAAGAGCGTCTTGCCCCTCATGCTAGTGCTTTCAGGATCTCTCTATCCTCTCTAGAAGCCACGGACAAAAGTAGGGTCTCCGTGCTGCTTTTATTAGTCTATTGGCTCTCAGAACACTGCCACTCACACCAGGAACTGGTCATTTGTTCTTTCCGTGACCTTCCCTTTATATAACTTTCCATTTCCAATTGAAATATTCTATCATTGATTTGTAGATGTTCTTAGTAAATTGTATAATTTAACCCTTTGATTATTACTCATGATGCAAGTATTTTTCCTCATTTGTTCCTTGTCTTACAATTGGTTTTCCTAACAGTCATAAATTTTTATGTAACTCGATCGATCATCTTTGATTTTGAGTTATGCATTCCTTTTTGTGCTTTTGAAGAACGAGTTAAGTTTGCCATAGTCTCATTTGCGTGTTTTCCTAGTAATTTGCATTGCTTTAAATGTGTGATGGATAAAGTATTATCAGGAGTCACAAGTCAATGTCAAATACATGAAATGATAGATTCATTGCTTTAAGAGAGTGGAGTTGGGCTGGAGAGATGGCTCAGTGGTTAAGAGCACTGTACATGTTCGTCCTAAATGACCCAGCTTCAATTCCCAGCACCCACATGGCATGGGAGCTAGAGGGAGGATACTAAGTGAATAAGTTGTAATTAATAAAAATCAAAATTAAAAAGAGATATAGTGAGATGTCTGTCTTATTTGTCTTTCTGATTGAAGATTGAGCATCTTACCCAGGGTCCTCCTTCTTGATTAGCTTCTTTAGGTGTACAGATTTTAGTATGATTATTCTATATTATATGTCTAATATCCACTTATAAGTAAGTATATACCATATGTGTCTTTCTGCTTCTGGGATACCTCACTCAGGATGATCTTTTCTAGTTCCCACCATTTGCCTGCAAATTTCAGGATTTCCTTGTTTTTAATTGCTGAGTAGTACTCTATTGTGTAAATGTACCACAATTTCTGTATCCATTCCTCCATTGAGGAACATCTGGGTTGTTTCCATATTCTGGCTATTACAAATAAAGCAGCTATTAATGTGGTTGAGCAAATGTCCTTGTTGTATACCTGAGCATATTTTGGATATATACCTAGGAGTGGTATAGCTGGATCCAGCAGGGTATCAAAGCAGATGCTAGGACTCATAGCCAAACTTTGTGCAGAGTGCAGGGAATCTTATGAAAGAAGGGGCAGATAGGAAGACCTGGAGGGGAAGGAGCTCCACAAGAACAGCAACAGAACCAAAAAAATCTGGGCATAGGGGTCTTTTCTGAGACTGATACTCCAACCAAGAACCGTTCATGGAGATAACCTAGAACCCCTGCTCAGATGTAGCCCATGGTAGCTCAGTCTCCAAGTGGATTTCTTAGTAATGGGAACAGGGACTGTCTCTGACATGAACTCAATGGCTGGCTCTTTGACCTCCCCGAGGGAGGAGCAGTCCTGCTAGGCCACAGAGGAGGACATGGCAGCCAGTCCTGAAGATACCTGATAAGCTAGGGTCAGATGGAAAGGGAGGAGGAACTCTCCTATCAGTGAACTTGGAAAGGGGCAGGGAGGAGATGAGGGAGGGAGGGTGGGATTGGGAGGGAGGGGGCTACGGCTGGGATAAAAAGTAAATAACCTGTGATTAATATAAAAAAATAAAAATTATTTTTAAAAAATAAAAGAAAGATGAGGAACAATCAGAAAAAATGCAAAGAATGAGTACAATAAGATAACAGCCCTGGGTGGGCCATCAGAGTGAATGAGGATATGGAAAAAACACAAAGGGGGCTGACTGGACTTGAGGAACCAAATATACCTTCAGATACCATGTTCAGAAAGCCTTACTTCTCTTAGATTTATTGTGGGTGGAAAAGTGCACAAATTGTGAATTATTTGGTTTAAAGATACATAATTTTCCTGAGGACAGGAAAATTATGAAATAAGTAGGAGATAGAAAGACCTGGAGGGGACAGGAGCTCCACAAGGAGAGCAATAGAACCAAAAAATCTGGGCACAGGGGTCTTTTCTGAGACTGATACTCCAAATAAGGATCATGCATGCAGATAACCTAGAACCCCTGCACAGATGTAGCTCATGGCAGTTCAGTGTCCAAGTGGGTTCCCTAGTAATGGGAACAGAGGCTGTCTCTGACATGAACTCAGTGGCTGGCTCTTTGCTCACCTTCCCCTGAGGGGGGAACAGCCTTACCAGGCTACAGAAGAAGACAATGCAGCTAGTCCTGATGAGATCTGTTAGGCTAGAGTCAGAGGAAAGGAGGACCTCCCCTATCAGTGGACTGGGAGAGGAGCATGGGAGGAGATGAGGGAGGAAGGATAGGGTTGGGAGGGGGCAAGGGAGGAGACTACATTTGGGATACAAAGTGAATAAACTGTAATTAATAAAATAAATAAACAAATTAAAAAATTTTAAAACAACAGATGGTGAGAGAAGCAGGTCACCTTCCTTCACCCCGGCAGAGACTGGTTACCACAGGGCAGCTCAGGCTCCAAGCTCGGCACCGCATGGAGACCTTCCTAGCTGACTAGTCCACCTTTGCATGTGTAGCTTTGAAAAATCATGAAACCTGAAAATTATTTCTAAACGTCAGTCATGCAACTGAATACCTGGTTTATGTCTGCTCTCTGCCCGCCTCTGTCAAACCATGAGGGGACCCATGTTTGTTTCTGTTGGTCATTATGTGTCATATACGTGTGTGTATACATGCTATGTAATGTATGTATGAGGCGACACATACACACCAATATACGAAACACAACATCATTGTGTTAATAGTTGGTTAAAATCAGTGATGAGCTAACAAATTACAGGCTACAGACTAAACGTGGTTTCCCCCCTCGAGGTGTTTGTGTGTGTTTTGTATTTTCATGACTTAGACATTCTTTTTTGTGGGGTACAGATAGCTGTGAATTGTGACTTTCCCACTGCGATGAACACTGAAGCTGCTCTGTTCACATTTATTGTGAAAGGCTGCATAGCATTATGATTGACAGTTCAGACGGAGAGGCCAAGCCGGAGAGATCAACAAAAGTGACCTCTTGCTAGTGAGCTGAGGACACCCCCATTTCTGTTCCACATTGCCTTTTTCCAAATTCCACTGGAAACTAGAGTCATTCGGGAAAGAGAAGCTTAGTGGGAAGAGTCGGGGACGCCTGCACAGAACCTCCGTATCTCAAAAACACATTATGTAGAAATGGCAGACTAATAATTGGAAGTTAAAAAAAAAACAGAACTGGGCAGTGGTGGTGCACGCCTTTAATCCCAGCACTTGGCAGGCAGAGGCAGGTGGATCTCAGAGTTCCTGGGCAGCCAGGGCTATAGAGAAGAGCCCTGTCTCAAAAAAACTGAAAAACAAGAAAACTGAAACAAAGAACCAAAAATCAAAACTAAAACAAATAAACAAAATTATCACAGGAGTGGATTTTACAGAGTTAGGAAGTCAGCTTGTGTGGAAAAGACAAGAGAAAGAGCAAGAAGGCAGCCCAGGCTCTAAGGGGAAGGGACCAGCATTCTGGTGGAGAGACAGACTACAGAAACCGGAGGCCCCAGAGGATCTGTGCTTTGCTTAGGGGCGCGTGCCTGGCAGTCAGCTGTGGACGAGCATTCGAACAGCTACTTAATGTCGGGCCAGTGAGCGAGTGCTGTGTTCTGTCACCCTCTCAGAAGTTCCGGTGTTTCTGAAGATGCAGTGAAAGAATCAGACTAACTTTGTAACCTATGTTTCTTTTACTTGCCTTATAACTTATATTTGCAAGTTTTAGGCCCATGTTAATTAAAGCCTCTTAGTGCTTCTCCAGAGAGCCGAGGAATGTAAAAGTTCCTGACATTAGCCATCTGTGAGGGCAGAGATAAGGAAGAGAACAAGCAGAGATCTCTACTAAATGGAGAGAAAATCACCGGCTGGCACCGGTGAGATGGGCTTTGTTTGGAAACTGGGCCAAATGGCCCCAATCCTTCTCCTGACCTTTGATCCAAAGCCTGTAACCCCCACTCCTCAGAACACACATGGGATGAGTTAATCACTCTCCCATCTTTAACCGTGGATGGCAGGAAATTCCAAACTGACTTGAAGATCAGATATTTACAACAGGGCTGACTGGACCTAAGGGTGACCAGAACTAACCAATTATTTTAAAAGTTAAAACACCTCATCCAATCCTAAATTGCCAAGAAGGCAACCCCAGGAGATTCCCGCCTTGTGTCTTTTAAAAAACTAAGGTCTTTGTCTCCCAGTGCCACTCCTTGCTGACCAGCAGGGGTGACCCCATTGCGCAATGGTCAAGAGGAACCTCTTGCATTTTTGCATTGATGGATGATTAGTTTCCTGAGTTCTCTTCATGCCTTCTTATATTTAGGCTCTTGCTGGGCCTAACAGCAGCTGAGCAATTTTACTTTCCATTTGGCTCAACAAGCTACAGCTGGCCCCATCTACGTGAAAGAGCCTCAAATGGTTCTAGATCCCCAGAACACAGTGGGACCCATGACGTGAGGCTCCCATCCCCCGTAATAGAGAGGAGTGGGCCGGGAAACAGCAACAGGTGTGAGTTCTCTTTGGAGAGGGAGGCTGAGGGCACTCTAGTGACAAACACAGATGGTGACCAAGACAGATGGGCAGCAGCCACACTTGGTGGTGCCGGGCTGAGAAACACCCACTCCTGTGGACCAGAAGCCGTGGCCTGATGATTTCACATCTCATTAAGTGTCGTGGGCTCCTGATGTCTCCAGGAAATGAAGCAAGAAACTGAAATAACCCACGATTTGTGCCCACAGTCTATATGTGGACTCAAAAGGAATCTAATCAAAATGCTTTATAAAACATGGCACTTCTTCCATGTCTGAATACCTAAACAGCAAATTTTTACCTACTGTTTTACGTGTAAAAGAGTGCCCCATTTTACAAACTGGCGTGTTCATTTGCATATACACCGCTGTTTATGTAAGTAGTGTGTATCTTACATACAACACTTGTCCTTAAATTTAAAGCCAATAGTTATCTCTATTGAGTACAGCCATTTCCCCTCTTGACCTTAGATACCATATTGTCTTTCAAATGACTTCAACGGAGTATGTCTCAGGTAATTTTTTGACTTTGTAAATTTCAGCCTCTTAATTTTCAACCTGCTCTTGTTCAGAGCTGTCCTAGGAAGAACATGCATGAATTTGTTCCGTTTTGAATTACAGACAGCAGGCAGCCATCTGGAGGTGGAAAAGTGCGGGTTTCAGAAGAGCGCTCCACAGGCTGAAGTACCATTTGTGAGCTCCCACATCTGCCTTGCCGGACAGAGGACAAAGCCGGCAGCAGCTACCTTGGGTCTCCTCGGGCACAAGACGATCAAGATGGCGCTGTCTGTAAATGGTTTGTGTGACTGCAAAGAAAGGCTAGTCTGAGGAAGAGCAAGCTGTGGGCCTCCCCACCACACACCGCAGTCTTACGTGAAGGCTGAAGTCAATGCAAAACCAACCACCAACAACAAACAAGATAACCCCCTCCCCAAAAAGAATTTTAAAAGGAAGAAAAAGTTGCTAAAATAAGGCTGGCTTCACTGGAGACTGCATTTCCAAGTACAGAAGGCCTGTGAGCGATTCTGTGATGCACTGACAGGCCATCTCTTCTCTGTCCTTGAGAACACCCCATCCATCTTCAATAGCATCCTCGTGCCTCAACAGCATTCACAGCAGCATGAGCATGATAACTAAAGAGCAGGGGTCAAGCAGACATCAGCAAAGCAAGGGATAAACAGAGAAAATAAGATTGGACGGAGCTTGCTGGTGGGAAGAGAAAAATGACATAGCTCTGGGTTTACGGGGTAGGGCTCATCTGAAAATGCTTTGTAGTCTGATTTTAAAATGGTAAACACAGGGCTGAACGCGTCCCTGAGAAGCTATCTGATCCAGCCTCCCGCCTCCAGGGAGGTTTTAGCTAAACCATTTTTACCAAGAGGTGTCTGTCGTATTCTTAAAATTCTGTGGGGAAGCAGATAAGACAGCCTCTGCAGTGTCCTATTATAATGCTTTATAACCGCCAGTGTCAGGAAACCCTCCTTGTTCACACGCATGCCTCCGCCTCTCTCCAGAGCCCATTGTTCCCTGCTCTGTCCCCACTGGGGAAGTGTTCCCACGCCTGATATGCCTTCTGAATAGTAAAGCATCCTGCATCTAAGGACACATCCGGGAGCCGCTTTCTCTTCCCAAGACCAAAGGACCCCAGGGCCTTTGTCCCTTTTGACTTTGCTCATCTTCTGTGTCCCTCACAAGGCGTTGCTGGCCCCACTGGCCTTATTTCTTTGGCTGGTGTTTGAACATGGGGACTTCCCCTAAGCATCGCCACACAGCTGATGTCGCACACTGGACACATGGGAAAGTTCTGCAGAGAGCAGCAGGGTGTTTCCCATAACTCCACTGTCCTCCTCACTTCCGGGGTCCCTGGAGCACTGCGGTCCTCCTCACTTCCGGGGTCCCTGGAGCACTTAACAGATTGGGCCATGAGGCACACTGAGAGAAGACAGAGCTGGCTTCAGCCCACAGGGAAGAGAGGGAGGGAAATAATGTTTAAATGTGACCTTTAAAAGCCCTTTGACCCCCACTTACACACCCCTGAACAATCTCTTGCAAACCCTGCAATTACTCTGTGCTCTTGGCCAAGCATGGGCCTGAAGACCTCGCTCTTTTCCTATCCTAAGATGACCACACTCTGGCATAAGCTGGTAATTGCTCCCATCTACTCTACCCAGACATTTTTGAAGGTAGGCCAGGAGGACCTGAAATAACAGTAAGATTCTGGCTCCTTCCCTTCTCTCCCCAGCCAAGCAAAGTCATTATCCACAACCCACGTCTTCCCAAAGTCCCATTTTGGAAATGCCTCCTGA
The DNA here is from genome assembly GCF_907164565.1 of Psammomys obesus. Taxonomy (NCBI): domain Eukaryota; kingdom Metazoa; phylum Chordata; class Mammalia; order Rodentia; family Muridae; genus Psammomys; species Psammomys obesus. The sequence continues at coordinate 389,538 of NW_026591643.1, read as the reverse complement.
ATTCCACCTTCAAAACTGAGTGATGACAATTTAATAAAGTAGAGAAGTTGGGATTGCTTTAGGTAAAAAAGCGTAGAGCTCTCTCTTTTGAGGTGATCATGCTTAAATTTCAGGAACTTGGGTCCTAATTGCAACTTGGTCCCCGTTACTGTTCAGCAAGTGTTTTACTGAATGAACTGTTTTGGAAATAGTTCAGTCAGCAAAGCGCTTGCCACAAAATCACGACCCCCCAAGTCTGACCCCCAGCAGCCACGTTCAATGCTGTACAACCCCAGCACACACCTAGGGCCCGCTAACCAGCTAGCCTAGTGAGTGGCCACGCATCGCAAAACAGGGTGAGGTTGGCCCGTGGGCGCCACAGGCTCACGAATGCCTGTGTGTACACCCAACACAGATGTGTGCCCACGCCTGCACGTACACACATGTGACTCAGTTATTTCTGCTTTACGTAAATAAGAGAGCAACGTGTTCCACCCCGTTTTATAAAACGAAGGAACTCAACAATAAAGCAGCCAGCCTCCTTAAAAAAATGTCCCAGATGTCAATAGACCCTCTGCCAAAGAAGATGCACAAGCGGTCAGTGAATGACATAAATCACAACATCATGTAGTTTCAGGGGGAAAGAAATCAATGAAATAACTCTTACGGACCTACTAAAATGGCCAGAAACCCAGAACACCGACACCATGGAACCCGGCGACAACGCATTCAGGATGGAGGGCATCATTCAGCGCAAGGAGGAAATCCAGTTTTCTCCATGGAGAGGGTTTACTTGGCTCCTTGCTAAGTGAAAAAAGCCTGCCTTACAAGGCTCCCCAATATGCGATTCCACCGTCTAGAAAGCCAGGGAGACGTCAGAGTAGTGTTTGCCGGGAGCTGGTGCGGAGTGACACGGATGGATGGGGCCTGCAGGACTGTGCAGCAGCGGGCTTCAGCCTGTCACACATCTTCCTGAGTCTGTGGAATGCGCAGCACCGAGAGTGAGCTGTAATGCTAACCGTGGACCTTCTGGAGTCATTACGTGTCAGTGTCGGTCCGAGAGTCAGTGTAACAGTCTCCTGGGCTTTTGTGAAGATGCGGTGTGGGTACCCCTAAAAGTGTTCTGAAGATGCAGTTTATCATAATGAAATTTTTTTGGAGTGAAGGGGAGGGAGCACAAGTGTCCATCCCTGTAATTGGCCGAGTCTGATAGCTTGCCCAGAACACTGAGTGGCATGGAAGGCGCTTCATGTGAGATACGCGCTCTGTTAACATTGGTAATCATCATTAAGTTTCCTTCAGTCTCACGAGGAGAGAAGCCAAACATGGCGGCTTTCTCATGGATCCTCGCAGCTGACGGGCAGAGGTTAATTTGTCTGTACGTGGACACATTAGCTTGTCACATTGGCTATGGATTGCAAGCAGACATATTACTCTAATTAAACGTCGCAAGGAACTGACCCAAATTGTTCAATGCCTGTTGCTGCATTGCGCTGCGATTAGCACACTCCAGGCTGCGTGTTTATCCTTGCCCCCCTGATTGGAAGGAGCGGACTCGGTAACTGCTGCTGCTGTGTTAACTATGCTCGGAATGGAAAATAAACCGCTGTGACAGAATCGTGTGGGTTTGCTGTCCCTATGCCGTTACCTTGACCAAGGAGCATTTTCACATGCTCATTTTCCGTGGCAGCTGTCTAAGTGAGTTGTTGCCATTCTAATTTTGGATCTCGTTATTAGGACAAACAATTGCAGCACATCAATACTCCATCACGGTTAATTAAATAAGGAACAACCAAACGCTCACTGCACTGCTCATTGCGATCAGGGCAAAGGCCGCATCTTCCTCTCAGATTTGAGACTGCTTTATTTCATCACTTATCCTTGGCACATGCTTAGGGCTCCCAGATAGAAGATGTTTTTATGTGGCAAGGATGACGGTAGCAGAAGGCCAGTGACCAGGTGCATTCTGGGAACTGATCACCAGTGGGCATTTCTTCTCTTCTTTTTTGAATCAGTGTCGAAGGTTCCACCACATCTGGCATCAGAATGTCTCCTTCCAACACATTCTCCTGACCAAGAATTATAAACCCTATGCTGTGTCTACGAAGTGTTCAGTACCTGGATACTTATCAAATACCGATTATCGGGGGAAATGAGCACACTGCTTTCCTTTTCCCTAAAACAGGCTTAATGCATTTAAATAGAAAATTTTTAGCAAGTGCGGGAAGCAGTGCCCGCAAACACTGAAAGCAAACTCTCCAAGCTGGGCAGGATAACTGCAGTTTTCCAGACCAAACAATGGAGCTAACACCTGAAGCCACATTGTGTGTTTTCAGCCCTCACACACATACCGAGGGAGGACATTTCTTGTGGCTTCTCTAGACCTGAGCACCCTCTGGAAAGCACAGTTCCTGACCTGGAGCCCACACCTGGCAAGACAAGGCTCTGCCACACACCCAAGAGCTTTGCCTGCACAGCAGCCGGGCTCTGGCTCCTCCCACCCTTCCTCAGGTGTGTGGGCTGTTGGTGCGAGTGCTTTGCTTTTCCCAGGGGGAAGCCTGACCAGGACAGAAGCGCTGAGGTGCTGACAAGTGGATGCAGTTAACGCCTTGTCCCAGAGCTGGAGGCTGCACACTGAGGTCCACCCCACTGGCTGGGCACCCTGTGGCACCTTGGCAGCACTGGGTCCCTTCCATCGACTGCCAGCTCTGGAGCTGCCCTCTTCATGGTCCTGGCAATGGGCTCTCAGCTTGAGCCTGGTGGCAGGCTGGAATGGGGCTGCACATTCAGGACTGGAGGACCTGAAGGGATCTGTTAGACGCACTCCGGACACGAGTCTCTCGGCCGCAGCTCTGGAATCCGAAAGACCATTTTGTTGTATGTGCATATGGTTTCTCCCTCCCACCCCCGTCTTTGTTGGAAAAATGCACTTATTTTTCATTCAGTGAAAGTACAAAGAGGAGCAGCGTAGAGAGGAGCTAGCAGCAGTCCTTGATGTAGGGAGCTCATTCCGTAACGAGAAGCTGAGACAAACACACCAACCAAGGAATAACAGGACAAAAGAACCACGAAGTACCCAGAGCAGTGCAGTGGACGGAGGGCTCGTCTCTCTAGCGTCAGGACGATCTACGAGGACGACTTCACACAGAAGGCAACGCAGGGTCCTTAAGAAGCGCGCAGCAGGCGTGGGGGGATGTGAGCACCAGAGCGCAGGGATCCATCTCATTGCTCAGCGAACACTCGCTGGTGCCACTGTTTACCCGCCACTTCCTAGAAGAGACGGAAACGACGAGGCTGGTTTGTGGACCGTGACTTTGAGTTGGGGCACAGACGCCAGCCTTTCCCTCCAGATGGCAGTCTGTGCCCCCAGCTGAAAGGCTGGCGTGATGCTCTGAGGAGGGGAGCCTGTGAGGGGCGATGATAGCAGCAGCAGCAGGGAGCTGTGACGTGCTGTGGAAGGCCTGGCCACAGCAGTGTGGTGTTTGCTCAGGAGGATGGTGGAGAACCACAGCCAGTCACGTGGTGACTGGGCAAAGGTCACTCCAGATAAAAGCGTGGTTCTATAGAAGTTTCCAGAATCAGCAAGGATTGATGTTCATTATGTGTATGGGTGTGTTTTTGTGTAAACAACATTGTAAATAAATACTTACACCTATCCTTCCTTCTCTTCCTCCCTTCCTCTCTCCCTCTTTCTGTCTTTCCCTCCATTTCTCCCACCTTCCCTCTCTCCTTCCCTCCAGTGTGTCTAACTGTATCACAGGATAGTCTGCAACTCACATGTAATCTAGGCTGTCCCTGAATTCACAGCAACCCTCCTGTCTCAGACTTCCACATCCAACTCCAATATCTGTCTTTAACGCTGAGGAAAATAATTTGTAAAATCCTAGTAAAAGCATTTTTCAGAACTAAGTCACTTCTCCCAGCCTCTATAAGTTTCAAAGTCACTTTTTATACAACTGGTACAATTTGGTGTTAGTAGGTGATTTTTATAAGTTCAAAATGTGTGGGATATTTACTTGCTCAATAAGTGTAATTGCTCTTGACTTCTTTTTAAAATTGTACATTAGGAGATAGATTCAAGGAACTCATCTCTGGATGTTCTGGTGGGAATCTCTGATGGCCTGGTGAGAATGGGGTACCCAGTCCCTCCACCTGGCATTTCTTCAAGCTTCACCAAATTTCAGAATCACTGTTCTAAAAGCATTTTCCATATTTTTGTGTGCATAAAACTCAGCAGGGTATTGAAGCAGATGCTGAGATTCATAGCCAAGCTTTGGGCAGAGTGCAGGGAATCTAATGGAAGAAGTAGGAAATAGAAAGATCTGGAGGGAACAGGAGCTCCACAAGGAGAACAACAGAGTAAAAGAAAAAGAAAAAAGAAAGAAAAAGAAAAAGAAAAAAGAAAGAAAAAGAAAAAGAAAAAAGATAGAAATCTGGGCCCAGGCAGGTCCTGCAGAGACTGAGGCACCAACCAAGGACCATGCATGGAGTGGACTTAGATCCCCTGCTCAGATATAGCCCATAGACTCAGTCTCCATGTGGGTTCCCTAGTAAGGAGAACGGGGGCTGTGTCTGTCATGAACTCTGTTGCCTGCTCTTTGATCACTTCTCCCTGGTGTGGTGGCCTTACCAGGCCACAGAGGATCCAGACAGTCCTGATGAGACCTGATAGGCTAGGGTCAGATAGAAGGGGAGGAGGATCTCCCCTATTAGTGGAGTAGGGGAGAGACATGGGGGAGAAGAAGGAGGGAGGGCAGACCGGGAGGAGATGAGGGAGGGGCTACAGCCAGAATACAAAGTGAATAAATTGTAATAAATAAAGATAAAGGAAAAAAAAGAAGAAAATAAAATAAAATAAACTGTATTACAACAACAACAACAAAACCCTACTCAGACTTTTGCTAACTGCAGACCCAGGTCTGGCACGTGTTTCGCTAATGTTCTTCTGACATGCCGAGGCTCCTGGGTCATGGACCACACAAGGAGAGGTAAAGTGTGCTTTTCCTGGCTATTTGTTACAGTCTCCTTTACTGTTATTTGATTTTTATGACTCATTTTAATTTCCCCAATAAGATGACAAACTCTACAAGCCTTGGGCACCTGCAGAAAACTGCATTCATGTTAAGAGTCCTAGTGTCTTGACACTGGAAATTCAATCTTCCTCCTAGGCTAAAATTGCTTCTACATTCCTGCCCATGCCTGTATGCTGCCAAGTTGAAAGCCTCACTCCTCCATGAATTGCTCAATAAAAAAAAAAAAAAAAAAAAAACCAGAAAATTCAGGGAACCAAAACCTTCCTCCTTCCAGTCTTACCATTTCACATCCAGTAAGAAGAAAATAATTATAAATAGTGTTTTAAGTTTGTATTTATATCATGGCTCCTGTTCTGAAATTTGCAAGGAGCTTATTTCATTTAAACTCCACAATAATCTCATGAAGCAGATATTTAACCTCCTGGGGGACAGAGAGAGCTCAAATGAGCTCAAAAGCCATGCAACAAAACAAGGGCGGGGTCAGGGAGTCTTGATCAAAGGTCAGCTCAACAGGCTTCTAGTTAGTCATGTAGCTCAAAGCCATGTCATGGCGACCCTCTGGGGTCCAGGCCGTGTCCCCCGACCTCCCAATTCTTCAGATCCACCCAGCCAGACTGTGCCCCAGAGCCTGTGGCCTTTCTTACTCATTGTGAAATCTCTACCCCACACTTTCCCGTTATTCCCTCCTCACTGGTTCTGGTCTTCGCTCAAATGTGATCTCTCGCAGAGGCCGTCCTGCTGGCTTTGCCATCTAAAATAGAAGGTATCATCCATCACCTCCTCATCCACCTCCCCTCTCTGCCCTTCTTCTGCACCTCTTACAGAAACTGAGATTGCATCGCATATCTAGCTCCCGAATGACGTCTGCTATTGGAAGAACACAGCCTGTCTCAACACTAGTGCCTAGAAAGGTGCCTGCCATCCGTTGTTCACTCGTAACATTTTCATGTGTGGATGAATACTGGTTTAGTGTAAGTGTGTGCCATAAGGGAAGGCGATCACATTTGGCTATGGAGGCCTTGTCTAAAGGAAGGACTGTCTTCTGTCCATCGGGCTGCTTGGGTTCCTAGTCAATAGTGAGAACCAGGCACGCTTGCATTGTGCTCCATTCTCCCTACAGGGCACGTGCAATCACCGTCTTCTTCCCTCAGTCTAATGAAGAGCAAAGCAAGTGTGACACTGAGCAAATTATCAGTGCTTTTCTCTTCCCTACCTGGGAAGCTGTGGAGCTGCCTTTCAATTAGAACCGTGCTTTCTCTGTGGCAAATAGGAACAGGACCATCATATTAGCAAACGCCAGCATGATCTGCCTTCAGCTAATACCAATTAACACTTTCCAAGTGATGAGACCAGCAGCGAAGACACAGTTTTCACAGTCTAAAGCTTCGATGTGTCTCTCCGAGAGAGACATCAACAACAGGCTGTAAGTGCTGAGATTCAGAAGAGGGATCCGTGCTCAGGAACCCACACTCCTGCTCCCGTCGTGAAGGACACAGAGATTAGGGAAAGGAGGGATGAGCTAGAACCATGCCTTTGAGAAGTGAGGAGAGGCAAAAGAGTGTCATACAATCTTGGTGGACGGTGACACTCAGTATGTCTTCACTGGCTTCTGTGTGGCACAATGGTCCCTAAGTTGTCCTGTTCATTAGAAAAGTGAGCAGACTTTTTGTCCATTTGCTTGGCACACTGTGGGGATCGGAGGATGACCCATGGGGTCAGTTCCTCCTTCCACCATGTGGGTCCTGGGAACGGAACTTATATCATCAAGCATGAGGCGAGCTCCCTGGCCCTATAGGTAGTATTGTTGTGGCCACTTACATGGGGCCCAGAGGTGCTGCCCGAAGTCCAGCAGAGGCAGCTACAGCATGAAGCCTCCACAGCCGGATAGATGCTGTGTTGATGGCGCCTGTGAGGTGTTTCCATGTTTCCTTCTGGTTCTATCATTTTTTAAATGTGATTTTTTTTCCAGTCCAAATGTGGGTGGAAATATACTGTATGAAACGACCACTGTGTGAACTTCCCAGAAGCTTCCTCCAAATGATCATCTCGGTAAATGCTAATGCAGAAGATGACAAAAAAGCATAGCCAGTGTGATAACTGAACCGGCAGAAATGAGAAAATTAAGCTCCGAAGATCCGTGGGCACCTCATACATTTCAGCCGTGAGGCAGGGCTGAGGCAGGGCTCAGGCACTGTCAAGCCGAAGGAATGCTTGGGTGCTGTCACCACGTGACAGTCATTTCTTCTCACTAACAAAGCCTGGGCTTTTCCAAAGTTAACTTTATTGGTCAAATGCAATTCCCTTCAATATCTCAACTTATCATCAGAGAACACACATAAAGAAGCCATAGAAGATGAACTCACAGGGAAATGACGTTTCTCCCTCTTCTTTCCCCTGAGTGCAATGGAGAATCAATCACGATTGCATAATCCCAGAACTGTAGGAAGCATATGAAAGGTACAAGAAAGAAGGGCAGTGTGGCCCCGCAGCAACTTCGTGGCAAACTCCCTCGCCTCTCAAGCTTCATGTATCTAGAGATTGAATCCTTCTCCTCCCCAAAAGAGCCATCAGTTCAGAAATCCCAACATGAGCCCGCTCTCTGGAGCAAAGCTGACCAGGAAAAGGGAGATCTGTGAAACAGGAAATGGATTCACTGGGGTTCTCCAGAGAAGCAGAGAGTATTTCTTGTGTACACCCAAGGCTGGCAAGTCTCCTAATCCATAGTTGATGAGCCGAAGAACCCAGAGAGCCAGTGAGTAGAACAGTCTGCTTTATGCGCTCACCAAGGCAAACATAAGCCAGCGGGGACAGTGCCTGACCAAATGCCCGGGCCCCACATTTGAAGAGGAATAAAGTATTGAATGAGGGATGCCAGGACTGTTTGCTTCCTATCTGGAAGAAAGAGAAAATCTGCCCCTAACCCTTCTCATGTGTTAAAAGGAATCCCACGAGCATCAGAGTTTGACGTATGAAGTTCAGGGCTCACAACTATCAGAGGAAAAACTAGGAGAGAATGGGGAAGTGTGCGGCAGGGTGCTGGAGCTGGTAAGGGATGAGGTGTGACCACAGAGCACATTTGTACACCAGGATCAGAACACTACAAAATAAGAGCCAAAATAAGAGCTGGGGAGAATGAAAGAAGCTTAGGACACAAACAGAAAATTAGTATTTCCTGTGCTTATAGTGTCTGTCTCCTCTGTACCACATGCACATCCGTGTAAGTGCAAATTCTCTTTAACTTTTTCACTAATTTGATAAGACAGGAGTATCTATGGTTTTAAAATTTCATTTCTTCAGATGATCATTTTTGTATTTGCTTTTCAATGAATTGTTCCTCATCATGAATAAAAAAATCATGCACTTTTAACTTTTCAGAGTTTCATTAATATCATGCATTGGTGATAAAATGACAGTATTGCAACCTCAGAGGCTCATGACTTGGCGGTATGTATATAATTTTAGGATAGATACATGGTATGATCAACCTACTTTATAGAGAACTCTAAACAAATGAATTTGAAAAAGAACATTATATTCATTATGGCGTACGGAGTGTTTGTGTGTACTCTGAATTGTCATCAACAGCAGCTTGGACAGGTGGTGTGATATATTTATACCATGACGCAGCAATGGACAAACCGCATGTCAACACCGGTTGACCAAAAGTTCTTTCTCAGGAGCGAGAGAGGAGCAGCAAATACTGTATGGTCTAACTTTCATAGTACAAATGACCACAAAACCAAATAGATATCCTTAAATATTCACACATGACAATGAAGCCATGAAACAAACATGAAAGGCTCTATTCCAAATTGTTAACATTTCCCTCTGGGGTCCAGGGCCATGTAAAGGAGCATGGAAAGGTCCAGGACAGGGTGAAGGGAACGAGAAAAGAGACATGAGTAAACAGAAAGTTTGAAGATCAGGGGAAAGCTGCGTCTACTATTTAAAAGGTATTATAATGGAAACCTATTTATACAAAATGTGGGGTACCGATGCGGAAGTGCCTGAAGTCATGTGAAAGTTCAGCCGCATAAATATTAATGAAGACTGTTGCGGGCAGCAGGACTTAAGCTATTTTATCTTCTTTCTTCCTTGTAATTTTACAACTTGCATGACTTTCTAATAAACGAGAATGTATTATTTATGCATCCAACTTATATATTCAGAAAGGCCACGAGGCTTATTCTAATGTGGGGGTCAATAACTTTTTGCATTTATTTGAGCGCCATTAGAGAGAATCTGCCTGGGAGACAACAGGAGAGAATGGGCCGTGCTTTGACGGGAAGCCCCGCAGGCCAGAAGGCCGCAGTGTGGATGGGAGACCTGACTCCTGCAGGGTGGGGAGCCCTGCCCTGAAGTGGCCTCCATATGACTGGGAGAGAGACTGACTCTGGGACGTGGCGGCAGTGGTGGCTGTGGTGATGACAATGATGACGATGATGGCAGTGTTGGTGATGTCAGTGGTGGTGATGGTGGTGGCGATGTTGATGGCGGTGTTGATGGTGGTGGAAGTGGCGGCAGAGGTGATGACAGTGGTGTTGATGATGGTGGTGATGACAGACGTGATGACGATGGTGGTGATGGTGATAGTGTTGACAGGCGATGACAATGGTGGTGATGGTAGTGATGACAGAGGTGATGACAATGGTGGTGGTGATGAGAATGGTTGTATTGATGGTGGTGGTGGCAGAGGTGATGGCAATGATGGTGATGGTGGTGGCAGAGGTGATAGCAATGGTGGTGGTGATGGTGGTGGTGACAGAGGTTGATGACAACAGTTGATGCTGGCGGAAGGAAGAAGAGAAGGTGCAGTTCCGCTCAAGCATGGTTCCTCGGGGACGACAGGCCTTGCGGAGGAGAATGGCTGCAGGCACACGTGGGAACCAGATCTTGGGCCAAGATAAGCAAGTGTGTGTGGAGGACAGAAAATCTGGTCGATTCTGAAAATTTTTAGATATTTCATTTTTTTTTCCGTGGGTATGTGAAGGTCCACACATGTGGATGCATAAGCTTGAATGTGTGGAGGTCAGCGGTCAGCGTCAGGTGTCATTTCTCACCACCTTGTTTTCTTGAGACAGAGTCTCCTCGCTGGCCTGGAGCTATAATTCAGCTGTGTAGAGTGTCCAGGAAGCTCTGCATGCCTGCCTATCTCTGCCTTCCCAGATCTGAGGTTGCAAGCACAGGCCACCATACCGCTGTGGGAGGGGGGAGATTTCTCAGGGTCAAACTCAATTCTTCATAGGTGGGTAGCAAGCCCTTTGCTGGCTGAGCTATGATCTCAGCCTCAGTTCTGGAAGTATATCCAAGGCAAAGAAAAGAGAATTTGTCAATAGAGTCAAGGATGGCTACAACATGGTTGGCCTGAGCAGAATGACATTTGAGTTACTGGGATGAATTCCAGATCAGGAGAACAAGACTCCAGGAACAATAAGAGCCTGACTGAACAGATGTCAGGCATGTTCATTCACCAGTCTCCATAGCCTCCCCCAGAGCCATTGACTTTGCTCTGTGCCTTGGGAGTTGACCGCCATAGGCCTCAACACCTAATCTCCCTGCCCTGAGCTTCCTGCTAGGCTAATGGAACACAGCTGAGAGGACAGGGTGAAGGGAAGAGAGGGGTTGTGCCCTCTCTGCTGAGGCATGGCTCACCAGTGGCTCCAATTCGGGTCCTTTGGTTGAAGACACAGGATGCTCAGAGGCCTTCCTGTTGCTGTGGCTCTCGGCGGTCACCACTAGGACCCCGTGGCAGCCTGTGGACAGCTGTCACAGACCACTAAAGAAAGTGCGGCTTCAATGGCAGAAGTGCATTTTCTCACAGTTTTGAAGTCAACAGAAGTTCAAGGCCACTGTGTCAGCACAGCTGGGTTCTAATCAGGCCATGGTAGGTCAGAAGAGTTCCTGGACTTTCTGGATCATGGGTAGATGTTTTCCACTGTGCCTTAATGTGCTCTTTCCTCTGAAGAACTTACAAGGACATCGGCCATCTTTAGGACTCAACATGATTGATCTCATTTTCACCTAATCTGTCTTTAATGGTTTTATTCTCAATGTTGTCAACTTTGGTTCTTGGGGGAAGGGCTTCAGTGTGAGTACGGGGGAAAGGAAGACAGTCAGGCAGTAGCACCCCTGGATTTGGAGGAGCAATGACTCCTTCTGCATACCTCCTTGTGTCTGCTGGTGCCACCCCACCCCCATTCAGCTCGATGCTACACAGAGTCCTTTCATTGGACTCCCTTCAGCTCCCACTAGAAGGAGGGTGTTACACTTGATTGTTGTAAAATCCAAGTGGCAATATGGAGCAGACACCAAGATACTTGGAGCCAGAATTCAGAGGAGGCACAGCTAGGTCCCAAGCCTTCAGAGGGTGGTTTTCTGGCCTCTTTGTGAAGAGTTGGGAATGGAAGGAAGGGGAGCTGATTTTGGGGACACTCTATAACTGCATTCATAGCCTGGGAGGCTGAGAAGTGGACAGAAGAGGAATATTAGGGAGAGCAAACATGGAACAGTTTCAAGATGGTTTGTATCCCTGATCTCTCCAAGACTTTAAACATGAATGGGTCCTGGATTTTTATCAAATGCTTTTTTGGCATCTAAGGAGATGATCATGTGATCAGTTTGTTTATATGTTGAATTACATCAATAGATTTCTGTATATTGAACCACCCCTGCATGCCTGGGATGAAGCCTACTTGGTCAGAGTGGATGGTGTTTTTGATGTGTTCTTGGATTGGGTTTGATACAAGGCAATACTTAAAGGCAATATACAAGAAGCCTATAGACAACATCAAACTAAATATGGAGAAACTAAAATCAGTCCCACTGAAATCAGGGGCAAGGCAAGGCTGCCCACTCTCTCCATACCTCTTCAACATAGTACTTGAAGCCCTAGCTAGAGCAATAAGACAACTAAAGGAGATCAAGGGGATTCAAATCAGAAGAGAAGAAGTCAAAGTATCACTATTTGTAGATTATATGATAGTATTTATGAGTGACCCCCAAAATTCTACCAGGGAACTCATACAGTTGATAAACACCTTCAGCAAAGTGTCCAGATACAAAACTAACTTAAAAAAAATCAGTAGCCCTCCTGTATACAGAAAACAAATGGGCTGAGAAAGAAATTAAGAAGACACCACCCTTCACAATAACCACACACACACAGAAAACGTAAATAATCTTAGTGTAACTCACAGGAAGCAAGTGAAAGACCTGTATATATATATACACACATATATATGTATATATATATATATATATGTATATACATATATATACAACAAAAACAAAACAAAACAAAAAAACAAAAACAAAACTTCCTGCATGCGCACCAGAAGAGGGCACCAGATCTCATTGTATATGGTTGTGAGCCACTCTGTGGTTGTCGGGAATTGAACTCAGGACCTCAGGAAGAGCATCAGAAGAAGAAAACAGGAAACAACCTAGGAACCTGCCACAGAGGGCCTCTGAAAGGCTCTGCCCTTCAGACTATCAAAGCAGACGCTGAGACTTATGGCCAACTGTTGGGCAGAGTACATGGAATCTTATGTAAGAAGTGGGAAATAGTAAGATCTGGAGAGGACAGGAACCCCACAAGGAGAGCAACAGAAGCAGAAAATTTGAACACAGGGGTCTTCCCAGAGACTCGTACTCCAACCAAGCACCAGGCATGGAGATAAACTAGAACCCCTGCACAGATGTAATCCATGGCAGTTTAGTGTCCAAGTGGGTTACATAGTAATGGGAAGAGGGACTGCCTCTGACATAATCTGATTGGCCTGCTCTTTGATCGG
>NW_026591643.1:373998-376633 GCF_907164565.1 Psammomys obesus | reverse complement strand
ACATAGTAATGGGAAGAGGGACTGCCTCTGACATAATCTGATTGGCCTGCTCTTTGATCACCTCCCCCTGAGTGGGGAGCAGCCTTACCAGGCCACAGAAGATGATAATGCAGACACTCCTGATGAGATCTGATAGACTAAGATCAGAAGGAAGGAGAGGAGGACCTCCTCTATCAGTGAACTTGGGAAGGGGCATGAGTGAAGAAGGGGGAGGGAGGGTGGGACCAGGAGGGGAAGAGGGAGGGAACTTACGGGGGGATACAAAGTGAATAAAGTGTAATTAATAAAATAAAACTAAATTAAAAAAAAACTTCAAGTCTCTGAAGAAAGAAATTGAAAAAGCTATCAGAAGATGGAAAGATCTCCCATGCTCATGGTTCAGTAGGATTAACGTAGCAAAAATGGCCAACTTACCAAAAGCAATCTACAGATTCAATGCAATTCTAATTAAAATACCAACATAATTCTTTACAGAACTTGAAAAAAATTCTCAATTTCATATGGAAAAACAAAAAACCCAGGAGAGCTAAAACAATCCTCTACAACAAAAGATCTTCTAGAGGTATCTCCATCTCTGCTCCCAAGCTTTACTATAGTACAACAGTTATTAAAACTGCATGGTACTGGCATAGAAATAGAATGGTGGGTCAATGGAATCAAATAGAAGACCCAGAAATAAACCCACACACTTATGGACATCTGATTTTTTGACAAAGAAGTCAAAACCATACAATGGAAAAAAAATAAAGAGAGCATCTTCAACAAATGGTGCTGTTCTAACTGAACATCTGCATGAAGAAAAATGCGAATAGATCCATATTTATCTCCCTGCACTAAACTAAAGTCCAAGTGGATCAAAAACCTCAACATAAAACCAGAAACACTAAATTTCTTGGAAGAAAAAGTGGGGAAGAGCCTCGGACTCATTGGCACAGGAGTCAACTTCCTGAACAGGATACCAACAGCTCAGGCTCTAAGATCAACAATTAATAAATGAGACCTCATAAACTGAAAAGCTTCTGTAGAGCAAATGACACTGTCATCAGAACAAAATGACAGCCTACAGACTGGGAAAAGATCTTCACCAACACTACATCTAACAGGGGGCTAAAATCCAGAATATATAAAGAACTCAAGAAATTAGACACCCACAAACCAAATAATCCAGTTAAAAATGGGATGCAGAACTAAACAGAGAATTCTCAACAGAGTAATATTGAATGGTGGAGAAACACTTAAAGAAATATCTTCAACATCTTTAGTCATCAGGAAACACCAACCAAAATGAGATTTCACCTTACACCCATCAGCATGGCTAAGATAAAAAAAACCAAACAAACAAAAAACAAAAAACCTCAAGTGATAACACACGCTGGCAAGGATGTGGAGAAAGGAGAGCCCTCCTCCATTGCTGCTGGGAATACAAATGTGTACAACTATTTTGGAAATCAATCTGGTACTTTCTTAGAAAATTGGGAATAGTGCTACCTCAAGATCCAGCTATACCATTCTTGGGCGTATACCTAAAGATGCTCCACCATTCAACAAGGACATTTGCTCAACTATGTTTAAAGCAGCTTTATTCATAATAGCCAGAAACTGAAAACAACCCAGAAGTCCTTCAACAGAGGAATGGATACAGAAATTGTGGCACATTTACACAATGGACATTTACACATTTACTCAGCTATTAAAAACAAGAAAATTATGAAATTTTCAGGCAAATGGATGGAACTAGAAAAGATCATGGTATATATTCACTTATAAGTGGATATTAGCTGTATAATAAAGGATAAACATACTAAAATCTACAGACCTAAAGAAGCTAAACAACAAGGAGGACCCTAGGGAAGATGCTTAAATCTCATTCAGAATGACAAGCTGGATAGACACCAGAGGTGGTGGAAGAGAGGAAACAGGATGTGAGCCTAGTGTAGAGGGTCCTCTGAAAGGCTCCACCCAACAAGGAATCAACGCAGATGCTGAGACACACAGCCAAACTTTGGGCAAAGCTCAGGGAGTCTTATGGAAGAAGTGGAGGATAGAAGGACATGGAGGGAACAGGAGCCCCACAAGGAGACTAACAGCCAAAAAAAGAAAAAAATCTGAGCCCGGGGGAGTCTGCAGAGACTGATGCGGAAGAGGACCTAGACCCCTGCTTAGATATAGCCCATGGGCAGCTCAGTCTCCATGTGGGTCCCCAAGAAAGGGGAGCAGGGGCTGCCTTTGGCATGAACTTGGTTATCTACTCTTTGATTACTTCCCCCTGGCAAATCTTCCTTGCCAGGCCACAGAGGAAGAGGACCCAGGCAGTCCTGATGAAACTTGATAAGCTAGGGGCAGATAGCAGTGGAGGAGAACTCCCCTTTCAACAGACTAGGGGAAGGAGATAGGGTAAGAGAGAGGGAGGGTGGGACCAGGAGGAGTTGAGGGAGGGGGCCTACAATCGGGATATAAAATGGATAAATTATTAAAAAAAATAAAACAATAATTTAAAAGATGGTTTGTATTACATAAAAGGTTCTCTCTGTCTCTGTGTCTTCTTGTGACTTTTTCTCTCTCTGACTGTCTGTCTCTGTCTCTCTCACTGTGTGTGTGTGTGTGTGTGTGTGTGTGTGTGTGTGTGTGTGTGTGT
>NW_026591643.1:323349-373988 GCF_907164565.1 Psammomys obesus | reverse complement strand
TGTGTGTGTGTGTGTGTGTGTGTGTGTGTGTGTGTGTGTGTGTGTGTGTGAATAAAGGCAGGGAAGTTGAGGCAGGGGGAGGGAAAACTTGTAGCTATATGAAAGAATGGACTCGAGTCTGGGCCCAGGCATGACTGATCTGGAAGGAAGACAGAGAGAGTACAGCGGGTGGAGCTGACTTGGAGCGGAGACTCCACCTCCTGGGACTGTACTTAATGAGGCAACAGAACCAAGTGGAGATGAACAACCCTACAGTGAACTGAAATTACAATTGCAAAAAAAAATTATATTTATTATTTGTTGGTTTCCTATGTTAATATCTGGAAAACCCTAAGTAATGGATGGCTTATTTCTACATGTGGAGTTTGCTGGCCTCGCTGTACATGGATCATGTAGATACGTTATTACTGAGTCTACACACATTAGCAGAGCTTTTTCTTTATGCCACAATAAATGTTGCAAAGATTCCCTAGTTGCTTGTAGATGCCATTTAGAGTTCTTACCTTACCTGTTTAGATATACACACATGTGCAGCCATTTCAAATATAGATGAACAGGGACTTTTGCTTTATCCAATAATCATTTGGAAAATTAATCTAGAAAAGATTTGGCAGCTAAAACGCCCTTTAATTTAGCATCCACAATGGAATCATTAGTATATATTAGTAATGCAAGAACAATCACATGCAATGGAGTCAATGAGCTGAACATACAGGAATGCATCTATTTTTATGCCATGAGGAAACTTGGGGGCCTCTGGACCACCTGCCTCATTTCCTAGCTGAAGACACTAAGGCTCAACGCACTAAGCTACCTGAATCCTCATAAGGTGTTAGTGGACCAGAATCCAAGGTGCCTGACTCTACAGCCAGAGCTGTGTGTTCTGGGCTGGACTTCTACACTCAAACATTTGCATTGTGCATAATCACCTTAGACCATTTCACTCAACTCCATGGCGCACATGCCTTCACCTCACGATCCCACTCCGCGTAGCAGTCCTCTTTTCCCTAAACTATTTGGTTCTGTGTTAAGACACCTGCACACAAATAATTTTACTTGTAAACGCTGGGACCCACGCGAGAGAAAGCGTGGATACTTACATCTCTGGGACCCAATTTTCTTGTTACGGTTATCTCCGATTGTATCCATTTTCCTGCCAAAGACCGAGCTTCCTTCTTCTTCATGGATGAAAGGAATTTTGTTTTTGTGTAAATTTCTCTTTCCATTCCTCTGTAGCTGGACATACAGGCTGGACATACAACTCAGCCATTGGGAGTTGTGTCACAGTGCATCCCACTGTGACATGTTGGTGTGTTTTGTGCAAATTGCCAAGGCTGGGATAGCTGGGCAGTATGGTCATATTGTACGTCCATTTTTAGATTTTTGAGGAAGCTCCATATTGATTTCCAAAGTAGCTGGTCTACTTTACATTCCCAGCAGCAATGTATGCAGTTTCTTTCTATGAAATATATATATATATATATATATATATATATATATATATATATATATATATATATATATATATATATATATATATATGTATATATACACACACACGTACACACACACACACACACACACACTGATTACATGTGTATTTGTGTATGTACATGTGTAACGTTCCCTGGCATTTAAGATAGCCATGTTTTAAAAACCTTTGCTTTATGCTGGCTTCACCTGCCAAGATGAATCAGTAGGAGGGAAAGGGAGCTCCCTGAGCTGACGGTGGGCAGCTGGCAAAACCGGAGAGTCTAACCCCGGTCTCCAAACTCAGGTGTGTGAGGAGAGTGATGTTATCTGCAGGGATATCTGAGGTCCTACTCTCGGGAGGAGCCTCCCACAGACTCACACCAGAGAAAGTCCTTGTTCCCCTTATTAGGGACCCCTCTTGCAGACTGAGTCTATGGGCTCCATCTGAGCTGGAGTTTTAGGCTTTATCCATGCATTGTCCTTGGTTGAGGTATCAGTCTCTGAAGGGCTCCCAGGGCTCAGTTTTTTTGGTCTCCTTTTGGAGCTCCTGTCCCCTCCAGGTCTTTCTATCTCCCCCTTCTTTCCTAAGATTCCCTACACTCTGCCCAGTTTGGCTATGGGTCTCAGCATCTCCTTTGATACCTCAATCAGTAGAATCTCTCAGAGGCCCTCTGTGGAAGGCTCCTGTCCTGATCTCTCTCTTCTCTGCTTCTGATGTCTATCAAGTTTGTCCTTCTGAATGAGGATTGAGCATCTTCCCTAGGGTCTTGCTCAACCATGTTCATAGCAGCTCTATTCCTAATAGCCAGAAGCTGAAAACAACCTAGATGTCCCTCAACACAGGAATGGATACAGAAATTGTGATCTACAAGTGTGGTACACAATGGATTACTACAAAAAAAAAAAAAAAAGGAAATTATGAAATTTGCCGGCAAATGGTGGGAACTAGAAAAGATTATCCTGAGTGAGGTAACCCAGAAGCAGAAAGACACACATGGTATATACTCACTTATAAGTGGATATTAGACATACAATATAGGATAAACATGCTAAATCTATACTCCCACAGACTCACAAGGGAAGGGTGCGGAGAGAGCAGATGCCACCTGCCTTCTGGAATGCCAGCAGCCACCACTCTGAAGATGCCCATCTGCCACTGTGTGTAAGTTTTGTTACTAATGGATTTTTTTTTCCTTTCCCTTGATGAGAGAAAGAAAGAAAAACCCAAATGTCTTTCCTCTGTTCACATTAACAGGATGGCTGCCATCTTTACCCATTTCTTCACACTGTCTTCTGTAGCAGTCATTCAGTTCTTGAACCACAGTCTTGTCTACTTAGCTTTCTCTTTTAGCTGAAGGTCAGTGAAAGGGGCTGGACCAGTGCTACAGAAGAGGGGAGTGAGTTCTTACTGAGAGGAAGTGAGTCCTCACTGGAGCCATGAGTCATTCACATACAAGGTAGAATTTGCTCCTGGTGAAATACCTTTTTGACCATCATGTGATGAGCAGGGAAATTCCCAAGGATGGCAATGAAAAGAAAAACTATGGCATCTGGCTGAGACCAAATCTTCTTCAGCTCTGAGCTAAGAAGATAAGAAGAGAGCATGTTTGCTGTACTTCCTCCATCCCAGGCTCTAAGCAAGGAAGTGGAGGTTGCAGATGAAAGCAGAATTCCCTGGCCAAGTGCAAGTCCAATGAGGTGGACGGCTCATGGCCCATGCAGCCATCCACCATCTGATGTGTGAGGCCAGTGCAGCTGGGATCAAAGGCAGGCACCAGGACAACCATCTTCCATCCAACATTTCTTCAAGATCCTTCTTGCCGTGAACTTGAAAAGAATATTTATAAATAACGTAAATATATATTCTTGATGCAAACATCTCTTATGTACTCTATAGCTGGAAACCTCATTACAGATCTCATTGCTCTTGCTATTACCCCGGTATGAATAGTCGCTCTGTGTGTGCACGTTTGTGACGTATGTGTGTGACTGTGCACAGTGTAGACCAGACAGTGACCTGGATGTTCTGCTCTGTCACTCTCTGCTTTGTTTTCCCTGATGCAGACTCCCTCACTACACACCGCACGAGACTGGTGGCAAAGCCAGCGATTCACCTGTCTGCCCCATCCATACTGCTGTGGCTACAGAGCATGCCAAGCTTTTCGTGTGTGTTCTGGGGATTTGAACCATAGTCCTCATGCTTCTGCAGCATGCCCTCTCACCTTAGGAGACTCTCTAAGCCGTCGCCTCAGCCCAACATTTTAAGCATCTCCTGTTGGGATTGTGTGTGGGTTTGGTTAGTCAAGAGCGACTCTGCAATAATGTTGAGAAAGGATTCTTTGTGCCAAGTGTGTGCGGAGAAAAGTGCCTCTTGAGTCTCACCACGGAGAGCTTTGTTTCCATTTTACAGAAAAGGAATTTACCAAAATTAAGTAACTGAGAAATTTGTCTAGACCATTGGAAGGATTTTTGGAGTCAGACTTAGGACCTTTGGCTCAAAGACTCTTCTGGCCACCTGGGCAACCTTCCCGAGGCCTCACGGGGACAAAGCACTGTCTAAGGAAGGTCTAAGGACTTCCCATTGGCAGGAGATACACCTGTCTCAGGCAAGGGCACTGTGGTATGCAAATCTCAATGACCACCTTTAAGCTGCACATTTGTTTGGTTTTATTGAAGCAGGATCTTGCTTTGCAGCCAAGACTGACTTCAAACTTATAATCCCCCTGCCTCAGCCTCGCAGGTGCTAGGACTGCGGGTGTGTGCCACCATTCCTGGTGGGTCATGCTTTATATCCCAGGCTGGCCTGTAATTGGCCCCAACTTATTTTGCCAGGCACCATTTGAAGTTTAATTAATTTAATGATTAAAAATAGTAGTGATTATGGCTTACTATACGCAAAGAACAGAACCACCCACTTTAATCAAAGTAAAATGTGTGTGTGTGCATGTGAGTGTGTGTGTTAGTTGGGGACCCTATAACCTTTATAACTCAAATGTGTTAGAAACATGAACTCTATGAATTGAATTCTAACCATAAACCTAATGGGGTAGGTTTTAACATTTAGTATGCCTGACTGAAACCATTGGGCATCAATTTACGAGAGAGCCAGTGCTTGTAAGAGTGACTCATCACAGTAGTTAGAGTCTTTCTGGGATCAGGCAATGGGGGTGGTTAAATAGATGAAATACAGAGTGGACTCTCGCTTGTCATACGATTCTGCAGACAGCAACGAGATAAGCCCTGATATGGAAAGAAGTTGGCAGAATTAGTGGGAGAAGCTAGCCTCAAGGCATAGGAAGTAACCAAATTAAATGGGCTGCTTGCAGGCACAAGTCTACTGTGGGCTAATTTGTTTCCTGCGAAAAGGAAAAAAAAAGAACCTCAACTCATTTTTGTGCTCTTAAATTTTAAACAGGCATGGGTGTAATTGCATTTCCCTCCTAAGATTATTGCTTGGGAAGAGGGGCTTGTGGGAGAGAAAAGGAGGGAGGAAGGGAAGAAGGAGGGAGAGAGAGAAAGAAAGAGAGAGAGAGAGAACCGCATCTTATTGTTTTCAGGGCTATTAAGAGCACCTCACCGTCCAGTTCAAGCAGGGATTGGTGTGTTTCATCTGAGTATCTTCTGTTTGAAATGTCAGTGTTGGCTTTTCTCTGAGGAAATCCCAACTTGCTCTTCCTTTCATCTCTGACTCTGTCTGAGAAGCTGTAGTTTAAAGGCACTTTGGGCCAATTGATTAAACACTGACCTCATTTGCAGGCTCAACCCAGGCAGGGTGGAGAAAGCATCAAGTGTGTTTGTCCAGGCCACAGGCTCATGGTCTCCCTCTCCTTGCAAGACCTTTATTTGTTCACCAGATATTTTCAGAAGGTTCATTGCACTCGAGGTTCTGTGTCAGACACCGGGAAGCAAGGGAGATGAGGTCATGGTCTACTGAGGAAGATCAGCAGGCTGGGCGAGAGAGCTGTGGTCGTGACCGTGGAGTTCCACAGGTGGTATAAGCGGAGCCAGCAGCAGGGCATGGTGTCAGGACAGGCCTCTGCAGGCAGGGCTGAGGATGAAGCAGACGCCTCAGAGTGTGAGTCCAGCTGAAGCCAGAGAGTGGACACCGGGAGGGTAGACACCGGGAGAGGGCAGGGACAGGGCGTGGCAGACTTATCACCAGCCTGAGGAGATAGGCTCTTAATCCAATTAAAACACAAGTCGCTGAGAAGTTTTGAACAAGGAGATCAAGTAATTTGATTTGCATTGTGGATTTTTATTTCCCCATAAAATAAAATAAAATAAAATCAGGACATTTGCAGGAAAGCGAATGGGACTGGAGGCCGTTATGTGAAAAGAGCCAGACTCAAGACAGATCCAGTGTGTTTTCTCTCACTTACAGACTCTAGAATAAAACTGTGCATGTGTGTTAACAGAGAACAAAAGCCCCAAGGAAGGGAGGCAAGGAAGAGGAGGACGAGAAAGGAGCACAGGGCTTTGGGGTTCGTGTACTGTGTGGGTACATATACAAATGTCCATCCAGAACATTCACATTCCACACGCTAGCTGCTGGGGTTGCTGTTTGTCTTCTCCCTTCATATAAAGATGTACATCGTTGCTAGCTGGGAGGAAAGATCCGGTGAGTCGGTTGCCTCTTATCGACCTATTGCACATCCACACACTTGCACACAGTCTAATTTGCCTTTCTTCAATCACATTTTTTTTTCAGCCTTCATAGTTTTCGTTCTCACCATCCTCCCTGGAGTTTTTACAGGCCCTACTGAGTGTAGGTGAGCCCTGGGGCTCCCCTTCTTCTCCTCTTCCTCTCACCTCCTCAGAGTGCCAAGCGTCAGGTGCTGGGCTCTTGTCACTGGGTGATGTAGAATAGAGACATAGCACCAGCTTCCGTGCAGAACACATCACTCACACCCTGAGCTGCTGTGAGACTTAAAACTGCGAATGCTTGCAGTGGGCTGAGGGCTGAGGGCTGAGGGCTGAGGGCTTGTAGTGGGCTGAGGGCTACAGAGTTGCTTTGGTCAAGCTCCATTAACTAGCAAATGGGTAAGAAAAGGAAAGTGCTCACAGCCCCCTTCAGAAGCCACGGAAACTGTTCTGCCACCGAGGATAAAACCGAGAAACTCCGTGACCAGCTTTAAGAAGATGTTTATGTGCAAACAGTGTTTTCCATGTCAAACAAGAGAGGCTCGGCTTCAATGGAATACAGAGGCTGACCAGCAACTTTTGACATGAAACACTGGAGAGTCCTCTATCCTGAGGTCTGTGAGGCTCTTAACATTATTATAGTCACCCCTTGACCAGCTGGCTAGAGGTTCGCATCCCGAAGGGCCCCTTTGCTGAACCAGCCTGTTCCTGGGCACTTGTGCCATCCTGTAATTATTTTACTGAAGTGTTGAGTTTATATTTTCAGAGCTGGGGAGGTGGTCCTATGCCAGTGACTACATCAGGGGACATTTCCGAACAGATGTCTTAAGCCCTGTCTGGAAGCCATCACTCTCCTTTCAAGTACAGGCACGGGCAGGCAGCGCCTGCCATCAGCTGTCTTCCCTGAAACAGGTCAGTAACTGGCAATGATGGCCCAGCCGTTTCCAAAGGAGACTTTTTGTGTTTGTTCACTTTATGCTTAGGTGCTGTTTCACAGAGAAATCTATTTGCTGTTTAAAAATATGTTTAAGGGTAGAGCGCATAATGAAGAAAACAGTGAGTGCAAAATGATGGGTTTTGCGACTCTCAGGGCTACCCGATTCTTCCCCCTGGATTCTTGCACACAAAGAACACATTGTTACTGCAGCCATTACTGAGCTCCTCTGCTCCGAGGGGCTCACGGGAAATGGC
The DNA here is from genome assembly GCF_907164565.1 of Psammomys obesus. Taxonomy (NCBI): domain Eukaryota; kingdom Metazoa; phylum Chordata; class Mammalia; order Rodentia; family Muridae; genus Psammomys; species Psammomys obesus. Next base: position 366,683 of record NW_026591643.1, on the reverse strand, counting down.
TATAGATTGCAGCCGAAAAGTCCATCAGGCAGGTCACGTGTGACCCCCGCTCTTCCCGGGGAAGAACGGGCCGGACACTTCAGCGGAGTAGACAGACCTTCCAGATGTTTTAAATCAGCTCTGAGACAAAAGGAGGAAGATGCTAAGAAATGGGTTTGGCCTAACCGCTCAACTACGCTGTGCCCATTTCTCTGAAATGCAGTCATGAGGAGCTTTCCTGTGGATGGGGGAACCCAAAGAGGCAGAAGCAGGGTTGTGGGGGAAGAGCAGCCCACCGCAACAATTAAACAGCAATTGAAGAAAAGCAAGCAAGAAAAAAAAAAAATGGCCCCGCATTGGTACAATAGCTCAGGGGGTTTTCATTTTGGGGGGTAAAGACAGAAGAGAGGATGTTGTTTTCTTTTTAAAGCCCCTTTAAAAATGGTAAGTGCACCCCACTCTTGTAGATGTATTACTTATGACATCCGGTTTTCATCCGTTCATGATTTTACATTAGAGCTAAATCTCTGCAGCTTGAATCTCACGGCTGAGTTAGCCAGAGCCCATAAAATATTGAAACCTTTAGAGCAGCAGCCAGCCAGGTTGAGAGAAGTTCATGTCCAAAGCGGAGCTTTAGATGCTGAGACATTCCGATTGCAGTGTAGTACAGAAAAAAGCGCTGATAAAATTTTCATAAAAATGAGCTAAGGATATTGCTAGCACGCTTCTCAGCATCTATATGGAAACTTAATCTGAGCTAATGGAAAGGATATGAAAGCCTTTCTCAATTCAAACACAGTTGATGCATGATTCATAAATTATTGTCAGAGACGCGATCCAGCTCACAGATTTATTCTCTTCTGGGCAGAAACAACCAGACGGAAACTGGGTCTTTTTGACCTTTAGTGCCAGGAAATTTTACAGTAGAGCTGTCAATATCGCCAAGTAAACTGGTCATTTCTCCAAATAGCAACAAAATGCCCACATAAACCCCACACAGCTAATGTTAACTCGGCCTCCTAGGTTACCGATGGCATACTCAGGGAGGCCGGTACCGAACATCTGCATCTGCCGCAGAGAACTGAGGGAACGCTGCCTGCACCCATGCCCGAGTCCTCCATGCAGTGGGCAGGAAATGTATACCACGCTACCTTCCCTTCACACCCTTCCAGTGGCAATAACAACGTGGCTATGCATTACCCTATAAATCAAGAGTTCTCATTCATTGACATGAGACTGGTGTGCCACCTGCTATAAATGTTATCATTGGCCACTCAGTTTTAGAAAAGTAGAAAGAGGAGGTGGTTTGTGTAGCGGATGGTAAAAGCAAACGTGCTAAATGGAAATTATGAACGATCAATACAAAAGACTATAGCTTAGGCCATAAAGCTTAACCAGGACTTCATATCAGAAACACGTGAGTCATGTCCTTTTAATCTCACATTTCTTTATCTAGGAGACATTTTTGACCCCACACAAAAGGCTAAGCAATATGGAGACTTTTAAGGTGGAGACACAAATGGTGTGTGTTAATCACCTATGCAGCAGAGCCGTAGAACTTCAAACTGCAGATGTTCTTAAAGGTTGCTGGGAGCTTGTGGGCCTTCGTCCTGCCCACAGAGTGCTCCGCTAGCCTGGACAGCACAGGTTTAGGGGAGCTTTACCCTCAGCCCTCAGTTGCATGTGCTTAACCAGTACCAGACAAGAGAGCTCAGGGGTGCTGGCTCTTCGCCCCACCCCGAGCTCCCAGGTACTGTGTGAAGCATGCCTGTTAAGAGAGGACTGCGCTTCCTCAGAATGGTTCTTGTTCCTCGGCTACAGTGCTGGACCAATCCCTTTTGAGGGCTAGGTATCTTCTCTCACTGGTACTATTCAAATATAGTCAAAGGCTCCCGCCTGCACTTTTTCCCTTCCTCCGGCATATCTCCCGTCCCCTCACCATAGTTTCTTTCCAATCATGTCACCTTTAAAAGTCTTTTGTGGACCTTCCTTTTTCACAGAATTAAGTTCAGAGGCCTCAGCATCTGTGTGGGGGCGTCACCATCTAACCGTGGTAGGTGTTCTCCAGGCCTTGTCCCTCCAGCCAGCCTCTAGGTTAGAACACATGTGCGCAACACCTGGCTGCACGTTATACTGAGCTGTGGGTAGAGATGTGATCAAGTACCAAAGACTGGGGCCAATTCCAGATTAGCTGCTTGAGAATGTGGGTAGTGCATAGTCATGGGGACACTTTAAAAGTCACTGAGGTGGGTCACACCCTGAGCCAGAGCTGGAGTAGCCACTGTAGAGATCCTAGGGCCTTCCTCTTCGCTGAAGACTGATGAGCCTCTAATCCGAATTTCAAGATGGTGATGTGTCTGAGAACCTAGAACTAGGGCAAACACTAATATCCAGAGTGCTGCTTTCAGGGTGATCAGAATGTTGAGAGGACTTTCCAGGGTTAAAGAAGGGAGGTAACTGTGGTCCCAGGGGAAGAAGGGACGCCAGTGGCCTGGAGCAACAGAAAGAAATGCTTTGTGGGCCTTAAGTCATGAGCCCTACAAACGTGTGAGTCTGTCTGTCTTGATTCATGTTATAATTTCAGCCCAGAAAATAATCCTAGGTAACACTGGGGTTTTGGTAAATGTATTCTAAGAGAAAGAATTAAGTTTGAGGAGACCCAGAGCTCAGCTTGGCACTTGAGCCAACTGAGACTTCACATTCTGAATCTACTCTTCAAGTGTGGCCATTGTCATGGCTCCTCACAAACACACCAGATAGTCACCAGACCGGGACCTGAGCATCAGCTTCTTCCTGGGAGTACTGGGTGTGGACGCCTGCACTGCCATTGGCCGTTTATGAGGTACTGTGAGTGCCTAAAAACCAGTAGAATATTACTGCAGCAGGCCTCAAGGAAGTGTAAGATGTGAACTTGAACCTAGTTTAGGGCTGGCTGACTTCATAGTGGGAATCCAGGAGCTAATCGCTGTTAAGTTGATACATGTGAGGAGTTTAGTCGGGAAGGTGAACAGCTCTCTTCTCTTGACCAAGAAAATCAAGTATAAGTGTTTCCGTGATGTTTGGTCAAGTAGAGTTAGGCTTTTCCTTCTGCGCCATTTCTGTGCCCTGTGGTTCCATATATAGCCTGTTCCAGAGAGACGAGCCAGCCGGGTTTTCTAAGGATTCTTGTGAGATCTGTGCACAATTAATCAGGGTAGTTCTTGTCTGTTTTTCACACTCTCGTAGAGGGTGTTCTGAGACAAGACACAAGTACACAGTCAGCTACACTTGGCCTCTCCTTTGTCAAGTCCCCGTAGTTGTGGTGGATATCAGCTCTTACAGGATCACCCCTTTCAACGCTCCCTACAGCTTGGAGGCTCCAGAGTCTAGAAGGGTGTGGGCCCTATTACAGCTTCAAGAATAGGAGTGGAGCCAGCAGCAAGGCCAGAGCATCACCGAGGTGAACTCTGATTTCTAGAGCCCTCTCCTTCAGGGACCATCCCATATAGCAGGCTGTACAGCATGTGTATGGCCGCAGCCCGGGGACGCACCACAGGAGCCAGTGTGATATTTAAACCTGACCTAGGGGAAGAGAGCAGCCTCTTCTCACTCCAACCAGGAGGCTGGGATCAGAAACAGGAGGCAGGAACTTGTCTGCAGGTAGATGGGCCAGTTCAGAGAAACCCTGTCCTGAAAATCCAAAAACCAGAAACCAAAACCAAAACAGCTACAACAAAACCCACCCAAACACCCATGACTGCACAGCTTCAACAGGGCGGCGGCTCTGTCAAGGGCTGCCATGTGGTTTTAATGTCGGACTTTGTGCTACAAGATGAAAGCAGACTGTTCTCACTCATGTCCCCTCCCCATATGGACACATAATTGTATTAACATTTGCCAAGCTTCTTAATAGAGGTACTTATTAAGGTTGTTTTGTTGTTGTTGTTTTGTTTTGTTTTTAGAAATTAACTGAATTCAGCCTCTCACCTGACGAGAATGAATACAGAAGTAAAATCCTTGGGAAGCAGGACTGTTTTCCTCTTCTCCGTTCCTCCCAAGGCGGCTGCATCTCGGGCTATTTGCTCTTGGGTGTCTGTCACCTATAGGCTCAGGTTCTATGAAAGCTGACCTCATTTGCTTCCTTTGTTCTTAATTGCCCGCACAGCAGTGAAAAAGGAGGCGAGGAATATCGTTACTGAGGCCAAGTTAGCATACATAAATGGCATGGTATATGTGAGGCTATAATAAGCCACGTGATGAGAGCCGAGGCAGCCCGGCGTGGAAAGGGAGCAATTTTCTGCCCTGCAAACAGCACTTCAGGTACTGCTGTCTGTCTTTCTGTGACCGGCTCTGTCAAAGTGTGCCCAGGGCACAGGTGTTCAGGGACCCGGCAGGCCGTAAGTGTCCAGCTGAACACCTAGGAGACGTCCCCTGCCCGAGGAGCTCACTCTTGCAGTTGCACTGATTCACTCCAATGCTCCTTCAGGGAATTTCTGCCTTCCCTTGCTTTGCACTCCCATTGCCTTCCTTGTCATCTTTAAAAATCCATTAAAGATCACGCAGGTGCTTTTCTGCAGCCTCAAATTCCGAGTTTCTACTGCTGAAAAAACACGCACGTTCTGCACACTCTGGTCTCCTTTGTGCTTTTAAGGCTTAAAGTCTATGAAGACCTTTAATTAGAGGCACCAGTCATCGGTCAAGAAAGCAGAAGATGTCCACAATTCTCTGGGAAGTCGACCTCTTCCTTTCTGGAGATCTAAAATGGCTCCTTGGCTCACAGTCCAGGGCAGAAACGCTATGGCTTATCAGAATGGGAAGCAGAATTCGGAAGCAGAATTTAAATATGTTTTCCTCTCTACCTACCATTCTCCCCTAATTACTGGTTTCAAAGTCTTCCCTGGCCAAGGTTAAGCGTCTATTGTCAACACCCACTAAAGGCTTCAGGAAGGGAACTCGGCTTTTAATTTGTTTACAAATGCAGTTTCCAAGGGTGCTCCTTCCGCAGCCAAGCACAGCCTCTTCTGAAATCTTGCCTGCAATTTGTCTTTTCTCCCACTGAGGCCTGTCTGCACCCCTCCACACCTCCACATTATGCTACCCTTGCATAATATGCACGCAGCCTTCTCCACGGTACACGAAGATTATATCCAAATGCCACCTCACCGATCAGATCATATTAATTCAGAGTTTTCTATCCTTTCCTGTGGCTGCTGCTTCGCCTTAGGTGTTATCCTAACAAACCTCCCCTGTCACAGCCACTGGGACTTCCTCACCTGGAAAATTGCTCTAATCCCACTTGGGCTCTCAGCATTGTCTTTGTTTGTTTGTTTGTTTTTTTGTTTGTTTTGGGGCCAGCTCGCCTATTACGATAATTGAACTTTTATTGGCAGCCTCCATGTATATTTTTGTTACAGTTTGGACCTAGCTGAGCAATTGTCACCCATCAGCTGTGTGGCAGACTGAATCATTCAAAGCTGGCTTCTTTTTATTCCCCTCGTCCATGAAACATCACGCTCTCTCTCTCCCATCTGCCGTCAGTCTCTTTTTGGGTAGCTTCGGTAAGTAATATTTCAAGATAGCCCTATCGATATGGGGATTTTAATATCAGACAATGCCACTCGGGCCTGCGAAATGACGCCCAGATGTCATGGGCGGGGAACGTGAGCTTAGTATTCCATTCCTGGTGACAAAAATTCGAATGGATGAATTCAAAAACAAAATACAATTTCTTCAAAACACTTTGATTCATCCAGAGAAAGCCGAAGTGTGACAAATGCCAAACAGAGATTTTTGCTTTTTCAAGCATGTAGATGGGTATCTGCCTTCATCCGATGATTCTTTTCAGGACTCTGTGAGCTGCTTGACTCGGGCTCGAGTGTCCGTGGCCACGGGTCCCTTGGTTTTGGGGTCAGCACTCCCACTTTGGGGGGGCACGCTGTATTAGAGGAAGGCCGCCTTTTAAGCGGAAGATAATGAGAGCAAATGATACATTGACACACAGCCTGCCTCTGCCCCGCTACAAATGCCGTGCTCCCTGGAGAAGAGGAAGTTACAGAGAACAAATACCATCTTATTGGCTCAGAAGCTGTCACCAACGTCCTTTTTGCATAATTAAACTGGACATGTTTTAGAAAAATGAAAAGACAAAGCTACGTTGTTGAACCGCAGACAGTGTCCGATGGCATTATCAGTCCCAGGGATCCAAGTTGTGCATATTAATCTCAGGAAGGTGCTAATTTGAGTGCGCTGTGCTCTGTTCACCAGCCTGTTTACATGCTTTGTTCCACCTGGGCCTGTTTGGAGGTTTGTCAAAAACCTAACAAGCAGAAAAATATTGCATCTGAAAACACACATGCATGTTTAATTAAGCCAGAGCCAGTAAGTACCCTTCGATAGCTTTAGCTGTTGAGGTTTAGGCGCCAACAGAGTATCAAGCGTTATCACCTTTTGAAGTATTGCCGAATCTTTAATATTTAAAGCACAAAGCAGACTGTAATAAAAAATTCTAGCAGACCCTAGAAGATTAAAGACGCATTATAAATGTGACAGTTTGTAAATGGAACACCAGTATTAAAGGGTCCTCCTGATATTTCACAGCATATTTTTCAGGTGTACACTAAATTATGAATACAATTAAATAGCTGTAATTATTCTCCAAGAGTGGACAGCACATTTAAATGCCTGTGATATTTGCAACTGGCTGCAGAATGGAATTTTATAGCAGTGCAGCCTGGCTGGGCTAATCTTCCTAGATGGCGTCAAGCAAAGTTCATTTCAAAATTTTTGAGCCCAGGCTGGCCTCAAAGTCACTATGTAGCTAAGGATGACCTTGAACTCCTGATCCTTCCACCTCTGCCTTCTTGGTTTAGGGGTTTTATACGTGCACCACTATGCCCAGTTTATCAACTAAAATTCTTTGACATCTGTGGAGCCTTCACTTGCTACACCTGAGGGGTGACCTTCCGGAGCCCAAAGGTTACTTTCGCCTAGTTCAGTCTGCACTAGTTAACTGCAAACGAGTGTGCTGCAAGAGAGTTAAGCAGACCTGGGGCTGAGGTCCCGGTCACGTGTCCTGGCGCTTCACTCGTAATCGTAATTGTAATTCCAAAGAGCCCTGTGATTGGCACAGTTTGAGCATATTGTTCTGGTCAAGTGCTCGCAATGCCTGGCACAGGGTGAATTTGAAGGAAATACTTCTGACGTGAAAAGGCTAATCAGTGGGTTAAAACATGTAGCCATATACTATCCTAACACTTAAATACTTTCACTAAGTGACAGTTTTTGCCAACTAAATTTAGCGTGGTTGTATCAAATCCATAAAAATATAAGGGAAAATATGCTTGTTCGGCTTCTGGGCAAGAAAGCATATCATACTGTGATTTTTATTCTTATTTATTTTTATTTTTTAGTTATTTTCTTCCTTTATACATTGCTGTTAGAAAACATCTAGCCAAATGACTTAAAGATATGAAGCTGGTGGGACACTACCTAGACAGTCAGGAAACCAAGCGAACAGGAAGTGATACAAAACTTCCTCCAGCCACTCTCTCCCTACTGTAGGTCCCACAACCTTTCCAAGCATTGCTTCCAGCTGGGGCACAAGTGTTCAGACACAGGCACCTGTGTGTGACACCGACGTCTAAACTGTAACAGCTATCCCTTGCGTCCTTGCTGGGTGTGGTAGGCGGGCCTTTGGTGAGGTGTGGGCATGCTCTTAAGCACCTGGGAGATTTGGACGGAGTTGCTAGACCTCAGCTGACCTTGGGTTCGACATCTATTAAGTGGAACAAATAATCCTTTCATTGTTGTTGGAACTGAATGGAAGAATGAATGGCGGGTCTTTGCTCATACACAATACAAGGGGATTGCTTAATACACAGTAGCCTTTCCCTAGGGAAGACGGTGTCGACTAAAGCACAGCTGCTGGCCCAGATGACCCAGGTTTGAGTCTGCTTTCCCACCAGTTGACCTGAGGTGTGTTGTCCAACCGTATCTCGGTTTCCCCACCTATACAATGAAGGTACCTACCCCACAGAGCTGGTATAAGGACTGATAGATTATTATCATTAAAGTGCTCGAGAGTGGGTCTGCACAGAACAAACAGTGCTGTTGCGGTGTCAGCCCCAGCGTGCCTTCGGGGAGGGCTTCTCTTCAGTGGGCTGGTTGCAAGGTTGCAGCTTTGTGAGTCATACAGACATCGTCACAAGAAGCCTGGACAGCGTGTGCTGTTGCAATAGGAATTTCCCAGAAGTCAGTGGGATGTGGAGGTGTGCCAACCTCATCCATGGGGCCTGGGCTCCAGGAGCCCCAGTGAGTTCCTGCCACCTCAGACAGCTCTGCCTGTGCAGCTCAGTTTCAAAGACCACTGTGCAAGAAGAACTTGTGTGTTCTAGTTAAGGCCTTGGGGCTCACAATGGATCCCCAAAATCTGAAACACCAAAACAGCTACAGGGAAACCTCTCTTGTATAGAACACTGAATTTCTCAGCCGGTGACCCCAGTAGGAGCTGGTAGCACGGTTTCACTACTCTGGTGAGGCCCCAAAGCATCTTCTGGTGCCCATTAGAGATCGTGCTAACTGCAAACCTGCCTGTTGAAAGTGCTCACAAACTCTCTATTCTATCTCCTTATTCTTAAAAAACAAACAAACAAACAAACAAATCTGTAGTAATTACAGAAAAGTAAAGTAAAATGGGACCATTGCCAGGATAAGGGAGTTGGGGGGCAACAGAGAGAAGATTCCAGAGTACAAGTGATCTGATAGGGGAAATGGGAGAGAGGGAGGTAAATGCAGAAGAATGTGGGAGGAAGGGGAAATAGCAGTCAGGATGTCTGAAAAAAGCCACAAGGAATCATATTATTAAACCTTTAAAAACTTTGAACACATATAATTCAGTGTATAAATGTATACATTAAGCTTCAACGAATTTTATCATCTGGGCTGACAGTGTTCTTTCTAAGAGACAAGATCACTCAGCAGAAAACCCAATACCAGACTCTAGTACCAACCCTCTTTTGAGTGGTTGGCCAAGGCTGTCTAAGAGATTTCCCAAACGTACAGCCTATTTCTGCTGCTCTGGGTTGCCCCGGAGGTGGAAGGTAAGTCTCTATTGCTGAAGTCAGCGTTGTGAATTTCAGAAATGGGGCTTAGAGGCCCCTGAACTGGAACTGACATAAATACCGCCTCCACGGGGACTAGCTTGCATGGAACCATGCAAGGAGGGAACCGGCAGTCCTCAGCTAGGACACCTCTGACCACGTCAAGGACCAGCATCGCACCAAGGGTGCAGTAGTGGTACACATACCCTGGTGGCCACCAACAGCTCTCTAATTGGACTTGAGATGCTCTCAACAAGAGTCAAACCATGCCTGGTACTGGAAACATAGCTAACTACTCACTGCTACTGAAATCCCGCTCATTTGAAGAGAATCTACAACCTCTAATTTATTAAGCCACCATAATACCCAACAATAATCTATAAACGTTTGTCCCTGTAACCACAGGTAAGTATAGTCTTCACCCCTCATCAACGAAACTTTTCTTTGCAACACATTGAGACCACTACAGAGACCACAACCAATCAAAAAACACTCCGACATATTAGGCCTAGGGAACATTTCAGAAGAGGAGACAGACTGGAAGAGCCAGAGGATCGCAGAATGTGCTATGAGATGTGTCTCCTCGTAACATCAGAAACTACACCCACAAAGTCCCAAAACACGGCTGTCAGAAGATGAGCTGAGCAAGGATGACACCAACAAACATGCCAAAGCGGACGGGGAAGGTCTCAACTTTAGACGGCTGAGGAGAGCTAGAAGCTTGTCTTCTTCAGGCAAGAGCATATGAACTGGTTGCCCGGCAAAGAGTTGTCAATCCTGAAAAGACACAGGTAACACCATACTGAGCATTTATATTTAAAAATATTCCTATTCAAATATGCATGCAATAACAATTAAGATAGAAGAGGCCATGGATTTGAAGGAGAATGGGGAGGGTATATGGAAGGGTTTGGAGGAAGAAGAGGGAGGGAGAAAGGTTCTAATTATAATCTTAAAATTAAAACAAGTTTAAAAATTTTTTTTTAAAATGATGAAGTGACCACTTTATACCTGAGGAAACTAAGGCCTGAAACAGCCATTTAAATGTCCTCAGGTGTCAGAACCAGCCAAGGAAGGAGACAGGCCTCCACTCGTGGTCCACACGCACTTTCAGAGCCCACAATGAGATGGCGTTTTGCTTTCCTTTTTGCGTGTGTTCATTTCAAAGATACTCATGAAGCAGAACTTAAAAGGCTTCTCCCCTCCCCCCCACACACACCAGAGCAGCTTAGAGTAAAATATCCAAAAGGTGGGTGACAAATTTTTATGTAGAGAATATACTTTCTTCATTTGGAGAAAGACATTAAAATCTAGATCTTTCTTTTTGAGGTTCACTGTTACTAGAACTATTCTGAGAGACCCAGACTCCACGTGCTAAAGCTTTCTGTTGGAAAAACCAACCGTGGAACTAACAAGACATTTCAACACTAGGTCTGAGGTGCTTTCACATGCTCCAAACTAACTGGTTCCGAGAAATGAGAAGAAGTTGAAAATGAGGGGAGTTGAAAACACAGTACTTTCAACTTGATTGCAGGATGTTTGGAGACCTTAAATACTCACCGGGAAATCTTTCCAGATAGATGAAAAAGCCCAGGCACATGAGAACATGGTTTTGCTGAGCAGTTCATGCTGCTATCACAGACAGTATCTACTCTCTCACATTGCTTCATAAAACATATTAAGGACTTTCACGTAATGTGGGAAATCAGCCATGACCATTTCTCTCTCTTCTCATCTGATATGCAATCAAACAGCAATATAAGCATAAAAAAGCCCACAAAAGCAAGGTGAGTGGAAAAGAAAATACGAGAGAATGGGAGATTTAAATGCATTTTAGAGTAATGAAACTGAAGTGACCCGACCCGCTGCCTTGTTAGAGTAAAAGAAGACAACTTAAACCCAAACAAAGGGAAACTGTGAGGCTAGTGGCTCTCCTCGATGACCTTGGAAGTACTCACACTCAGACCATGCCCATCAAAAAAGTGTGTGTCCTGGGTGTGGCGTGGGAGGGTAGGGCAGAGAGCTTCCTAAGTGGCTGGCGTAGGGTGACTGGTTACAAGTCCTTACCCTAGTGTCATTAGACCGTTGATTCTCTCCCTACCCAGTGCCAGACGACATCCTCTCACAGACAGGATCAAAGGGGTATTTTCTGGAGAAATTGTGCAAAGAGACTCGGAGTTTGGAGATGAAAACAAAGTGCACGGTTAAGTCTGAGTGGGACGTACAGGCCTAGAGAGCCAAATGGTGAGGGCTGCTCTGGCGATTGCCCAATTCCACCAGACCAGAACACAGCAGAGCTGTAGGAAATGTTCAAAAAGAGCTGTTTAAAGATAGCATGGAGCTGTCAAAACAATGAAGACACAATGTATCAAGATCCCTGATAGCAGGAAAGGACAAAGCGGATGACATGGATGCCATCACTTCTCAGTTTCTACGAGGCTGCGTTCTTATGCACATCAGAGGCAAATGTAGGCAGGAGCAAGGGTAGACTCAAAATCCCCGTCTCACCCAATCCCAGGAGACAGAGATCTTCAGACCAGAGAGCGTCTCCTAGAAGCAAGTGCATCTTAACTCTAGAGAAAATGGCATTGCCAGGAATTCATAATAGTGTATTGCCACACACAATATTGAGGAACTCCTTAAAACAACGAACAGGAGCGAGCTATCAGAAGACAAAGCCAAATGACTGAAAACGTGTGGAAAAATCATTCTGCCGCAAGAACTCTGGGCATTAAAGTCATTAGAGATTCTGAAATAATGATTGAAACATGGAGGAAATAAGGGTGATGCGCTCAGGAAAAGACAGAGTCCTGATGGGAATGGTGGCAAGACTAAGCAGACGTGCTGGAGTCCCTCCAGGAGAGATAATATAGATGGGATGGAAACAGCAGCAAACAGCAGCTGCTGGAGTTCACAAACCTGCAGAAAGATGTCAAGACACAGACTTAGGATTAGTAAATTCCAAAAAGATAACAGCAATATATAAACACACACACACACATATCATAATAAAACTTCTAGAAACAGCAACAAAACACAGAGGGAAAAATTCAGAAAGATTTACTACCTTCAAAAGAGTAACAAAAAGTTTACAAACATCCCAATAGAAAAATCAAAGCCTCTTTCATGTGCTGGAGCACACCCACAGTGCCACACGTGGAAGGCAGGACAGGACAAAGAACATTGCTGGCTGCCTTAAACAGCCAGCAAAATTACAACACGGGGGCAGGGCAGTGCTGACACAAAACAGGCCAAGAGAAAGTCCACAAACAGCCTGGCACGGAAACCAACAGAGGCTCCTGGCAAAGGTGAGGGCGTCCGGCCTGCAGGCAGCCTTCTCCCTTAATGTTCCAGCCCAAATGAGTAAGGAAGTTCCAGCGTAGACACCAGCTCTGCCTGCACAGCGGGCGCCCGGAGCACCGGTGTGACTGAAGATGTGGTCCCCGTGGCTAGCCCTCAGAGCGCCGAGAAGCCTGAAAATCCCTAACTGGTCTTGCCTGGGGGCACAGTCTGTACTCCCGCCACGTTTTAGTAATGGTTAAGCGACCGCAGCGTGTTCTGCGGTTACTGATGCTCATGTGGAAATAACGCTCTGCCTTGCCTCTTACATACGTGTTTGAATGTGGCCAACTCTGTTCAACTGTGTGTCGGCTGCTTGGCACATACCTTGGGATGTTGGTTCAGCCGTGTTAAAACTGTAACGCTTGATTCTCCCACACACAGTTCTGCCCCAAGCATGCTCCAGAGGTCTTCGGGGGGGCTCTCTGGGGACTCCCAGGTTGCTCTTGACTTTTCTCCGTCATGCCCTAGGATGTGTATCCTTAACGTGCCCAGGGCTTGAGACGTGCCCAGGGCTCGGTATATCTGAAAGCACATCCTGGCCTTCGGCATCCCGACGGCCTCTCTGGCAAGCGCTGATGGTGTTGTTTTAGGGGTGGCGTCCACGTCATGTATAATGTGCACGGACCGCACCACACACGAAGACCCACAAATCAAAACCACACAGCGCAACCCTCCCGGGACGAGGATGTATTCATTCTCACGGCTACTGTAACAAACAAGGGCAGCCTGCATGGCTGAGATACCAGATGGGTATCCTACTGTAGTTCCCAAGGGTCCAAACCTGGACATCACGGCTGGAAAGTCAGTGACGGCAGTTCCTCAAGGAGAGCTGCCCCGGGACCAGAGCGTCAGTGGACACACGTATTTTTGAATCCTTAGGACTCCCCAGTTAAAGGCCTGACACTAGTTTTCCTTCCTGTTCCTGAGATAAACACTATGACCAAAAGCAACTTGGGGATGAAAGGGTTTATTTCAGCCTCCAGGTTACAGTCTACTGTTGAGGGAGTCAGGACAGGAGATGAAGCAGAGACCACGCAGAAAGGCCGCTTGCTGGCTCGCCAGCTAGTTTCTCAATACAGCCCAGACTTACTTATCTGGGGATGGCACTGCCCGATGTGGACTAGGACCTCCAGTTCAGTGAGCAACCACGAAAATGCCCCAAAGACGTGCCCACTGGCCAGCCAGGTGGAGCCAGGCATCGACTGAGCTTCTCTTTCTTGATGCCTCAAGTTGGCAACAAGATTAGCCATCACCGACTCCCAAGGCTCACCGCAGGCTCTGATCTCCGAACCAGTGAGAGGATGAGCATGCATAGTTTCACGCTGTTAAGCGTGTGGTCATTTCTCTTTGCAGCAATAGAATCTACCCCAACAGCAAAGCACAGCAATAGAATCTACCCCAACAGCAAAGCAAGGCTGTTCACAGGCAGCAGCTACGCAGGAACTCAAGGGAGACCCCAATAGATGAGTAAGCCCACGAACAGGGCACACAAGGCTCACACATGGAGAGGCTAGGGGATCTGTCCACATCCTGTTGCTTACATCTGTCCTGAAGCAAGGCTTTCTGGGAACAGGGCAGGAGCCCTGTGTGAGCACCAGGCGCTGACTCTGGACAGACAGCAGAGCAGGAGGGAGGCAAGTCCGAGGGGAAACAAGCCAAGCCTGAAGTCTGAATGGAAAGGGAGGGAGGGAGGAAGGAGGGATAAACTCAGAATGGAGCCAGCACTGAAGATTTCTTCAGTAGTGTCTCTTAGTTAGCAGGAAGGTGAGACAGCGTCAAAGCAGGTGGGACCACGCATAGCTCTTATTAAAGAAAGCCACAGGCACTCACAGGCGATTGTAACAATTCAGGGAGGCTACTGTAGGGATGTTTTGAGGTTGAGAGGGCTCAGTCAGTACAGTGACCACCACGCAAGCAGGACCTATCTCAAGCAATATGATTGAGGAAGGCTCCTGGGCTGACCTCCATCCCCACACCTGCTCGCACACCTGTGGGCACAGTCACAGACACATATACCACACAATACACATATATAATAAATAATTTAAAATTGAGAAGCTCAGAGCTACTGTTGTCCACCAATCCTGAGGTTATTGCTCATTTGTGACTTCAGAAGATTATTTTTATGAACCTGAGGGCACTGTGGTTTTCATCTTGATCCTGAACAGGAATTTAGAAAGTACAGCATGCTTAGAAAGTGTATTAAACTGCCTCCTTGGTGGGGACAAGAGAAGCCACCCCTGAGAAGGACAAGTTTCCAACCAGGATGTCAGTACGAGACCTCGCCGTAGCGTTGTTTCGGGACTGTCAGACCTCAGCAGCCTTACTCTCATTCCGTGTCTCCTGGCTCCTTTGACTTACACTGGATGGTCTGGTGGCAGAGACAGATATCATGACATCAGCAAAGTACCTCAGCCAAACACAGTGATTCCTTGAAGCTGGTGAAGTCCACCAGACAACAGCACCAGGTCAGAAGGCCGGGGCCTGGGCCTTGCAGACCTGCCGCGCTGCTGACCACTGTGACAACCTTTGTCTTCAAGCTCTGAAGTCCTCACCAGCCAACCGAGTGCCACTGTGCCGACCAGCTCCCCGGGATTTCGAGGGAGTCTAAAAATAACAAAATATGTGCAGTTTCCCCAAGGAGGCAGGCTTTGTCCCTCTCGGTGTTTGTCAGCGTCAGCGATGCTGGCGTGCCTGGGTGGCTCCTAGTTCCTCTTCATGCCCAGGCGAGGGGGACTTGCTGTAGGCTGTCATTCGTGAGTTCTCCAGACTAAATTAACTTCCCCCATGTATTTGTGCTTGCTTCACGAGCCTTCATAGTACTGTCCGCACGGGAAGGAACTTGGATACTGTTCTGTCTGCCTCTCTAGTAGTTCCATGATATAAACTTATGATTGCGGCTGTTTAATCAAACTTCTGTCCTTAGCACATGACCTCAGGTGGATTCTTAAAAAAAAAGAGCTATAATAGTTTATGAAGCAGCATACACACTGGGAGCGATCCAGCTGCCCTTCCATTGCTGTAGGGACTTGGTTTATAAGCAAATCTGTGATGGCAATTACTATGAACATGGCCATTTAGATTTGCCGAGTAGAAGTCACCTCTATCCAGGGGCTGGAGAGGCGGCTGAGCAGCCAAGAAAGAGCGCTCGATGATCTTCCACAGGACCCGAGTTAAGTTCTCAGCACCCACAGCAGGGCGTCCTGCGGTCACCTGTAGCGCCTTAACTGCTAAGAGTCAGGTCTTATGTTGGGAGGTCTCTCTCTTCCCGGACAAAAGAACTGTAGACATGTGTTACACACCATGCAGGGGGAGGGTGGTCAGAGAGCTTGGAGTGGGGAGGTCGCTTGCCTCCAACTCGCTATGTAGCTGAGGCACACTTGAACTTCTGAGCCCCCCCCCCCCCCGCCTCCACCCGGAGGGCACTGAGCTGCCGGTGTACACCACCGTGTCATTTGGCTCAGTGCTGGGGATGGAACCCTGGGCTCTGGGCATGCTCGGCAGCACTCTACTCACTGAGCTGTACCCACAGCCCCCGACACACTCTAAATCAGGCCATTCCATGCTTGGCATTACACACAGCTGTTTTCGCTGCATGGAACTTACCCTTCAATGATGGGAAATCTGGGCTCTGGCAATCCTGACTTCTGACTCCTAGTAATTTTCGTGTGTGTGTGTGTGTGTGTGTGTGTGTGTGTTGGTGGTGGTGGGAAGGGTGCCCGTTCTGAAAAACTGCTCTGTCTTTCTTCCTCTTGATGGCACAGCAGGGAGAGCAGAGCACACTGGTTACTGAGCAGCTTAAAACAGGCACAAATCTTGGTCCGCACGCCGAGCATGTGACCCAGAAAAACAGCACTCATTGGTCCAAGCTACACCTTTATGAGCGTGATGACTTAGGTCTAGAGGTATTTTCATTATAAATTCATGCAAATTTAATCTACCCCGTAGAAATCAACATTAGAAGTCTGAAATGAACTAATACATTCTGATATGCTTGTTGGCAAGAACTCTTTATGTCATGCAAAATAGCTCTCCGACGCTTTTTTATCTCAGGCCGGGCTTTCTTTCCTCGTTAGCTGGAGTTATAGTATTTAAATCCTCCATAGGTTGCTGCTGATTATGAGGTAGCTGTTTCCAGCTCTCCCCTGCATTTTAACGTCTGTTTTGCTATGCAGATACATTTGTGCAGCTAAAGAAAATACTATTTAGGAATTTTCTGTGCAGTTAAATATAGATAGGATATTTAGGCAGAAGTTAAACGAATTTTATTAAGTCAGAAAATCATTTTAAGCCTCAGCATTTGGTGAGGAAGAGGAGGGCGACACATGCCAAGTCCCGCTGTGGAGCTAGCTCAGGTTGTCACCAGCCAGAAAAACTTGTCAATACCCACCTTCCGAGACTGATAATGGAGCAGCTTGTAATTTTCTTCTTCCCAGGTTTTGCATATATCTTTTATTAATAAAACATTTAGGTTTTGCTCAAGCTTTGGAAGGCATAGAGAAAGGAGATTGTGTTTTTAATGGATTCCCTTATATCGGATTCTATAGTATTCGAGTAACAATTAAATTAAGTTGAATATTGTGTTTGAGAGGATAAAATTTAGTAGGTCTCTTCTGGAAGAAGCAATTCACACGTGAAGGCTGGAATCGTTTCTGGGATGGTGTAGTTCTTCTGAGCTCAGAAACAATTAAAATGTGACTTGCTTCGGGTTGGTCTTTTGTACCGAATGATAAGTGGCCGGTATGTCCAAGTGTGTCTCAAAATGCGACCTGCCATTCACTGCTGATTTTAAATGTTTCCTGAAAGGAAAATTACATGACCACATATGTTTAGGTGGTGGAGTGTCTCAGTCTCCTCCTACCTAACTCTAGTCATGGCTTGTCAGGTTCTACTTTCTGCTTGATAAGGCCTTTGTTTCAAAAGCTTTAGGTGCATAGAGGCCCAAACCATACCAAACTCTTGATAAGCTGACCATCTTTATTACAATAATATCATCTTCATCGCTGATAATATTCTAACCTGTGACATCCACTTCATTTGATAATAAGTTGAAACCACTTTCCCTTCATTATTGTTACATTCCTTTCTTTGTCCTTTTAATATGTTTGCATACATGTATGTGTGTATATGTGTGTGTGTGTGTGTGTGTAATTGGCACTTGCTTTTTAAAAACTCAACATGGTGGTCTCTGCAGATTAAGACATTTGTTTGAATCATGTGTATTTAATATGGTTGCTGATATTGCTCGATTGGAAAGTCTCATCTTTGTTCATCAGTGGGTTTTTTTTTTAATTTGTTTGCTTGTTTGTTTTTGTTTTCTTTTCCCCTTTGGATTTGTTGGGTATTTTTAATAGGAATTCATCTTTGGGAAATCGGATATGATGCTTTGTTGGATTATCATCGTGGATGCTGTCACATTTATAACACATCTTTAGCTTTTTTGAAGCTCATTCTCAACTGCTGTTACACTGCATCACTACTCAGAATCCCACAACATCTCCCCATTTCTCCCCTCAAGGGCGGCACGCTACTGTTCTATATTTTCTATACCTGGTTTAGCTCATTTCTGCTGTTACAAGACTATGCCTGGGCCTGGGCCATCTGCAGCGTATGTCAGTGCGTGGGCTGTTGATAGGAGACTGGGAGAGCCAACATCAGGTGCTGCCATCTACTTCCAGCCTCTTCAGTGCCTTTAAGGCAGCCCGGCAGATTTTATCCCAGCGCAATGGTCCCGCTTCTGAGTACTGTTATAATGCCAATCAAATTTCAACATGAACTGTGGCGGGGGAAAATTGAAATTCGAAATTGACACATGTGGTGGTACACGC
The DNA here is from genome assembly GCF_907164565.1 of Psammomys obesus. Taxonomy (NCBI): domain Eukaryota; kingdom Metazoa; phylum Chordata; class Mammalia; order Rodentia; family Muridae; genus Psammomys; species Psammomys obesus. The sequence continues at coordinate 348,457 of NW_026591643.1, read as the reverse complement.
CTTTGACCCCAACACTCAGCAACCAGAGGCAGGTGGATCTCTATGAGTTCAAAGCCAACCTAGTCTACAAAGCAGATTCCAGGCCAGCCAAGGCTACATAGTGAGACTTGTCTCTCATAATAATAATTATTATTATTATTATAAAATATATTTTTAATAATAAAACAATGATAACAAGAACAATACCACCACAGGCTAGATGATTCTCTTTGCCTTAAAGAGCTGATTCTGGCTGAAATTTAAGAAATGTGACTGTACTTATCTACAGTTACCCTTTCTGATGCTCATCATTCTTTTGTTTAGACAGAACTTTGTATCTGGTGCCATTTTGTTCCACTTAAGGAGTTTCTTTAGTGTTTCTGTGTACTATAAACCCTGGGAGTTGTTTCTCTTCCAGATTCATTTTTTTCCAAGATGTCTTTAGTGAGTGAAGACCTCTGGGAACCTTTTCTTCCATCACACCACAGATCTTTGTGCACACCGTGCTCGTACTTTGAATTTTCAGATGGGAAAACTATCAAGTGTCTCCTTTGCTTTAGCCAGCGTGACTATGACATATCCTCAAGTTATTGTTTTTTTTTTGGGGGGGGGGGGACTCACTGAGCTTGGTTTGCAGTTTTAATGAAATTCAGATTTCCCTCCAGTTTTCAACCATTTTTTCCACACACCTCTTCCTCCTCTAAGAGACACGCTACTAAGATGGATATTGTAATTCTGAACTTGTAACACTGTCTCCGTTTTGTTCTTTTGTTTGCACTCGCTTTTCTTGTTGCTGTGATAAAGTGTTCTGACAGAGGCAACTTCAGGGGCAAGGGGCTTACTTTGGCTCACAGTTCCAGGTGCCGACAGTCCATCCTGATGGGGAGTCAAAGCAGCTGGAGCCTGCAGCTACTTGTCACACCATGGCTGCAATCAGGAAGCAGAGAGAGGGGCATGTCTGGCCCATCTCTCCATTTCATAGAGTCCAGGATGCTGGCCCAGGGAGTGGACCCGGCATGCCTAAGTCCGGAGCTTCCCACATCAGTTATCCTAAGCAAGATGACACCTTACAGACATGCCTAGAGGCCCATTCTGCCAACGTGACAACCAACACACACAACTACAGCCACCGCGACAGACACGGTTTTCTGCTTACTTCGTATTTCTCGCCTTGTTTCTCTCTGCTTCGTTTTGTGTCGTTTCTGTCACTGTGCATTCATGCTCTTCAGTCTCCTGCAGTTCTGGGCTGCTCGGGTTCCATCACCCCAGTTCTCAAATCAAGTCTGCTAGCTTAATCTCTGGAAGGCTTCTTTTTGCCTTTCCCACCCAGATTGTACTCTGAACCGAGTACAATCAGTTTCTCTAGCTGAAAGCATACAGGCAGATGGTAATCATGCTCGAGTCATCTATGTGATATCTGAGTCACTTTGGAGTCTGTATTAGTCAGCTTTTCTATTGCTGTAATAAAAACCACCCTAACCAAAAGCAACTTAGAGAAGAAAGGTATTGCTTCAGCTTACGGTTCCAGACAGTCCACAGCAGTGGGAAGGGCGTGGCGACGGGCAGGAACGGTGGCAGAAGCAGGAAACTTGGGGGTTACAGGAAGCAGAGGGAGGAAACTGGGTCTACAAAGCCTGAGAGCCCACACTTCCAACAAGGCTCCGCCTCCTAGAGGTCCTGTGCCACCAGCTGGGGACCAAGGGTAAACCCAAGAGCCTAAGAGGACACCTTCCACCAAACCGGAGCCCCCTTCTCCTCCATGCGACTCTTACTTTCTGCTTTTTGCATGCCTGGTGACTTTGGACTATGGGCCAGGCTTCGTACACACGGCCTACTCCCTGTAATCCTGAGCTTGCCATCAAATGTGGCTCCCGGGGAGCAGCACAGTTTTAATCCTATCATATCTTGCTTTTGAGCTTTGCAAGGTGGGACAAACAAAGGTTAACACCTCCCCCCCAACCCCACTCCCACACAGTAGCAAAATCGTTCTGATTACTCTCTCCCAAAATTGTCCTTTTGGACTGTCAGTGGGTGTTAGGTCTGTCCCGGCCCCTGTGTGAGCTGTAGATATTTTCATGATAAGCCTTTTCTGGTGACTCTCAGTTTCCTGACTTGCACGCATAGCCCATCACCATGCAGCAACTCCTGCAGACAGACTCTGGGCTGACTCCCTGCCGTTCCTTCTGGGCAGCCGTCTTCTGCCCTGTGCTGTATTCTGTAAGACACAGCTGCCGAGCATCATAGCCCCACGTCAAGTTCTTCCAGCTCCGATTCCACCTGATTTTTTTACACCATAGCCAGGACCATTCATGGCGCTCAGCTCCTCCACTGAGCCACCTCTGTGGCCTTTCTCCTGCATTGTTCACGACCAGGATCTGGATGGCTTGTTTCTTTCTCCTGCATTGCTCACGACCAGGATCTGGATGACTTGTTTCTTTGCACTTTGTTTTCTCTTTTTTTGTTTGTTTCATGGTGGATTTGGCTGGGTTTGGTTTAGCTGTTTCAGGTTGGAAACTGGGTATTGAGGAATATCTTTCCATCCCATCTTAGTCTGTTTATATGCCAGACACATGGGCACACAGTGGGCACAGACTATCATTTAGGCTATAAAATATGCTTTCAACCTATAGATTTTGTAGGGAAGCCATCAACAATGAATAATGTGTGGCTTTTCCCGTTATCCCATAAGCATCCAAGCCCACCCTGGTTCAGTGCAGACTTACACGCTTGTGACAGAGCAAAGTAAACATTAGAAATATGGGCAAAATGACTTCTCCAAACTGGGGGAGGCTCTTCCCATGTACCTCTGGATTTCCTGTAATGCTCTGCCCATGTACTCCTGGATTTCTTAGGTCCTATTTTCTACCTGGAACTGATATCAGAAGGTGAGAAGAGTGAATATGAAAGAAACACATCCTACCAGATTATTTATTATGGTTATGAGGAATGTAAAAGGCTTGGCTCCACCAACCCCCCCCCCTTGCAAAATATATATATATGTTAAGAAGTGATCTACATTTGAGAGAAGCTATGTTTAATTTAATTTAATTTAAGTACATACCTCCAGAGCTGTGTCCAAGCAATTGCAGGTTTTCTTTCTTTTCTCTCTGCTCTCTCTACCTCGATATATTCGCTTGGATCCCTCAAGCATAGTGATAGTCTTTCCCTGACCAGCAGAACCAGTCATTATTTATTATATTTTGTTCTCACCCCTCCTCACGCTCCTGGTGGGAACAGCGCACAGCTGCTGGCTAGAAAATTAGCCCAGGGAGTTTCTTCTGCTGGCCTCTCTCCTCATTATATTAGTAAAAAATTTTAACTGTGGTATCCTCTATTTCTGTGTGTGTGTGCACGCGCCTGTGTGTGAACACAGGTTGGAAGCACACTGGAGGGGCTAACGGTGAGTAATTTTTGCCATGGCGTTCTCACACATCTGCTCTTTCTCTCTGCGGAGCGGCTGGGGAAGGGCCCTGTGCGCCATACTGCAGCTCTGCATTGCGAGCCTTGCTCCTGTCACCTCACTGTTTGTGCCGGTTGCTTTCTGTCGGGGTGTGCTATTGTTTCCTACATCCTCACGGGGCTGCCCCAGGTACCTGGATGCTCAGGAGACAGGACACTTACTTGCCATGTGATAGCAAAAGCTTCTGTTTATTTCCATGGCCGCTCTTTCTGCAGTCTCCGTGGGAGCCCTGGCTCTCCAAGCTGATGGGAAGCTGAAACCCACACAACCTCACTGAGGCCTTTACGAATTTTTGCCTATGGGTATTTTTAAGTGAGCAGAGGCAAGTGAGAACCACAGTCTGCAAGAGCCCTTCCTTTGTTTGTTTAAGTGTCCTTGTTACTTTAAGACTTTAAGGCCACAGTTCTGTCATTCCAGGAACTTTTAGCTAGTGGCGTTATTAGTTCAAGAAACTACTAGTTTCTCAATAGGACCGAAGGTAGCGGCTGGACCTCAGACTGTCCTGAGCTGGCTGCTCTGCTCCAACTGGCTTAGTGCTCTCAACTTGCAAATAGTACTTGCTGACTGTTTGATCAGGACAAAATAACCTTTCATTTGAGGGGAGAGTTTTTGATCCAAGCCCAGAACGGATGGCACCTTTTTCAGAGTTGAGGAGTTTAATTGTGATAGAAAGAAAATATTGAGGCAAAAGATTTAATGTCTAAAAATACTAACTTTTTCTGTTAGTTTTATCGGAAAAGAAAATACTCAACCAGAGTTGGGAGAAAAGAAAGGACGTTGGGATAAATATAGAAAACACTACTTTGAAGGGCTGGTTTTGTTGTTTCTGCTGGAGGCACCGTTTCTTATGATCTGTTATTGGATTAACAGAAGCATACAGGACATACACTTATTTTTTATTTTGTGGATTTTGTTGTTGTTGTTTGAGATAGGGTACAGTTAGGTAACCCCTGAACTCTGGTTTTTGGAAGAGTTGTTGCGACAGTGACCAGAGCATCAGAATGTGGGATTAATCCAAGTTTGGTAGAAAAAAAATATACATTTTTCACTGAGCCTTGCAGTATCTGTTTAACTGACTATCTGAATATTTAGCCTTATTATGTTTTCACGTTGTTTAAATAAGATTCTGTAATTAGGTCCAAGTGAACAAGACAGTCACTGGGAGACACAGTTACTGTGTATTTGTATCTCATTAAGGAGCTTTCAGATTAGCAACACCAACTCATTCCAGGGCGATGTCGCCAGAGACAGCAAGAGCCTTATTTTCAGCTCCTGGGCCAAATACGCTCAACCCTTAACTTAACCAGAATCACTGTCTTCCATGGGAGACACGTGTGAACGCTAGTCCTGTCTCAGGCTGGCCCGGCATCTGCATGCGGGGAGCCAACATTCGCCTGGGCCGTTTCAGGGCAAGTGGAGGCACATCTCAAGGCGTGGGGGAGCTCGGGACTGAGCGCAAGGCCCGTGCGGAGACCTGTGCACATCTCCCGTCCCCAGCCATGCCAGGGGAGGCCCCGTGGTGCGCGATGCCGAGCCAAACCATTTGCAAGAGATAATCTAAATGTCGAGCTGTGGGCGTCGTGGGGCCCTGCGCATGTTGAGGCAAACCACGGCGTGAGCGAGCTTGGAGCGAAGTTGGCTTTGGAGGGTCTGTAGGAGGGTCACTCGGCACCCAGGAAACTGCACAAGCTGGTCCATAGACAGCTCAGTCTCGGCCACTGCCCCGCCCCTGCCCCGGCATCCTGAGTTACATATATGTGCCATCACCCCTGGCTCAAGAGGTCGTTTTTAATGAAAGACTCGCAGGAAGAACACAGGAGCCAGTTTGGGATTCCAAACTTTTTTTGCACTCATCAGCTGGGGGAATTTTGAATACTTAGCGCCCCTGAGCCTCGGCTTTCTCTGCTGCAGAGAATGGGCGTTTAGCTCAATGGGCTCTGCTAAGAGATACAGGAAACCCACAGGGAAAGCTCGGAGAACTGTTTGTCGTTGTGACATTCCAATGCTGCGTGTCAGAAGCACGCTAAGGTCCCCGCCCCTTTCTGCATTCCCAGGCAGTGGCCCTCAGCATCGCCAAGTGAGCACCTCATACAAGATAGAACCCCAAGGAAACCCAGAGAACAATGGGTAGCCAGCATTGGTGTAATGGCAGGGCCAGAATTCTGAGAAACGATCTTAAAAACTGGCCAGGAGCTGGGGGTGACCTACTCCTCCTTGGTCGGAGGTCCTCTTCCTGCTTCCAACCCATCTCCGGCCAGTCAGACACCCTCTGCCTCCTGGAGCACCCCAGCCCTTGGCGGTTCAATACCAAGAGACAACCTTCCCATTCCTCCATCTCCCGCCCCCCCAACAGGACTTAAAAGCAGGTTTTCCACAGCAGGCTCCTTGCTATTTACCCCTTGTACCAAGCTGCTTCTCCTTGGAGGCCTTTAGGGGCAGATGACTCCCTTCCAGGCCCTGCCTCTGCTGTCCTGGCCAATGAGAGCAGCTGGCACAGGGGCGGCTAACTGGACACGATCGCCACGGTTACACTGCCTACCTTGCAGGCTAGATGTCAGAAACCGCTGCTGCCCACAGGGAAGAATGCCCGGGACACAAGGCCCTGCCTTCCTCCATCTTGGGCCTCTCTCGGCTTGAATCACAAATGGCAGCGCTCTGAGCGAGGGAAGGAGGCAGCCAAGGCTATTTGCTATGCTCCCCCATCTTTCTGATGACCACTGGGATAATTCAAAGAGAAAGAGCAAAAAAAAAGGCACCCCAAGGTATGGCGAGGGAAGGCTCTTCATCCGACAAGAGGGCCATGGCTCTCTCGGCTCTGCAACAAACTTCCAGCTCGTTCCTCTGGCTGGTGGCGGGCGCCTTACTCATGCCACCTGAAAGGACCAGCCCTGCTTAAGGGGCACTGCCCAGGAGCCCGAGCACGACTCTCTTCTTTTATCATGTCACAGGACGGCACACTGCGGCATGTCCCCACTGTAGCTTGCCAGCTGCTGATATTCCAATGATGTTATTAAAAAGTGGCACCTTTCGCCACACTGTGAGAAAAATCCTTCCAGTGGGGGCCAGGAGGCGGTGATACATTTTCCCCCAAGGGGCCCGCTCCAGCCACAGCGTCTGCTGTACGGTGACACCCACCCCACACGGTGATTCATGCCACACACACGCTCACACGCATCCACGCACATCCCACAAAACGCTCTTCCTAGCTGGGGCAGATGAGGAAGGTAAAGGACTTGTTCAAGTTCACACAGAGGGGCAAAAAGTCATGTCTTTAACACAAGGGCAGGAAGCATTCGGCCTGTGATTTTTTTTTTTTTTTTTTTTTTTGGCGCTTTGTCCTTCTTGACCCCCCAACCACCCACCACCTCACCTCCTTTTCAGCTGGATAAATGTGCAAGGAACGCTAAAACTGTTGCTCTGGAGCGGTGTATCACTTATGAAACACAGCTTTTAGCTAACAGGCGTGCTGCTAAATCTTACTCCCTCTGGGTAATTCAATCCGGACTCAGTGCTTTTCATCTTTGCTTTGGGGAGACTGCCCAGGCCCAGCTCACCACCAACACCCAGATCCCTGTGCTTGGGGAAAGCCTGGCATGAGGAGGCCCAAGGCTCCCCCCGCATCCTGTGCTCCCCTTCTGACCAGCTGATCAGGGCCTGGCATCGCTGCACCCCGCCGGTGTCACAAGCCCTACGACCTCATGAAGAGACAAAGGAGATTAGCAGCTTGCTAGATTTGGGCATTATTATTAGTGATCGCCTATTTAGAGAGGTCATGATGGGGAAGCTAGTGTGGGGTTCAAATCCTGGCTCCGGTGTGTTCTGTGGGCAAGGTTTTCGCTTTCCCTGAGCCTATGAGGTGGGGAGGCGAAACCCACGTCTCTGGGTTATGAGGAAGGTAAAACGAGGTCCCAATGAAAGACTCTCGAAGCGCAGCTGGCCAGAGGGAGACCTCGATTGTGTGTCAACTTCTTCCTCTTCCATCTTCCACGCCCCACACTCCTAACACATGCAATTCAGACCTGTGGAGGAATCGTAGTGACAGATGGTATTTGCACGGCCAGTAACTGAGCTATGTCTACTAGGACCTCAAGAACTACCAGGGCTATAAATGGCCAGCTAGGTTAGGGAAGTGAAAGTTAATTTATTTAGTTTTAAAAACCAATTATAACATTCTCTACCACCTGCAGACCCAGCTTCCTAATGAGGAGCACGGGAGTGAATTTGCTGGTTGTGTTCATTTTGGAACAATTAAGTGATAATTTGTGCATTTAACTCACAGCCCAGCTTACCGTGATCCAAACCTAACAGCAATTCTTTTCTCTCAAAACAAATCTGAATTATCCTTCAGCGACACTCAACACTACAGCCAGCAATGTCACAGTGGGAATTCACAGAGACGAGTGAGTACTTGGGGAAATTTCCTAGCGCTGAAACAACAAGCTGCCTCATCATTTAAGCCAAGTTGTAAAGAACTGTCAAGTTACACTGCCATCTAATTGTTCTGGTCCAGCTAGCCCAGAACAGGTTGTTCTAAAAAAGGGAATTGATCTCAAAGATTAAGGAAGGTGTAAACCACAGAGACCCCATCATGCCCGGGCTGAGATTGTCCTGGGTCACGTGGATAACAGCACATTTTAACAAAGTCTTCATCTCCATATTCCTTTTCTGACTTTTTTTTTTTTTTAAATTATTCTATCTGGGTTTGTTTCCTAATTTGTTTGATTATATATACACACGCACCATTTTCCTGAAGCTGCACATTTTCATTTCCTAAAGTTTTCAAACAGCATTCCTTCTGTTAAGCTGATCTCTAAATTAGTTCCATGAATCTTAAATTAAAACATGCAAGTGCGCGCGCGCGCGCGCACACACACACACACACACACACACACACACACACACACACAGCATACTAGGCCAAACTGAAACCAAAGGGCTGAACTCAGAACACAAAGGACAACAAAGGGCCGACATCGACATCCTAAAACTCCAAGATCTGACATCTGCATATGTCTGAATATTTTCTTTCTCCTGCTCCCCGAGAAATTACTAAACAGACAGTCCTGAAACCTCAAACCATAATGCCCTGCCCTGGGAATTGCTCCCTCCATCTTGGTTCTTAGAAATGAGCAGACTGGGAAATGCTGCTTCAGCATATCTTTATAAATATCTACACACATTTCCTGCTGAAAATTAATCAACAGCCCTCCAGTCACGTATGGCCCGGTAAATGAATGAAAATTAAGAAGGTGAATCTGTCTTTAAAAACGCTGTGTGTGGGGCTCGGGGGTTTGTGAGTGTAAATGCAGGCACCTGAGAGAGTGTCCAGGGACCCCTGCTGTTGAGCTGTAAGCGGCTGGGAAGCACTTACTGCCAGTGCTGGGAACTGAACTTGGGTCTTCTGTAGGAGCAGTGTGCATTCCTAACCACTTAGTCATCTTATCTGCCCCTCAGGAACATTTTTTTTTTTAATTACAGTGAAAGGAATGTGATACAATTTGAGAAAATAATAAAACGGAGGCAGGGTCATGGCTAAAAGGTAGAAACCCTAACGTTAGAAGCCCCCTCTAGCGTCATCATCCGGCCCTACCTGGCAAAAGTTAGCATTTTCTTCTTTTCCGGACACTGTGGAAATGAGCATGGAGAGCCCTAAACACACCAGCAAGCCAGCAGTTACGTGTTCCTACGAGCCAGCCACCCCGCTCCAGGGTGCGTGCCAGCGGCGCTCACGCCAAAAGGCACGCAAATGTTAAATGTTCGCTGCAGCACTGCTCGGAACAGTCAGAGGACAGTTAGTACTTCCGGAACGCAGGTAGGCGTTCGCCCAGGAGGAGTGGACAAAGGAAAGGCAGCACCCTTCACAGTGCAGTGAAGAGTGAAGTCACACGCGCCAGGCATGGCTGCACCCGGAGACTGGGCCAGGAAGACACTCCTCCCTGGCTTTACGTGCTCCTAAAATCATGTATCTGTATATACATGCATGACTGTCGAGGAAGGGGAGGGGAGGGTGAACAAGGCGAGGGGAGGAAGTGTGAGAGGCACGTGCAGATATGCTCAGGGTGTAACACGCTTGCACGACCGCCCTACTGTGTGCGCTGGATGTGTACAACAAAACAGTACAAATGCAACTTTGGAGAACTGTGTCATCGTCTCCCTCCCTCCAGAGAATGGCCAAGTTAAGTGTGCATATGTCCCTCTTACCAGGAATGTGAGCCTCTGGGCATGGCCTCCCAGGTTCCCCCAACACACACACCCCCCCCCCCGTGTGGATGTCTGTGTCTGAGGCCCTGTGTGAAACGGTCACAGGCTGTGTGAGCCTAGGTGCTAGGTCACCTCCTTAACCACCATACTCTCACAGCAGCCACTGCTACCTCACCGGCGTGTGTGTGTGTGTGTGTGTGTGTGTGTGTGTGTGTGTGTGTGTGTGGAGGGGCGGGAACACAAACACATCAGTAAGGGCAAACAGAGCCTGAGTCCTGGGAACCAGCCCAGAAGTGGACAGAGGTGCCTTTTCGGCTAGGTCTGTCTGCTTGAAGCATCATGGTTGCCTTTCTTTTGAGAGCATGTAGTCCCCACGGGGCAGCCTCTCTACTTGGTTACACACACACACACACACACACACATTTTAATGTGGCACAGGAAGCGAGGGCATACGTTTTCTCCCAACGTGCTTTCTCTAGTGTTTCATAGGTGTAAACACCTTTCCCCAAAGCTTTGGAGTGTCAGCCGGCCACTTCCCACCGCTCCCTCCTTCTGGTGTTTGGGGTGGAGTGGGGAGGTGGACGTGGGGGACAGGGTGGGGTTTGGGGAAGGTTGGGGCAGGAGTATGTGAGCTGCTGCTTTGGACCTGTGAGTTTAAATCTGGGCTGCGTGCACTGTGCTTTCAGACTCTGTCAACACAAAAAGAAAGACTTGGCTTCCGAAGGGCTCGTGACTGGCCAGTTGATCTGTTAAATAATATGCCAAATACCGGGGAAATAACAAGGAGGAGAAAATTACATTCACACTTCTTTATTGCTGCCATTAACAGTGTTTTGTCATCCAGACGGTGAAGCCAGTGTGCACTCCCCAAAAGCCTCGCCATAAGACCACCTGGTGCCTGAGTAACCCTTCACCCCATGTCCCAGCACCTCCCTTCTCTCCTGGGGTGGGCAAGCAAGGGGGCAGGAGGGGGTTCTGAAGTGGAAGCCCAAGGAAAGAGCCATTTTCCTGAGGCCCTCATTTGCATAACCCCTCCCACTCTGCTGGGCAGCTGGAGAGCCTCCTAGGGTCTCAGCATCTTCACCCACCCACTCAAGCAGTCACTGGCCTCCATCTTGTATACCCCTTCCAGGCTGAGGCCCAAAGGCAGCCCCACCTCCCTTCTCCCTCCTGTTTTTCCTGAAAGGGAGGGCCTGGCCCCAGGCTGCCTCTCCCTCATCTCTTCTCACTTACCCTCCTCAGAATCTCAGTATCGCTCTCCACCCTTCCCCGCTCCCTCCCTCCTTTCCTCCAGATGAAGCTAGGATCTCCTTTTGTTTCATCAGTGGCCGGAGACATTCTTATTTCCAAGAACAGGACAAAGGCTTTAGTAAAATGGAAACTGAATTGCAACACCCTGTTAGAAGCCTATTGACCTAGAGTGTTCTTATGAAAGCCCAGCCTACGTATCTGCTTCTCCTCACAGTTCCAGTCCCTTTCTTATAACTTATATTTGTCATTTTTGGTGTAGTTCTGTTACATGTTCAAAACTATACATGGCCATTTCTTACCTGCCCCGTCTTCGCGGATGGAGGTGGGGCAATGGTATTTTAAACTACCCCCAATGGCATCTATTTTATTTACACGCCTTGCCTTGAGCAAGAAACAGTGTTCTGAGAAAAAAAAAGAATGCTGTGTTCGGATTGCTCCTTTAGCCCAGGTCCAAAAACAGAACGAGCAGGGCAGATGCAACAGGCAGAGTGAGCAAGCAGAGAGCATCATGGAAGGTCTGAGGGCCATTTGTTATCGCAGCGGAGGCCTCCGCTCCTGACCCCTGTGCCCATCCTGTGTCTCCTCACTAGGCTATGCACATCATGAGGTCGGGACCTCGTTTCTGGCCCTTCCCTCAGCACCTAGCCAATGACTTGGTGGGTCGAACCACTCAACAAATATTTATCGAGGCGATGATACCTGTTGAAGGGTGCAGGAGTCCGTGTTTGAAGGCTGCCTGTTCGTCATGCTGAGTGGGTAAGGGTTCCGCTCTTACCCTCGACCCCGCCCCATACTCTCCCAGGGGACACAAAATTTGGTCACTCCTTTTAATGTGTATTCAATAACTATGTATGGTTTATTTTCCAGGGGGAAAAATAATCCTTCATAACTAGTTTCCACAGCGGGCAAAAATCAATAAAAAGAATTCTCTTAAAGAATTCTCTAAAATACCTTCTTTCCCCAGATGTCTAAGGGACTTAAAAGTAACCTACCTCCTCTGTGAGGGTGTCTCCTTCCAGGAAGCTGAAATCAAGTGCGCACACTGAAGGAAGGCATGCCTGGGGCCATCTTGAAACCGTAACAAACGTGCTGGTTTTCTCTGAGGCAGGAGTTTTGTTTTTGCCCTGTATATTAATTCCTAACCCCGAGCTGTAGATACGCCTGTCCACCTCTTGGGAAAGTTTCCAAATGGCAGACGGTATAGGGACGAGTGGACACCCGTCCCTTCCCACCTCTGCTCGGAGCCCACGTGTGTGAAGCGGAAAACACACTGTCCTGACTACGTCTGTGTCCCCCAGCTCCTAGTCTGGACAGAGACCCACCGAACATTGAGAGCCGGAATGGTTTTGCAGAAACCAGTGAGACTCTGGAGAGGACCGTCTGGGGTGCCTGCTCATTTTCCTGTTCCAGAGAACTCTAATTCAGATGGAGTCTGGGCAGAGCAACAGCATGCAGCCCACCTTCCTCCTCAGGTCCTGCACACAGTCAGCAACATCCTCCCAGCATTCTTTCCAAAGGTTTACATCCCGCCGAGCAAGCAGCTAATCCAAAGTAGACATAGTAGACACAGTGACAGAAAGAAGCACCTTCCGGTGTTGGCTCCTCAGCGTCCTAGGCTCTGGGGAGGGACCTCACAGCCCTGAGCCAGGTTTTGTTTGATGGAAGAACTGGTAGCCCCGCGTGTTCCCCAGACCTTTCCTAACTGACATCCCAAGACCTTTCATTGAAATAATACCAATCTGGAGAGACCAGGTCTCTCATCCCAACTTCCTGCCTGGTCTTTAGAGTTACAGGTTCCTCATGTGCACTACTGGACCAATTAGCTGCATGATTGTTCCTGAATAAAAAGGAATACCCAATTAGAGCATGTCTGGGTTCACACCACAGTAATTATCCCCAAATGGAAAAACTGCTCTCGGGTGAACACAGTGTAATCGTTTTGAGCTCTTGCCTCCCTCTCGCTGACTCCCCTCAGCCCACGCCAGGAGAGGCCTGCCACTGGCTACCGCTCCACACTGTGCTACCTCACACCCTGCCGCTATGCCCAGCTGACTGCCACTCCCCAGATCTGGCCAAGCAGCTCTTACACATTTGGCGATAATCTCCTCTCATGCCAGGGCAGACTTATACCATGAATAAAGTCATCGCTCCAGGGCTGGGGCTCAGCTCAGTGGTGCTGGGTTTGATCCCTAAAACCTACATTGAAAAAAAAATACACTTGTACTTGTAATTTCTACCCAGAGAGGTAGAGACAGGAAGACCCCTGGGGCTCTCTGGGCAGCCAACTGTCTGAATCAGCGCACTCCACGCCAGTAGAGAGGCTGTTTCAGGAGACAAGCTGGCCTCTGAGGATGACCTGCAGCCTTTACCCACCCAAAATGAAAAACCACCAACCACCTAAAAGAGACACCCAGGAAATTAGGCAGCTTGTTCCCAGTCACCATTAGATAGCAACTTTTGTTTCTTTCTGGAATCTGAGGGTGAGTAAGTAAGAGGGGGCTGTGAAAACCGAAATTTGCGTGCTTAGGTAACTCCCAGTGCCCATGAACAAGCTGCATTTAACAGAGCAGGAATGGCGCAAGTGGGGAGAATTGCCTACCTCCATTTTTGTTGTCTGACACGTGTGTATTTAAACTTGAGCTATTCTTATGGTTTGAGTTCGCTGGCCTATTTTAAATAACTGGTGACACACAGACACTATGTTGTTCTGTCTTCTTTCCTCCCTCCACTGCTGCATGCTTCTTGGCCTGCCCTAGGCCCTAAGACACCCAGCCACAGGGCTCTATGCAAGAACATATATCACCTTTGGCCTAATCACAGCCTGAGCCAGAAATGTGACCCTTGGGCTGGCAGCAGGGAAAGGGGCTGTGTTTCTGCACGAGGCCCAGTTCAGGGATGAGGGGAGGGGGAGGGCAGGGGTAGGCAGTACATCAGAGGAACCCAGATTCTACCGCTCCATCTCAGCGGCAGACTCATTATCGGCAAACCCCTGCTCAGCCAGCAACCCCAGCCTGTATCCAGCTCCTGTCAGCCACAGTCATGTCAGCTGTAAAATGGCAACATACCTGCCTCACGTTGTGTGGGAAAACACAGTACGTGAACTACCCCACGGTGTTCCCAGGACGCAGACCAGCACAGCGCATGTCGGCCATGATCAGGAAAAGCCGAGAACACGAATTTCGTTCATGATGCTACCAGCTGAACGTGTAAATTTGGAAAATGTACTCACTGCTCAAGACACTGCTGCCGGCACAGGAAAATAAAAAGTCACGATAAACATAGAACTCTGCAGTGACAATCCATCTCGAGGGCACGGCCCTGGGGACAGACACACACAGGTGCACAGCCCGCAGACCAGAAGCCATGACCAGGAACAGATATTTTGCGGTATCTCTGCCCCATTTCAAAGCTTCAGACATAGAGGGTCTGTGGAAAGTCTCGGCTTCATGAAGCTTTGCCTGTTTGTTGTTTGTTTGGAACTCCCTGGATGGCACCCGGGGGGTTCTCTTGGCAAACAGGCCCAAAACACCCATCCCATTCCCTCCACTGATTGTTGGTGGTTGTGTGAGCTCATTCAACAATTAGAGAAAGTTCTGTTAGCCGCTTTTCAAGGCCTGGGAGAAAACTGATGCAGGGCACAGGCTCCGATAGGAGGTCGGAGGGTAAAAACTGGAATGAAACAAAGCCTCTCCCTCTGGCTCTTTCATCATTCCTGTAGCCTACCATGGCCCAACAACATAATTATAGGACATTATATGGAATAATAATTACATGAAATTCAATTACAGTAAAGAGAATGGGCAACACTGACGGAGAAAGTGGTCCCCAAAGGCCAGCATTGTTGGGGCCTGTGGAATGGAAGAGATGCCCTGCTTTCCAGGCCATGAGCACATGGGCCGAGTCGGGGCAGAACCAGCGATGGAATGCTAGCTGAGAAGCATCCTTCTCCTGCCTGCCTGGCTTGTGCTTATTCCCCAAGAGCGCAAGGCCTAAGGCCCACAGCGAGAATGCAGATGGTCAAGGCCGACTGGCTGCCTCCTGCTCAGCAGTCTTGGGCTGGCTGTGGGAAGTGGCACACTGCTCTGTGCCATTCTGGCTTGATAGTATTGTGTTGGGTATGCAAAGGGTTAAAGAGGACCAGGAGGGTGCAGTCTGGAACTCTGGCTCTGAGAAAATCATCCTGGAGCCTCTGTATGGGGTTAAGATCATGGAGACTTTGGATCAGGGACTAGAGAAAGGAGTAAATGCAGTTGAGGAGTAAATGGTGTCACGTGATTTGCTTCTGTTCCATCACATAGAACGCTGACCTCCTCTTAGCGGTTGAGCAAGGACCACGTGACCAGCTCTGTCAAAAGAACACCCCCCATTTGTTTGTTTGTTTTCTGAGACAGGGTTTCTCTGTGTAGCCTTGGCTGTCCTGGACTCACTTTTAGACCAGGCTGGCCTCAAATTCATAGAGATCCTCCTGCCTCTGCCTCCCTGAGTGCTGGGATTACAGGAGAGCACCACTGAGCCTGGCTAAGAAACATGTCTCCTCTGGACCAAAAATATCTAATCGTTGATGTGAGTTCATCCCAGTGGCATCATTTCAGGGGGTCTTCTATGCTACCCCTGGTCGCTGAGTTACTTAGATCTACAATGGACAGCTTTTTATGAGACATATTGATTTATTGTGTTAATCTTCAAAAAATGTTACATCAACTTTCTTTTCATATTCCCATATTCATATAACCTGCCCCATAGGAAACTGGCAAGGATTAAATGATGTCTATAAAAGGCTTGTAATAAAGTTACTCTGTAAACATTAAGGCATTGCTATCACTGTCCTTTGACCTTACAGTGCTGTTAGATTGTACTCACTGTTGCTAACCCACTCTGCTCTGCAGCCATAAAGCAGTGAGGGGGTATCTTTGGTGGTCTGAGCCAAAGTGTACCAGTGAGAAATGAGAGAGACAGAGAGAGACAGAGACTGAGAGCTGGCATGGTGGGGCATCCTTTTATCAGCTGTACACCTGGTGGCTGCTGCAGGGCATGGCAGGAGCAGCTGCTATGTCCCGAGAGCAGGCCAGCAGAACTGAATGTACACAGATAGCCATATTTAACTGGAACTTCTGTGTGCTCTAACTGCATCCCACCACACCCCAAGCCCTTCACCGCTGGAGTCACAATCCCCGATGCAACGGTAATTGAAGATCAAGATCTCTGTATATAATTAGATTTAAACAAAGTTATGGGGTAGGGTCCTTGTGAGAGACTTAGTCCCCTTATCAGGAGAGAATCTTTCCTGTTTCCCTCCCTCTCTCCTTCCTCCTTTTATTCTCAGACATCTCAAGAAAGGCAGCCACCTGCCAACGAGGGATATAGTTCTTACTAAGAGCCAGAGCAGACAGAACCAGCAGCAGTCACGAAGTCCTGGTACCCAGAATCAGGTGGAAATAGTTTCAACTCCCCAGCTCCTTAATGTGTTGCTTACTGTGGAAGAGACTCACACACTGGCCCTTCCTCAGCCTCCACAGCATAACCACCATCCTTAGCTTGTAATAATTATATTCCGTTTGACTTGTGAGACTACTTGCTAATATTTTATACTATGGGGGTGGGGGAAAACCAGCGCATGTTTAATTGTGATGATTTAAAATTGTACAAGTTTTTTGTTGTTCTTTTTTTACATCTGTTCCCCGACCCCACATTCAGACTCCTAAAATGACAGGAAAACGTTACCAGCCACAGGTCGTATGGTTTAGTCAGTTTACCTCTTCAGTTCCTTACAGAGCACCATGACTCCTTCACACACAAACTGGACCTGGCAGTGGCTATCAGCAAACTTCATCTCCAGGGTTAAGAGGTTCCAATTTTTGAGCCGCTTAAGGGGTAATGAGTGGCTGTACATTCTCTCTCTGAGCAGGCTCATATTTATTCAAGAGCGTGGACATTCAATAACCGAGGAGGAGTTAAGGAGAAGCAAACCTGACCATGGAGTCAGTTATTACTACTGCCACAGAGAAGAAAACCCCAGAGACAAGGCAAAGACCAAACAGTCCAGTTTTTATACTGATTTGGGATGCAGTCTCCTTTGGAGATAAAGATTCTGGGAGAGCCGGGGTTTCTGAGAATGTGCTTAAGGACACTTGCATTTCCTGCTAGCCAGCAGCAGGCAGCAGTGGAGATGAACCTCACTGCCCAGGATGGCCTAGGACTACATTCTCCTGGCTCCTCCAAGTCCATCTTTTGGAAAACATCACGGGGGCTATGTGAAGAGCACCAACAGTTGTCTATCACAAAGAAGCAACTAGAAATAAACTTAGAATGGAGGGT
The DNA here is from genome assembly GCF_907164565.1 of Psammomys obesus. Taxonomy (NCBI): domain Eukaryota; kingdom Metazoa; phylum Chordata; class Mammalia; order Rodentia; family Muridae; genus Psammomys; species Psammomys obesus. The sequence continues at coordinate 331,251 of NW_026591643.1, read as the reverse complement.
AGGCCAGAGAAATGCCCAAGAAGCTGGAACCATGAAAGAATAGAAAGCAAGAGAACTTGACACAGCAGGCCCTGCATTAAGAGCTCATGTCAAGAGTGTGAGTGGGTTAGGTAGAGAGCTGCAGCATTGCCTGCTTGGACGGATGGGTGTGCGCTTGCCCAATAAGCTCAGAACTTGGAGCCGAGCCTTCCGACTCCATTCTCCTCAGGCACTACACCGGCCTTATTGGTGCAGTTTCTAGAAGTTGCCTGAGGGTTAGATGTGCCTGTTGTATTTGTGGAACTTTGTATCTGGAGTGTTCACAGGGCAGGCAATATATGTGGATCTACCTCACCTTCAAAACTGAGAAACTCCTCATTTGGCAAACACGAGAACTGGTTTAAAAGCCATTCCAGGGAGTCAGTCTGTATTTCAGCAACTCTCTCCCTCTGCCTCTCTTTCTCTCCATCTCTCCCTCTCTCATTTCTCCCTCCTCTCTCTCCCCCTCTCTCCCTCTCTCCCTCTCCACTCTCTTTCCCTCTCCTCTTTCTTTCTCTCTCTCTCTCCCTTTCTTCCCCCCTTTCCCTCTCTTTCTCTGTCTCTCTCCCTCTCCCTCCATCTCACTCTCCTTTCTCCCCTCTCGCTCCTCTTTCCCTCTCTCTCTTTCTTCTCTCCCTCTCTCTTTATCTCTCCCTCTCTCCCTCTTTATCTCTCCTCTCTCTCTCCCTCTCCTCTCTCCCTCTCGCTCTCCCTCTCTGTCTCCCTCTCTCTTTCTCTCTCCTCTCTCTCCACCATCCTACAAGCTCCAAAGGCAAGTTCCATGCTGAGTGGTTCGCTGTTGCTATGTGCAGACCCACAGTACACCACAATGGGCACGTGACAAATGCTCAATAGCGATTTCTAAACGATTGATTATCCGGCCCTTCACTTCTGCGTGCTCTGCCCAGCAAGTAGAACCCTCAGTCCTTTAAGACAGAATCAGAAACACAGCCACTGCATGAGGCTGACAATTCTTTTCTTTCTGTGTAAAGACTCTATGGTAGGAAAACCGCCGAGCAGGCCCTCCGCCAGCTGTCACTTCATGTCAACATGAGCAAGCAGAGATCCCTGTGTGATGGGCAGAGTTCTTGAGTTGTGCCATGTTGCAATCTGTCAAATGGAAGATGTTAGGAAGGAGCCATCAGCCCACAACTTGAAAGTTACAGGTAGGTGCTTTTCCTGAGAGAAAACTAAAAGATTTCAGAGGTGTGTAGATTTTAAAAACAAACAGATAAACAATTCTTTGCTTTCAGAATCTTAGCTCAAGTTGCGACTGATGGCGACAGGAAAAGCTTCGGGTTATTCCATCATTTCCGCTGCCATTATTTCTATTGTCCTGGGCAATAAATTCCAGTGTTTGATCAAATAATGACAGATGCCAGGCTGTCCCATTCAGGTGTCCCCAGCTTATCTGTAATGATTTTCCTCTAGTCAGCTCATTTCTTAAATCGTGGCTACATCTGGTTTCAGCGGTACCATAAACAATCACCATTGCATTGTAAAACTGGAAACTCTCCACTAAAATAGTGTTTTGATCTGGGTTGCCATAGTAATAAGTGTGTGCTCCCCTCTTTGGAGGCCTTGTTATATGAAGTATCTGTGATTTGCTCAGAATGGCCCCAGTTCATCTGTCAAAAAGGGTTTTTCCTTTTTTAAAATAATGATCTAGAAAAATCCCTCTGTGGCCACAAATATTGTACAGCTGTAACGAGAAGCGTTGGCGTCTTCAAGCTTTATAAATCTATGCCATTATTACATTAGAATAAATCATTGTGCTTCGGTATACCTCATGGACCCTTGTAAGCATAATTTCAGATCCACCCTTGAACTTGGGTGTGGCAGTTTATAAAGGAAAGAGTATTAGTAAGTGTGACTTCAGGAATGAATCCTGTATCAGTTTGCTGTAGAGAGACCCTAGAGCAAAAAAAAAAAAAAAAAAAAATGGAAATTAATTCTTATTTGTATAAAAATGCTGCAAGGCACTATTCTGGTTCAGGCTTAGTGGTGAGCCATGCCAGAACACAGAGTTGAATATTCCACTAATGTTCAAATTCAAATCATTCATTGGTAGGAGAGGAAGAAAGTGAGAAACTGTGAGTTTATCCGTGTCACCAAGAAAAAAATTAATGATGGAATATTATTTAAAATAAAAATATTCCAGTCAGTTATAGTAATTTGGTACAAGAGCTAGGACTGTTTCCTTTCCTATGGGTACAAAAACAAATGGATAGTATATCAACAAACCAGCAATAGAATCCGGGACAAGGCGTGAGATCATTTTTCATCTAAGACAAATGGCTACGTCGGTTCCTTTCTGAGTCACCACCGGCTACAGGCTTGTTTTATGTCATTCACGGCTCGCCTCTGCCTCGTAATATCAGATGTGGGAATATTAACGACATCAGTGCGTACAAGATCGGGGAGGATCCATCTGTAGCCGATGAATTCTAATTAAAATGTAATTACCGCACAAGGAGCGAGCTGCCAACTTCACTCTGTCTTCCCAGCCAGGAGCCACACAAAGGGAGCCCAAGCCGCCCCGTTTCTACCCCGCTGCACAGCCGGGGAAGGCAGGCAGGCACACATTTCTCTGCATTTTTCAGGTGACTTGGTCTTAAAGAACTGCAGCCCCAGAAGACGTTCAGGGGCAAGAGGCTGTGCACATCTTCTGTTATAATTGACCTGGGCTTTGAGATTTCTCTGTCATGATGTATCCCAGAGCGGTGCATGATGGGAAGATCCTTGTTATTCCTCCACCAGCCGAGCCAAGCGGACAAGATCAAGCAGGCCTGGGACTTGGGAAAAAGGGAAGAAATATCGACAGATAAGTAACCACTCCAGGAAATGACAGGCAGCTAGAGTGTGTTGGTCCCCTCAGGACTCGGCGGTAATCCTTTAACCTCATGCTCAAAGTCCGTGCTCTTTCGAAGAGATGGAAGAGAAGAAGGAAAAAGCAAATTGTTTAATCAAAGCTCTTAATGTGTGACCAGGATTAGTAACTAGACTGGCAAAAAAAAAAAAAAAAAAAAAAAAAAAAAAACCTTCATAAAAAGGCCTTGGCACTAATGAAGTCGTATCCATAGACCTGCGAGGCAGCCCCTCAGTTGGCAAAGATGTTCCCCATGGGAGAAATCCAGGCATTCCAAACTATTTCCTCAGCCACTGGGAATTTCTCCTCAGCTGCCAAAAGGTAGGGCCACAGCTTGCCTGCCTCCTGGCCGGTCAGGCTCCGGCTCGCCATTTTCTACGACGTCGTCTTCATCTAAGGGGCACATAACAGGTGTCAGCCGACTCTCCGTCTGAAGGAGAAGAATCGGCTCTGGCAGAAGTCATTTGCTGCTGAGGGTGCCGGAAGGTGTCGGGGTTCCATTTCAGAGAGGAAGTGCTAACAGACTAAAGAGGCTCTGTCAATTCACATTAAACATGGAAAACAACAGCACATTCGATTCACTCGACATCCTCGGAGGGACTGCTGCGCACTCCACGCTGAGGGTTTATGCTTACTCGTTTTGGGGGTCGGCTGTTGTTTGTTTCTGTTAGTCTTGAAAAGTGGTGGGAAGTGTACGGTAGTGACCCCGTCCTAACCCAGGGTACCCTGATAGGGGATTTGTCCTCATCACCATCACAGTTATTGCAGGGAGAGTGCTGACAGCCATTTTAATTATCCACCCCACCCCCGACCCCACCCCCAAGACATTACCAATCGACCAAAGAAAGAAGCAATGGGAGCTTGACCGGATTTTAGCGGGCTGGCCTGGCTGAGCCTGAGGAAGGGTAGGTGTACGGTGCCCACAATGGTCTGTCACTCACATTTTACATTCCTCTAGTTCTGTATTACCTATTGCCATGAAATCATTTGCCAACTCAAAGCTGTAAGGTGTACCGTCTTTGTGTCTATGTGACACAGATCTGAAAGCAGCTTTCCTGACTTAGGCCCAGGGTCTTTTTAAGCCTGAGAGTTTGCTTAGGACTGGAAGATGTTCTAATGAGTTGCTGGTGTGGGTTGTTGACCAGAATCCTCAGTTCCTAACTGGCTGTTTGCTGAAAGCTTTGTTTCCTCATCCTGAGGGGCTCTCCTCGAAAGCTCAGGACAGGGCAACTAGTTTGGGCCAGATCAAGTGGCACAAGAGAGAATGAGAGAGTGGGACAGAACCCAAGGCAGGAGCTGCCTTTCTATAAAACCACCAGAACAGATGTCAAACAAAAGGCATCCATTAGCCTACTGCTTAATCAAGGAAAGAAAGCTTACCTAACTTTCATCCTGCCTGATGCTTCCCTCCCTTGCTAGGAGCTTGTCTGAATCCACCAAAAAACCAAAGCAGCTGGCAATGTTACTGAGAGGCAACAAAGTTCAAAGGAAGTGGCCGACTTGGTATTTATATCTATACAATTTTTTTTTTTCAGAAACGTGTGTGTTTACATAAATGCATGTTTTTATCATTTTCTTTCAGAAATAAGTATTTGTTTGCTTTTGAGACAGGGTTTCCCTGTGAAACACTGGCTGTCCTGAGGGTCACTGTTTAGATCAGGATGGCCTCAGACTCACAGAGATCCACTGTGAGCCTCTGTGAGCTTAAGTCCTGGGATTAAAGGTGTGCACCATCACAGGTGGCCTACATCATATATGTTCACGTGTGAGGGGGCACACAAGTTCGATCACATGTACACACATGCATATACACGCACACTCTTACAGTTGACTTGTTCAGAACGCGCCTTGAGTTACAGCTAAGGCGCTGTAAGAGTGGAGCTTGTTTGTTGGTTGACACAAGGTCTCTGACGTGCACAGGCAAGCTTTGAGCTTGTTATATAGCTCAGGCCTGAGCTCTTGGTCCCCTGCGTGCCTCCTGTGTGCTAGGATTACAGAAACCTGTCTCAGTACCTGGCTGGAAATGGAATTTTAACAAAAACTTTATTTTATGATTTCTTTTCTGATTTATTTAGGTTTTGCAACAAGTCTCACTTAGCTGAGGCTGGCCTCGAACTGCTCATGCAACCTTGGTCTCCTGATCCTCTTATTTCCCCTTCAAAGTGCTGAGATTTTGGGAGTCCATGACTGCCTCCCAATCTCTCCTCTTCCCTAAAGGCCGAACATACTCAAGCTTTTCCGGGTGTCTTCTGCTCCACGGCTACTTCAAGGTAAAATGCAGGATCGTAGAACTGTGAATGCAAAGCTGGGCTCTCAGAGGCACCACGAGACAGACAGGGGTGATGTTCCCTCACAGACCAGCTCCTTTTTCTCTCCCGTCATCTGAATCCAGACCTGTCTACCCAGCTGCTGGGCCAGAGCACAGCCGTCGAACTTGATTCTCTCTCCTTTTCCAGAAGCAGCCGGCCAGCGAGTCTGGAGAGCTCCTCACACGCCCCACAGCCCTGCTGTTCATGCAGGTGTGGTGGCTTGGTGAGCATGGCTCCCACAGGCTCATAGATTTCAAAGCTTAGTCGGCAGGGAGTGGCACTTCTTGAGAAGGATTAGGAGGTGTGGCTTTGCTGAAAGCAGTCTGTCATTGGGGTTGGGCTTTGAAGTTTCAAAAGCCCAAGCCCAGTGTCTGTCTTCCTTGCTGCCTGCGGATCCAGGGGTAAACTCTTAGCACTGGTCCTCATGAGGCTGCACGGGGGGTGGGGGGGGGGCTGGGGGTGTCTGCATCGTCATCCCCACTCTTCTCTGCACATCCTTTAGTTCCAAAGCTCATCCTCGGAGGAGACGTTCGGTATAGTTAAGTCAAATCTTACTCTCTGGGTAGTCCGACTGCAGCCCAACTTCTATCTCTCATCTTTCCCGTTTCTCCTCATTTGCTGTCTGTCTCCCCAAACAGAATACGGTGTCTCCCTGTTAACTGATAAGCCTTCAGCACCCCTAGACAAAGACTGCGGCATGGCAAATGCCTAATAAACATTTATTGAATTAAAGGAAGTCAGTTACTGAAGTTCTCAGACAGGGAACACTCCTACCTACAGACACCAGGCTTTGCATGGTCTGGTAAGGAGAAGGCTCTGGGATCCTGTGCAGGGCATGATGAAAACATGTGTTAAAACTAAGCATGAAAAAGAAACCAAGATCTCTATGTGGATCTAATTTGTGAACAGAACTGCTAGAAAACGAGGACAAGTTGAAAGGAGACATCGGGACCTGAAACCCCCCCAGCTGTGCTCAGCTCCATCAGCTCCGGTGGACGTGGCTAGAACCAGAGGACTTGGGTCACATTTAAAATTTAACAGCGTGAGTGCCTGGTGTTGCCGTGGCTCTGAATTATGCTAGTATGGGCCAAATTTACTGGCGTTAAGTTAGAGGAATGAATTAGTCCCCCAACCCCGCCCCACCCTGCCTTTGAAATTGCTGTCCTCAATAACTCTAAAGCAATCCCCCTGGATCAGCTTTCCATCAATAGTGAATGTAAATGGCGTTTTAAGAAGATTTTACTAAAACGTTGTTTACTTTTTTCTTCCTGTCTTGGGTGGGCAGTTGCACACACAGATGTCCGTTCTCCAGGTGGCAGGCAGAGGTGGGATTCGAAGCCCAGCCTTGCTTGCTTCCCGCATGGAGAATGACTGACTACCGAGTTCTCATCCCTGAGAGAGACAGCCATGTCACCACTGCCAGGAACCAGGGAACATCACAAGGGGAGAGCGGGAAGACTGTGAGAGCCTGAGAATGGGGAAGAACGCTGCCAATGCTGCCTGCTGGATGCACGGCGGCCAGGACGGCCAGGACGGCCAGGAGAATGCAGTGCCTGCTCAAGACCTGCACAGAGGAAAGACACGAAAGCGGGTGGGAGGGAGGTGGGAATTAGGCATGAGCAGCGGTGGGAGGGACAGAGGCAGGTCACGGGAGGGATGTGATCACAGCGCATAGCACACGTGTATAAAAATACGGAAATTTAAGAAATTGTCAGTGTGTACCTCTCATTTTGCTTTCTGATGTGAACGCCAGCCTCTGGGGTCGCTTGGTCAACAGAGTGCAAACATGAGAGACTGCCTCCAAGGAACAAAGGACGATCAGAAACTTCTGGACAACAGAGTTGAGGATCAGGCTTCTGTGACAAACCTTCCCAGGTTCCCTAACCCAGTGGCCCAGCAGCCCCTTGAGGTGACATTTATTTCTGTTTGTTTATTTTGTTTTGTTTTTCAAGACATGGTCTCTGTGTGTGGCCTTAGCTGTTATGAACTTGCTTTGTAGACCAGGCTGGCCTCAAACATACAGAGATCTGCCTGCCTCTGCCTCCTGAGAGCTGGGATTACAGGCACACGCCACCACACCCTGTAAGAACTTTATTTTATTTTTTTGGTAACTTTCTATATGCCAATTTGGGGAAATAACTTTGCCATCTCTGAGGTGGCATGTCTATACTTGAATAACGTTATTAGAATATCCATTCCTCTGAGCCTCAGAGATCAGTAATTGTCTGTTTATATGGCTTTTTTTTTCATTTGTCACTCCTTCTTAAATGAGCCTCACACTTAAAGAAATAATCCTGAGAGAAGAAAAGGTGTCTCCCTATAAATATTTTAGGGTAAACCGAGGCAGTAGGGGCACTTGGACTTATTAAAACATATCAGAAAAAGTAGATTTAAGAATGTATGAGACACACCAAGGGGAAAAGGTGTGACTTTCTCACCAGGGCCCATTAGAGAGGTGGACATAGAGACAGCACGAGGGCCTGAGTTCAAATCCCCAACATCTATGTAAAATTCATTCATGGCCACGCATGCCTATAACCCCAACACTGATGGATCCAACGAGCCAGGCAGCCCAGCAAAAACAGGGGCCTCGAGTTTGCTGAGAGAACCTCAAAAACACAAAAAGAAAGAAAGGAGAGAAGGAAGGAAGGAAGGAAGGAAGGAAGGAAGGAAGGAAGGAAGGAAGGAAGGAAGGAAGGAAGGAAG
>NW_026591643.1:303702-323339 GCF_907164565.1 Psammomys obesus | reverse complement strand
AAGGAAGGAAGGAAGGAAGGAAGGAAGGAAGGAAGGAAGGAAGGAAGATGGAAAACTATAGAGGAAGACACTTGATACCTACCCCTGGCCTCCATATCTCCATATGAACGCACAAGCATATGACGTTCCTTTCTCTCTCTCTCTCTCTCTCTCTCTCTCTCTCTCTCTCTCTCACACACACACACACACACACACACACACACACACACCACAAAATAAATAATAAAATAAAATTTTGCTTGTTTTGCTTTTAAAGCAGTAGCTGCCCTGTGCTGTCCCAGTTCCTGCCATTGTGGTGTAGGATAAAGAAGGACGGCTGCCTCTGGGTGGAGACAGGCCATTGTCCCCTCTCAAGGCTTACTGTAGCCGGGAGGGACCACCTTAGCAAGGTTGGCTCACCTGAGCCATGCTGAAAAGACAGGCAGAATAGTAAGCGTTTTTTCCTATTAAACTATAAAGTTAGTGTTACATACATAGATTTTGATAAGGATGTTTTTCTTTACAGGATATACATAGACATATATGTGTGTGTATTTGCATGCTTTAATGAGATAATGCTTTTTTCCCTCCAAGATTGCCTTCCTGTAAAACGGTCTTTGGCAGTGCAACTGTACAGCTTTGTAAGTCAGCCTGCTTTTCCAGCATAGTTTTTCTTTGCTTTCTCTCTTTTCTAAGCATGCTCTCCCTAAGGCTTTAGGCTTCCTTTCTTTCTAGAGCCATGCGGCTGCCATCCTGTGGCTGGCCTCCATGTTTGCATCATTCAGGTGCTCTTTCCCCTTCTCTTCTCCATGCTCCTGCTCCAGGCATCTGCTGAGATTTACGACTTGCCTGTCTTGGCGGTTTTTCTTTTTGACTCTAATAAAATCATCCTTGAGCTTCTGTTTCAGTCTGTTCATAAATTTGTTTATACTGAGACTAAGAACAGCGGGGGAGGAGGGGCGTGATTTTACCAGTATCACGAGGACCACTCAGTGGCTGCTTGTCTGTCCTCTGGACTTGCATCCACCAGTCTGCCCATTCCTTCATCTAGAACTGCCCTTCCCCCTCTGCAGCAGGACTTACTCCTTCAGTTGCGTTCTCAGGCCTGGGACATGTGCAGCCATTGCCGAGGCTTCACTTTTGGTCCTGCAATTTGGTCTGGGTTCATTATCTTATCAATACAGGTCTATAGACACCTCTGTTAGCCTACTCTTTTTTCTTTTAATGAACATAGATTGTTTTTTGTTTTTTTTTTTGTTTTTTTTTTTTTTTGCACACAATATATTCTGATTATGGTTTTTCATCTTTCTACTCCATCCAGTTTCTCCTCACCTTTCTGCTCCCATCCAGATCTATCCACTTTCTCACTCTTATTGTTATTATTTTAAAAAACCTAACCAACCAAACAAAAAACAGGCTCCTACTGCATAATAGTAAAGTAAAATATAAAGATAAATAAAATGCAAACAAATCAAAATAGGACAAAACAAACAGAAGGAAAAGAGCTCAAGAAAAAAGTATAAGAAATAGATATAAATGCAAAAACACGAGTGCTCACACATTCAGGAGTCATTAAAATGTAAAACCAGAGCTGTAATATAGATGCAAAACTTGTATGGTAAAATGAAATAAAAGGGAAAATAAAAATAAGAAAGCCCTGACGACAGAGACAAGGACCCTCCAAGGCTGCTGCTGAGCTTGATTTCTGTGGCCATCAACTGCCGGGCCAGAGCCTACCCTTGAGAGTAGTTTGTTCCTCCTGTGAGACCTTCCTGGAAAAAACTAACTTTTTATTGGCAGTGGTTACCGATCAGCGACATCTTCTGGGTTAGGGATGGGGTGTGTCCACTTCTCTTTTCGGCTCATGGGCCCCATCTGGTAGAGGCCTGTGCAGGCCCTGCACATCCTGCCTCAGTCTCTGTGAGCTCATGTGTGTGTCAGTTCTGTGTTCAGAGGCCATGTTTCCTTGGTTCCCTCTTTCCCCTCTGGCTCTTAAATTCTTTCTGCCTCCTCTTCTATAGATGGAGATGTATCATTTAGGGCTGAGTGTTCCAAGGCCTCTCACTCTCTGCATCTGGTTCCTGTGTTTGTTCTTGTCTATTGCAGGAAGCAGCTTCTCTGTCGATGGCTGAGCAAGGCGCTAATCTGTGGGTATAGCAGACCGTTGTCACTGGGAGTGATTCTATCGCTGCATTCCTTTGTAGCCTACTAGTAAGTTTTCCACTCAGTCCTGGGTTAGCCAGTCTCGGGCTCTTAGCCACCTAGGCGATGTTGGGGATGGGCTTGTTGTCTCGGAGCGGGCCCTAGACCAAGTCAGACATTGGCTGGTTACTCCACAAGGCATGTGCCAGCGTTGCATTTGGCTGCCTTGCAGCCGGGATACCAGTGTAGACCAAAGGGTTTGTAGCCTACTTCTAACAGCTCTTGAACTCTGCTGTGGCCTCAGAACCCTCTGTAGTCATTCTGTAACTTACAAATACAGAGAGGGGCATTTACTGTGTGCTGTGACCTCAGGGTCAATATTAGTAACGAAGAGCGGAATGGAAAAAAGAACATGTTTTTGCTTCTGTCCACATCATCAGGGAAAGAAGTACCTGGCCAGTAACCACCAATGAAACCACCATACTCTGTGAATACTGCTATCTTTGTCATGAAATCATCTGGAAGTTGGTTGCCCGTTGACTTCCCCCAACAGCTGCATTTCTCTGAGCATCCAAACATCAGCCCTTCAGGGCATGGGGAACTGAGCCCAGGAAACTGCTGAAGGCTTTCCTCTTGTTTGGGACCAGGGTTGGGTCCTTCCCCTTGGCTCCTTCCAGTGTTCTCGAAGCCATAGATTCTAGAAGGTTGTTCCAAATGATGCAGCTCAGATGGCAACTGAGCAGCTACCAACCAACCGGATGCAGCAGGAATGAACAAGGCCAAACGTCTCAAAGCTAGAAGGGCGCCAGCCTTCAGCAGGGTATGTTTGCTGCAGACAGACTAACTTAAGTATTAGCATTTAAATGGTCACACCTTGGCTTTGAACTTAACATTCCCTTCAGCACCAGAGGGAGCTAACACCTCCACTCACAAGGCCCCTTTCGCTTTTGTTGAAGCCCAAGGAAGAGAAAAAGGAGAAGAGCGAGCAGGGAAGGGAGCTAGGAATGGGGTAATGGCAAAGGTGAAGGGAGCCTCCAGTCCTGCCTACTGCTCTTCCACAGTTACCAAACACATCAGCTGTCACCCTACAGCAAGGTCTGATTTGGGTAGTAAATGATCCAGCCTCCTGAGGAGAGTGTGGAATGACCAAAATCATCAGCGACAAGGAAAGCACCATTTCTGTTTGTAAATAAAAAAGAAAGTAAGTTTCCCCAGAAGCAGTGCTTTGATTCAGAAATCTCTGTCACTTCATATGCTAATGCTAAATGTTCATGACATAGGTGCAAAATCAAGAATTAGTGTCTTGGGAAGGGGGCCCTTGTGGCTAAAGGATTATCACTTAGAAAATGGGAAACTAAAGCTCAAAAAACTTGAGTTCCTAATGCTAGTTAATGGAAAACCTAGAAATCAGACTCAAATATCCTGAATGCAAATTAAGCACATTTATTAACCCATTTTTTTCAGGAGTATAATAATGGTCCCACGACTAGGAAAAAGGAAGTTGTAGATTATACAGCATCTTCTCTAGGTGGAAAGATGGCCTAGCTTGCCCTAGGTCTAGTGTCTGGCTCTTACACATGATTTCAGCAGAGGAAAAAGCCAGTCATTTGTTTTCTTATGATAAACAAAAACTGGGAATCCAGCTGATTCCTGGCTTTACAAATGAATAGTTGGCTGACTTTGTTCAAAGTTACCAAATGTCTTCAAAACTCCCATTTCATCGTCTGTAAACTGAGTATTAGATCAATACTTACCTCAGATGATTGTTGCAGAGATTGAGAAAGATATCCCTCCAGAACCCTTAGCCCAGCGCACAGCACATGGCCTCCCATCCAACGAACATCAGTCATCCTTGCTGCCAGCTCCGCCATTAGCCACCCTAGTGGCCTTGCCCCCTCTGCGCTCTGCACCTGAGGACTGCACAAGCAGGCATCACTCTTTGCCTTATAGACCATGGTACCCTAATTTCAGAGTTTGCAGGGTGGCATTGTTCTCTTCCAAGCAGGCAGAGGTGACAGATGTAACTTGTCAGGGCACACAGTCACCATACAGTAATGGCAGGACGTAGGCATGACTCTTCGTCTTTTCAGAGTGTTTGTCTTGGCTTAGATTACTAGGGTGGGGGTGCTGAGAAATCAAATAGGATAGACGTTTCCTTGAGAAGGGGTCAGTATTTTGGAAAAGCCACAAGATTTGGGGCTTCACCACACTGTTCTGAAAGTGTTACTGGATTCTACACAGGCAAGGGACATGAACCTGAGATCTAGAAGGAGCTCAGACTTAGCTTTAAGATTCAAAGAGATTCTGTTCATCTCCACCACAGACGACACTTGGATGAGAGAGACAGACAGACAGAGAAACAGAGAGAGGCACAGACTTACCAGTGCCTGGTATCAGGCCTCTGTAGAAAGCATGACCATCAAGGAAGGAGATGTGAGCACAGAGAAATCCCTGGGCCACTCAGCAATTTACAAAGCTTTCCTTCAGGTAGAAACTTAGTCAGAAAAGCAAGTTCTAAGATGGTCATAATTCCCCATCATTCGTTGTGATATTATGGTTCTCATGTGGAGTTGAATATTTGTTGGATGTTTCTTCAGATGCTCACACTTAGTTGAACTGGAATTGTGTCTAATCACATATTTAGGACTCTTGTGTAAGAGCAAAGACATTCTACTAGCAAAATTTCTAATAGGCACACAGAGTTTTGACTCCAAACAGACTCAAAACTAAGAGACAGAGATCCTTTCTTCACCCATGCAGAAGCACTCTCGGTGGACAGAGCGACAATCTGTGCTACCTTGGATGCCGAGCAGCTCTGATTATGGCTCCACAGGACTGCCAGCACCTTGCACTAATTCCATGGTTCTGAGTAACTGCTTTGGAGTGAAATAAAATCAAACTGTGCATTTGTCCCTACTTCTTCCCCTGTATGATACCATATGGGTGACTTGATCTTGGAGTCTTATATCCTGCTTATCATTTATTTGTACTACGATTCACAATAGGAGCAAAATAGAAACTGAACAGTTTCGTGGTTGGGGTTCCTACGCCATGAAGAGCTGTATTACAGGGCTGCAGCTTTAGGAAGGTTGAGAAGCACTGCTCTAAGCCGTTACCTCCTCCGCGTAAACTGGTGAGGTGACTATGCTCGTGGGATCTGTGACCTGCTTAGTTCTCTCCTGGCCTCTGACGATTCCCAGGGGATGGTGGGCATCCATTCTGAGAAGACCTTTGCATTCTGGGGCAGCAACAGAACACACCTCTTCCTGGTTCTCCCAGCCCCTTTAGCTACCTTTCTCCCTACATTTTACCTCCTGGATTAGCCTCTGGTCCACCCGTAGCTTTTGTAGTGGATTAGTTGGTGAGGTTGATGTTTCTTCCCATGACCTTGAAGGTCCTTTCCTTTACTTCAACCTTATTTTCTTATCAAGTGTATCAATTAAGTCTCAGAAGTGATGCACGTTCCTCAAAGCCAAGAGAAATGACAAACACATTCAAAGCAAGAGTTTCGACCAAAATTAGACCTTCATAGGTTTTCAAACTTAGACTCAAATGTGTTATAATGTGATAGAGAGCCACATGCACAGATAAAAGGTCCATCATTTGTGGTCAGTCAGGCCCTAAATACCTGCCCATCATGATAGCCTGCTCACTGGTGTTGCTCAGTTGGGCAAACTACAAGATCTTGCAGGAAATGACAATTTTTAGCTTTCTATCTTTTGTTCAAGAAAGAAAGGCCTCATGGGATCAGCCTTCTGCTGAATAAATCCACGGGTGGGCATACCATTTGCTTAAGCGATTCAAGTATTAGAAGAATGTTTGGGCCAAGGGCCTCTATCTAGTGGCTTGCGCCATCTCACCGCACTGAGAATCTTAAGAGAGCACACTTCCAATCCGCTTATAGCTTCTAAAAATAGTGAGCAAATAGATAGAAGATGGCAGGTATGGTTAGCTATCTTTGTCACTCCGAGTCCCACGCGTCTCTGGATCTGACTTTCCTCATGACCCTAAGTCCTTTTCTTTCTCAAATAAAACTGCATCCACAGAGAAGGTGCTAGGCTTCTCTCAGGCCTGCACACAGCTCTGTCTTCCCCCCTCCAGGGTGTGTGCAGCTATGCTGTTCCTGGAATATACATTATCCTCTGCACCAAACCTCCTCCTTCAAAGGCTGGCTCCGAGCTGGCCTCCTCTATGAACACATGATGTCCTGGCTCCTCATAGCCCTCTGCCCTCCCCCAGGACCTGCGGGTGGCAAACCTGTACTAACTGACGTCCTGCCTAGGAGCCATTTGTCAGTTGTTTCTGTTGCTGGGACCTCCCAAATGAACTCAAAGCTATGCGAGGACAGAGAACCTCCATCGGTAGATGGGGAAAGGAGAGAACTCCGGTTTTGTTAATGATCGCACGACACTGGGAACAAAGCAGTTACTGGGGGCCCTTGACCCATCAAACAGCGCCGGAATTCTGTGAGGCCGGGGTTAGGCGAGGTCATCAAGTTTCAGAAGATCAGAGGCATTCACATCTTAGTAGTTCCACCATCCCTCCAAACCACCAGGACCGTGGACATAAAAGTCTCCCGTAGCCAGTAGCTCTAGCTGAGCACACCACAGGTTACTTAAAGTGCAATTTATTTTTAATAGAAAGATTGATTCTAGAATGAAACATGAAGTAGCCTTCTTTTTTCCCCCCGTTTTTTTGGCAGTAGACTAACCTTTTAAAGAATAGCATTTTTGCCCTAGAGAGGAGCATAAAAGTTTAAAAGGTTATTTTCCACATTCCATGTAACCCACTTGCTCACCTTTCCTATCTCTTTGCTGGGTCCTCGCTTGGGGTGCCTGTGGCGCTAACTCCCTGAAAATACCGGCTCTACTAATGTATGATTTACTTCCCTTTGCTTGGCAAAGTACAGACTCCACATTTCAAAAGAAGATTCAAGCTTTTGTAATCCATTACCCACTCCACGAGACATGGCAGGGAATTTTCTCCCTTCAAAACTCAAAGGAGCAAAGGGTAGGAGCCGGAGAGCTCATCCTCCCTGACCCCAGCCCCCATGAAGTTGGCTGTCCCTGATGTAAGCTCCCACATCACCCCTGCCCCCTCGCTCCTTAACATCCTTTCTGGTATTTGTTTCTGTCTGTCTCTCCTCTCCCTGCTGGGGGGCGGCAACCAGCACAAGCCTTGTTCACTCGAGCTGGGAGCTCTATAAAGTGCCCCAGCCTTCTCAGAGCAAGGCCCCTTCTCTGCTGGTGCTGGGACTGCTGACGACAGGCAGATCCCAGTTGAGGCTCCTCTCTCAGGTGTGCCACACAGCTGGCTGCAGCTGCTCTGTCCAGCATTAGCCTTCGCCTAGGGTGGGTGTCTTAGCCCCCTTGCCTCCATTCAGGAGCGCTCTGACCGACCAGCCCAGAGCCATAGCTCCCCGTTGTCACCTGAGGCCTCGTTTGCCGCCACATCTATCTAAGGCCAGCTTCGACGTGAGTTGGGGAAACAGGCGGGGTGTAGATCCGGCAGCTGGCTGGTCACCCAGCAGACCTCCGAGGGTAACTTTCAAGGGCGGAACTGATAGTTACAGACCATGGCTTTCACTGATGCAGGTAACATGAGGGGCCGGAACGTAATTGCTTTTGGAGGCGGGCTAGTGCTGGTAGCTTCCTGGCCTGGGCTTCCACTGTTACAGGGGGCTAGCCTGGGCTTCCACTTTTACAGGGGGCTAGCCTGGGCTTCCACTGTTACAGGGGGCTAGCCTGGGCTTCCACTGTTACAGGGGGCTAGCCTGGGCTTCCACTGTTACAGGGGGCTAGCTAAGGCTGGTGGCTCCAAGAGGGGCTTTCCACAGGTAGTGGCAAAGCACTTAAAAAAAGAAAAGAAAGAAGGAGAGAAAAGACCACAAGCACACACACATGCATAAGCATGCACACACTTACACTTGATGATGAAGTAAGACAGACTCCAGTAGGTAGGTTCCAACAAGCCTCTTCTTTCAAGTGTCTCTTACTTTACACATACACGTACATACATACATACATACATACATACATGTACTTACATACAGACAGACACATTTTCACACACTGTGTGGATGGAAAGGGATTCCAACCCAACCTTACGTACATGCATATACACATATCTTGGTAGATGGAACAAACTCCAAAGAGTGAGTTTCAACGACTTTCTTATTTCTCCCACAGCTTATCAAGATCTTTCAAGCAGCACAAAAATCACAATGTGGCTACATTCTATTTTTCTTTAAATGAATGATTACAGTGAGTATACATAAGAAAAACATGCTCCTCAATGCCTTCACATAATCAAATGTTTTCTGTATTATGGGTGAAAAAGACATATGAAAAACAAATTATTCCCGAGAACCCATATACATCTGTAACTAAGCAACTCATTATAGATTAACAGTGTGAGCAAGCAAGGTAATTACTCAGCCATTTTTTTTCCTATTGGCAGGCTGCAATTTGCAGTTACAAAGAAAGAATTAATTATCTTAAAAGGTAATCTTATAAAAATCTTAAAAGGTAATCTTATAAAAATCTTAAAAGGTAATCTTATAAAAATCTTAAAAGAATCACAAATCCAAACTTTTATATAAAAATAATCAGCCATCTCTACTTTAAATCTTCAAGGCGCACATCTACTCATTAATACTTTTTGTTAAATTAGGTCAGGAAGCTGAGGATGAAAACAAGTATAAGGGAATCAACTGTCCCAGTCATGTGCCCAGCTTGAAAGCATCACATCAGCCAGTGCCACTGTGGACTGCCCTTCCTGCTTACCAACCTCAACATGTCCCCGGCTTAACTATTAACAGTGTAGTCTTCTGAGCTAAACTGTTCCTTAAGATTTTCTACAGCAGAGCCACTAGCAAAAACCTCTATACCTTCCCTTGCTAAACAATCTGTTGTTCCAAATTCTTTCTAAGGGTGGTGGCCGTTGCTACATCTCCAGGTTCTTTTCAAGGTGGTGGTGGAAGCATCAGTCTGCTCCAGCAGCAATGCCTGAAGGAAATCAAGCATTGTTGTGAGGGCCAGGGCTACTCAGTGAGGGGCTGGAAACTGCTTACAGTTTTCGCACAGCTCATGTATTAGGAGGCAGAGGACCGCAAGGACAGCAAGCAGAGCTGCGCTCCACAGCAGCAGGAAGTCCTGAGGACTCGCAGTTCTCAGGATTATACCTCTCCAAGATGGGGGCAGCGTGGTTGTGCCTCATTCAGAGAGTTCTAGAGCCGTTTTGCTGCTTCTCCTTCATGGCCTCAGGATGGATCAAACATTAGTTCCTCTTCCCCAACCCCGGCTTCTCCCTCTCAGGCCCTCATCCTTCCTGACAGAACTTCCAGACACAAGTTTCCATTTCCAAGTGTTTCAGAAGGAAACCACGTAAAGACACTACAGGCCGAACTGCAAGAGGCGATCTGTATTGACATCTGGTGAAAATGAGTGAATAAGGTACGTACCGGTTAATAATTAACAGCACTGCTTTTCCAGGTGTACCTTCCCAGGGCTACAGCTCCTGACAGCCGAAGTGGACAATATCAATTGAGGTGGACACTAAGGAGTCAGAGGACGCGGGTTCCTGAGATTGGGGATGCTTATGGGAAGAGGAACCACGTGCAGCACAGACAGGCTCTGCGTTCTGTGCAGGTGAACACCCCATCTTCCAACTCTGCTTGTGTCTGAGATGCGGAATTACAGCTCTGAGCACTTTCTTCATCTTTACCCCTGGCATTTCTTCGGCAGCATCCTATGGGAATCTCAATGTCTTCTGAATGGATTGCATATGATATTTGGCCCTAGAACGAGAAAGCTGACTGATTCTTACATAAACACTGGAAGTCAGCAGAGCATCCTAAGAAAGAAGATGACATTTAATAGACAGTGAGCTCTTCTGTAATGTCCAGGGATAATGTGAGCCTCACTTCTATCTGCTCATGACAAGGGCTCTCCTTCCTGCTCAGCCTCCATCATCGGTAGCAGGTAAGCAAGAAGCCTGGACTCTATCCCCTCGCCACAACAAAACCATCGGTGTTTGCTTGAAAACAAGTTTTCCACTTCCATTACAATCAATTGCACAGTGGGCGTGTATTGGTTTCACTGGAGTCCAGGGCTGTTCACAGTGTGTCCCAGTCTCTGCCTAACGTCTGCGGGCGAAGATGTGTGCTCTCAATGCCACCACCACGCCTTCGCTCGGCCACCATGGACTCCAGGCCTCTGACACCACACGCCTCAAATTAAATGTTCTCTCTCATAAGTTGCCTTTGTCATAGTGTTCTGTCACAGCAACAGAACATAAGAACTAGAGAAACTTCCACACAAAGACATGCATTTAAAAACATGACTGAGTAATAAAATGGAAATCCCAAAGAAATGCCAAGGTAACTCAACATAGGGCAAGAAAAAGAAAATAGAAAGAAAAATAGATGAAAACCAGGAACTTAAAATATCAAATGCTAGATTTGAGCCCTAATAACTATATTACATATTCTTACCTAAACATGTCAATTAAAAGATAATGATTGACTGTGGGTTCAAAACTGTGTGCTATCAATCAGAAATACTGCAAAGGTAAGCCTTTAAATCAAAGGTTGAGAAAAGATAGAGCATTCCAATGTTAGCGGGGGAATCCAGAACAGCTACAATTACATCAGACAGATTTAAAGCAAGTAAAGTTGCCAAGACAGAGAGAGGTGTGCTAAAGTGTCGCTCCACCAGTATAACGAAGCCGATATGTGTTTATGCATTGAGCCAAAGAATTCATAAACAGACTGGTGTGACTGACAGATGATATACACAGACTGACAATTATAGCTGTGTAATTTATTTTCAAGAGATTAAATTAATTTTTTTCACTTATGTGTATATGGACCTGTCTGTGTGTGTGTGCACGTGTGTGAGGGCACCTGCCAAGGCCAAAAGAGAGTATGGGACCCCTCAAAGCTGGGGTTGCCGGTGGCCATGTGCTACCTGTCTGGGTGCTGGGAACTGAATTCTGGTCCCCTGGAAGAGCAGCAAGTGCTCTAACCACTGAGCCACTTCTCAAGCTTCTTGCAGCTGAGTATTTCAATGCCCCTCTTTCAACAAACGCCACAACGGCTAAATGAAAACGCAATGATACAGAAAAATGAACGTCACCACGAGTGAAAAGTAATCTATGCTCATAGACTAGCGTATCTAACAACAGGAAAATGCACGTGCATTTCAAGTGCCTGAAGTGTACAAACCCACACAGACAATGTGCTAGGCCTGAAGAAAAAAAACTTGCAAATTTAGGAGAGTGGAAATCATACTGGGTATTTTCTCTAACACAATGAGACAAGGTACAAATTAATAATGAGATAATAAAGAAATAGTCAGACGCTTTAAAATTGAGCACCATGTTTTTTTGAATGTCCATAGGGAAAGAACAAAATTCTGAAACAAAACATATCAAATTGAATAAGATAAAAATATGAAATTAATATTTATGGACAAAACTAAAGCAGTAGGGAGAGGAAGACATGTAGAAATAAAAATAAATGGCTACACAGTAGAGAAACTACAATACAGACTCACAAAATATGCCCGCTGATGAGCTGGGGATATAGGTCAGTCATAGAGTATGAGGCCCCAAGTTGCTGAATCCCCAGCATGTCACACACACACACACACACACACACACACACACACACACACACACATGCACTCATGAACACATGCACACACACACTTTCCAGAGGTACAAAAGCATCCACTGGAGGAAGGATGGCATTTTTAAATAGTAGTTCCAGCTCTACTAGAGATCCAAAACCAATAAAACAAAAGTAAACCCCACACCAAATCTTCCTCTGATATAAAAGTCAACTCAAAATGGACTACCGACTCAAATGTAAATTTTAAAGCTCTAAAACTTTAAGAAATCAACAGAAAGAACTATTAGAATTCAGGACTGGGCAAAAAAAAAAAAAAAAAAATTCTTAGGCTTCTTACCAGAAGTACATTCTATAAAGAATACAAATTTAACTTTAAATTAGTTAATATTAGAAACTTTCTCTATTTGGAGGACCCTATTACAAGGAAATACGTTCAGCAAATGGTGGGCACTGTAGGAGTCATTTCTGCTGCCACCGTGGAAAAACACCATGACCAAGGCAGCGGAGAGGGAAGGGGCTAGCTGGCTTGTGGCCGCGTGGAGGCCATCAGCAGGTACAGCATGCTGGTTGTAGCAGGAGGCTGGGCGCCCACATCGTTACATGCAGAAAAGCAGCAGAAAGAGTGAGCCGGAGACAAGTGGAGGTTTTTAATCGCAAAGCCAGCGTCGGGTGACTTTTCCCAGCAAGGCTGGACCGCGCAGGCTCCCCCCATAGCACCATCCACTAGGGGCTAGGTGTCCAAAGGCCTGAGAATGCAGGGCGCACATGTCATTCAAACCACTCCAGGTCCCTACCACATACAAAGTCCGGCCGAGACAAAAGCCAAACTAACAAAGAGAGAAAATTCAAGTAGAAAAGAGACAAAAGGCATACACAGATATTTCAATGAAGAGATAGATGTCAGCACAGAATAAGATATGAAATATCATTAGCCATTTGGTAAATGCAAATTAAAATAGTGAAGAGACATCAATGCTACAAGAAAAATTACAAACCCAAAGTTAGCAGGTGTTCGGTTGTTTGCAAGATAATTGGCTGTGGTGCTTCCTAACAGGACTGTGAGCCAACTGACATTTGATAAATTTTGTTCTCTGTATGTTACTGCAATAACTAAAAAATAATAAAAAGGAGACGGTGCAGGCTTATTAATGTTTTTTCTAAGCTATCCAGACACGAAGCAAACCACTGAACTCGAACAGGCACTTTGGCTGAAATCAGGGTATGCTTTCAGGCTTCTCTGGGCTGCAGTGGCCGGCTGTAAGCCCGTCCACTCACTCGGCTCCCCACCTGTGTCACCCTGAGCTGCCTGGCATTCATTGGTCCACGGTGAGCGGGCCCTGGAGACAATCGCCTGCAGACCCCAGCGTTCAGGCCCATTGACAAGGACGGACGAGCTTGCAGTCGTGGTCACACAGCACACTAGTGCACGGGCAGACTCGTGTGAGAAGTCTCAAAGGCTCGTGTGCCCACGGCTCCCAATTGTCCTGAAGAGCAGGGTCCAGGGCCACGCTGAAGGCTTAGCTGCGGGCGGCCTTGTTTTCTGCACACACAGCAGACCTGGCAGGCTCCCTGCACAGGCGGCAGCAGGCTCCGTGCTCTTCTGTGCTGGGCTCTGGCTTCACCGGAGGCAGCCGTCTACACACCGGCTCTCGGGGACCGCCACAGCCTCCATCCTTTCCCAGAAACAGAAGCCTGCTTTGACATGGTGACTGTCCACCCACAGCTCACCACGGTATGTGAATTCTTCGCACAGTTCTAAGTTTTCTCTTTGGATGCCTAGCAGTCCACTCTTTGTCTCTCTCTCTCTCTCACTCTGTCTCTGTCTCACTCACACACATGCACACACATACACACATTCACATCTGCCACATATACCGAGAACTTTCTCATGTCTGCATCTTTTCCCATCTCCATCCTCAGACGTGGACTCTGAACCCAATGCAGGTCAGAAGGGGCCAATGAAAGTCTGATTTTCACAGACGCTGTGGAGGAGTTCCAACGCACGCACTGTTGTGTAACACGGGGCTGCGGGGGTGGGCTTCCCAGGGGCATGGGCAATGGAACTTTTCTCTCCAGTCTCACCCTAGGCAGACTCTCCAGCCTGCAGACGGATCCACAGGCTGAAACCTACGGGGGTCTTCGAGTCTTCTGCTCGTGGAGTCAGATAGGCACCTCCACCATGAATTATTCAGCAGCGTCCTGGGCTACTCCTTGGTGAACAAGGAAATAACAGAAGCTGACAACATTGACTTGTGGGGATTTATAGAGGATCCAAGTCCAAGGCCAGTAAGCAAGGCTTGCCAGGCCCTGGGGGACTCGCCCACAAGGTCACAGGTCCTCAGGGAACATCTCCACCCCGATGACAGTGCAGACGCCATCAGAACGCTCCTTTTCCTCCCAGGGTTTGATGGACACAAACATTGTCCCTGTCAGGCCCCATCCAGCCACTTCCTCAGCCACAAGGATGGATGAGATTCTTCAAGCATTTCACAAAACAGCTGACTTGCCAGATAATTAACAGCTCAATAATCAAATCTCTGAACATAATTTCAGCTGCTTAGCAGAGAGTTAAGAAGGAAAGGCTTTGATACAGCTTATTTTGAATTTTGTATTAGATTTTGACTAATTAAAAGGGGGAAAAAAGTATTGGCATCATATCTAATCCTTCCATTGATCTCCCTCAACATTTATTCTGGTGTCTGGTATTGTGCAATCATTAAATGTAAAATATTAAACCAGACATTTGACTTTATTGATCACTTTATGGACTAAAGTTATAGCGGATAATTATCTGCCAAGACAGATTCATCGACTAGGCTGTCATGGGAGCGTGCAAATTGACATGCACGTGATTGTTCTTCCAGGGTGCTGTTTGCTTCGGTCATTCTGTCTCAGTCCCATCAAAACTGCACCGTCATCTCTTCCTCAGGACCCTTCGGCCTGTGGACAAGCGGCTTTATGATCCTCACCCCTGATGGCCTTTCACTAGTTAGCACGTCACCCCTTTCAGCCTCTGTTTCTTCACGTGAAGAATAATCCTACCCCTTTCGGATTTCTTCCCCGAGTCTCTTCTTGTTCTCTCAACATTTGCACGTTCGTTCGCTTTCCCGCACAAGTGTGGCGCTTTGTCAGCCTTTCAGGGCTGTGGAGGGAGCCAGGGATCCCTTGACGAGTGAACCCCAGTCCTTGCCCAGCTTCTGAACCCAAGCCTGTGGGTGGCGACCCTACCAGGGGTTGCAAAACTGAACCTGGAGAGTTGTGAGGACTGTGGCAATAGAGAAAGGTTTTTGATGAGCTAAAAATTCACTCATAATCAAAGGCGTGGTGAGTCTAGCACCTCTCGCCTGTTCTGGATTGCATGACCTCACTGCAGCCTTGGGCCTCGAAACACACGTGGTCTGCCCCGCAGGGCCTGGTATGTGCCCTCCCCACTAAATAAAATGTAATAAAAGTTCATAAGAACGACACACGCACAGAGCAGGGCTTCTCACTTTTTCTTTGGCTTCAGCTCATACTTTTAAAATATTTATTTTGGGGGCTTGAGAAATGGCTCAGTGGTTAGGAAAACTGCTTGCTCTAGGACAGGACCCAGGTTCAACTCTCCACCATGAGGAGGCTCACAGCTGCCTGGAACTCTAGTTCTGGATGATCTAGCATCGTCTCCCGGCCTCCTTAGGTGCCAGGCAGGCACACATGTGGAGGTACACAGATAATCATGCAGGTAAAACTCTCAAAATACATAAAAATAATAAAATAAAAAGTTAAAGATGTGTTTTTATCTGTGTGTGTGTGTGTGTGTGTGTGTGTGTGTGTGTGTGTGTGTACATGCCATTCCCATGGAGGCCAGAAGAGGGTGTTGAAGTCCCTGGAGCTGGATTTTCAGGTGGTTGTGAACGTACCAAACCAGCCAACATGAGTGTTGGGAAGAGCAGCTCTTAACCCGTAAGAAGTAACTCTGGTTGTCTTCCAGTGTGTTTGTAAAAAGTTAAAACTCACCCAGAACAGTGACATCATTCATAAACATGACATGTTCTCCACAGTTTGGGGACAGTGGACGAGAGCCAAGCCTCCCCTGGGGAAGCACTGCCCGCTGGGTTTTCTGGAGGACCAAGTTTTGCTTTGGTGTATACACTTTGGTTGTTTAACCCTCTTAGTTCAAGCACTTGCTAGACGTGTGACGATAAGGAAATTACTTAATCCTTCTCCTGCCGGGACGGGAATATCTTTGCCCCTGGTTGGCAGGCTAGTGTCAGGAGAGGACGTGAGTGATTGGCCTGGAGGCGTGCCTGCCGCACAGCCATGGCATCAGTCCTTTCTTGCTGGTGTCCGCAGGCTCTTCCTGCCGAGTCTGGAGGCCCAGGTGCTTCTGTACCAGCCACGCCCCGATTCTGCAATACCTTACCACTATGTTTTTCAGTCTGACATCAAATACATGGGTTTCCTTTTGCTTAAAAAAGGTCTACTGTACTCCTTCTGTCAAAATGGGTTTATTCTCACCTCTGAAGATTTGCTCCTTCTAAGTTCAGCCTTAGCCACATTAGCATGGCCTAGAATTTCTCATTCGAAATCTTTCCTGGGGCAGAAAATTAATCTCTCCTTAGGCAATACCTAAAGGGTATTCGCATTGAGTGATCCAAAGATCAATTAGACACAGATTGCGCCTCAGCAAATAAACTGTTTCTTCACACAAAACGAGGCCATGGAGAGGACAGAGGGTCCAGGAAGACTGGGTTCAGTTTACCCGGGCACAAAAAGGAAGATAGGATAACTCAGGAACAGCTAGGACCTGATCTGAAAATGTGTGTGTGAGAGAGAGAGAGTCAGGGACAGAGAGACAGAGACACACAGAGAGATAGTGAGAGACAGAAACAGAGAGATAGAGATGAGTCAGAGACTGAGAAATGGAGAGACAGAAAGAAACAAAGACAAAGACAGAGACAGGAAGACAAACAGACAGACAGACATGGAAAGAGAGACACAGAGAGAGACAGAGACACAGCGAGATACAGCACAAATGTCCTGAGTGGTGGCAAAGATGGAAGTCCTGAGTCTAATCCCTTTGGGGCAGAGGTGCTGGCTCTCTGCATCGTGAGGAACTATGCAGATATTAGATCTAGCTCAGCAGGAGGAAGTTCAGATCACCCCAAAAGAAGTTGCTGTCTGCCTAGCCCACTCTCTCCCAGGCATTCGCCAGTGTCTGTAAGGCAGTTTTTGCTGTCACAGATGAGGGTCTGGTGCCTTGCAGACGCAGCTAACCATGCTACTACGCTCTGTAATTTGCAGGACAGTCAGCCACTAAGGCGCTTGCCTCTCAAGTGCAAACCCCTGAGTTCAGAGCCACAGAGCGCACATAAAAAGCCAAGCACCACAGACTAACCTGTAATCCCAGCATTGCTGCTGGGAGCAGACATGGGAGGCGTCCTGGGAGCTCACAGCCCAGCAGGGGTGATGTTCCAGGCCAACAAGAGACCTTCTCTCAAGCGAGAAGTGGAAGGCATACCCCAAGGCTGTCTTCTGACCTTTCCACGTGTGCTTCCACGAAAGTACCACACCCACAGGTGGGCACACACACAGGAAAGACAATAAGGAAGGGAAGAAAGGAGAGAGAGGGGGATGAAAGGAATGGTCTGCTTCAAAATGTTAGAACGTGCTTCAAAATGTTAGAACATCATCAGGCTCCAGCTGCCCTCGACCATTGTTAGACTCTGCTTTGGAAGTGCAGCACTCCCAGGCCTGGCCCAGGCCCTGTCCAGAACAGTGATGGAGAAACCTGGAGCCACGGGGTTTCCTTTCACTGAGTTTCTTCTATCATTCTGTGAAATCCAATTGATGATTTAGGACATTGGACACAAACAAAAATTAAACTGTACTAACAACATCCAACAGGCAAACATTATTTAAACAACAGTATCTGCTTTGAAATAAGAATAAGAAACAAAACTGAACACTAGAATAGAGATGAAATAACGAAATGGACATCGTGTCAAAATTCTAAATTATTTAATTCATTTGGGACAGAGATAAAACTATTGACTAAAAATATAACTTGTTAAGATATATATAAGTGTTAACGTTTCAGGACATTAGAATAATAACTAAGAAAAAAGTAAAACGCATAACTTCCAAACTAATGAATAGAAAAAAAAATAAGGGAGGAATGTCTCAATTAATCCAAGGGAAGAATTTTTAAAATTTGGAACAGTTTAAAAGAAATTCTAAAACACAGCAGTAAATGACTGCAAATAGGTGAGTTACCATAACTGTAAATACACTAGAACTGCCATTAAATTCAATCAACAGACTAGAGAAAAAGCAAATTGTTTGTATGCTGCATCCAGAGAACACATGCAACAAAAAGAAACAATAAAAATTCAAAAGGATGAAAACTAGACGAAGGTTGCCACAGCTCTCCTTATGTCAGAGGTAGCAGACGCCAAGACAGCACTCAGCATGCTGCGGGAGCACTAAAGACAGAAATGTGTGCCAAAGGTTTTCATTCACAACAGGCGTGATGGTGAGTGATGGAGGGAAGGACGGAAGAAGGGAGGAATACAGAGAGAGGGGAAAGAGGGAAGCCAGCAGCCAGTCCTCTTTGAAAGTAATAGTTGTGGTTACAAACAACAGGGTCATGGAGCTGAAAGGAACACCACAAAAAAACAAACAAAAAAATTAATAGAATAACCAAAGTCAAGCTCTGGCCTTACTGACGGCCAGAGCCAGCCCACCAAACCCGGCTGCCGTACCCGCAGTTTTCAGAACACTAACACAATCCATCTGGTTGTTAGAGCCACTGAACTTAGGAGAATTTGTTATGACAATGAGGTTGAGGTCACAGCGGCTGCAGAGGCATGGAAAGGCTGGAGGTGGCAGACATTAGAATGGCCTGGACTCTGAAGGTTGACATCGCCACGGGGCACACGCACACACACGTATACACACACACACACACACACCGGAACCCAGCAATAGGTCTATTCATCTCTCGGATAGGCACACCCCAACCTACACCTCAGCCAAGTCCTAAGAGGATGCATGTAATTATATATAACACATAGGTGATAGACAGACCAACAGATAGGTGGACATGCATATGTGTTCCTATATTTTCTTCTGAAATTTTATGCTCTAGTTTTAAGTCTTTACCTAAAAATAACGACTCTGAAGGGTATAATGCAAAAAATTATTTTCACATTTCCCATAAGAATAATTAATTTACCTGGTACCATTATTCAATATTTTGAATCAATAAATCTGTTCATTTATTACAGCAACAAGCGCATACACTGCCTAGAAATACTTCTGTACATCTAAATGTATAAGATTTTTATGAGACACGTATGGTTTTTATTTAAAGGTAGACAAATGAATGGACAAATACACCGTAATAGAAGTATGGCATTCCCACCAAAGTTATAAATACACCGTAATAGAAGTATGGCGTTCCCGCCAAAGTTATAAATACACCGTAATAGAAGTATGGCGTTCCCGCCAAAGTTATAAATACACATGTAAATCTCAACACAGGTGAAGAGGGGCCCTACGTACAGAGACTCGCTCAAGGCTGTAGTTGCCGTCGCGCTGCTGTGGGTGGGGGTGGCAGATGGATGGAGCAAAACAGAGGCACAAAAACCAACACCTGTGAGCCTGAGAGAGAAAACCCGCCAGGAAGGAGTCAGAGCTGCAGAGCGCTGGAAATACATGTTTTGATGTACTAGCTGATAAAAAGTATCAGAGCAATTGGTCATTTTTAGGGGGAAATCAAACAAGTCTTTGCAGTACCATCATTTATTAAAGTGTGTGTGTGCGTGTGTGTGTGTGTGTGTGTGTGTGTGTGCGTGTGTGTGTGCGTGTGTGTGTGTGTGCGTGTGTGTGTGTGTGCGTG
>NW_026591643.1:302310-303692 GCF_907164565.1 Psammomys obesus | reverse complement strand
TGTGTGTGTGCGTGTGTGTGTGTGTGCGTGTGTGTGTGTGTGCGTGTTGTCCGTGTGTTGTGTGTTATGTATGCATGACTATGTGTACTGTGCGTGTGTGTGTATCGCTGCATATGTGGTGTGTGTCTGTGTTGCATGTGTGTCTCTATCTCTGCATGTGAGGGGTATGTGTTTCTGTGTGTGCTATAAGCGTCTATGCATACGCTTTGTGTGAGCACTGTCTGCGTGCGCATCTGTGCATATGGGTTGTTTGTATCTTTCTGTATATGGGGTGTACATCTCTCTGTGTGTCTTGTGTGTGTTGTGTGATATTTGTGCACATCTGTGTGTGTCTGTCTTTCTGTGTGCCTGCAGAAACGCATCCTATACACACACACATGTGTAAGCTTGTCCTTTGCTAGGTGCTATGGATGCAGAAATGAGTGAAAAGTCATTTTAGAGCCAGTGAAATGGCTCAGTTCAGTGAGTGATGGTGTGGCACGAGCCTGATGAGCTGTTTCATCCCCAGAACCCAGTTCCCCAAAATTGTTCTTTGGCTTCCACACACCTGTACACCCACACCCACACACACAAAACATATACACAACAATAAAACACGGATATTTCCAGTCATTTCAGTAAGAATCATGTAGATTAGGGAGCGATGAGCCAAGTGGTGGTTTGAAAAGGAACAGCCCCCTCGGCTCATAGATTTGGACACTTGTTCTTTGAACGCTAGGTCTTTTCGGGGTGGATTAGGTGGTGTGGCCCTGTTGGAATAGATGCTGGAGGCCTGAGGTGAGTCACTGGGGGCCTTGGGGGTCTCAAATGCTCAATCCAGCCAGACCAACATCTCTTCTCTTCCTGCTGCTTGGGGCTTCAGAGGTCTCAATTTCTCCAGCACCACGCCTGCCCACGTGCTACCATGCTTCCCGCCATGCTGATAAAGGACTAAGCCTCCAACCTGTGAGCCAGCGCCAACTGCTTTCCTTTAAAAGAGTTGCCATGGCCATGGTGTCTCTTCACAGCAGTAGATCAGTGACCAAGACAAACAGCAACCAGAATGGCAACAGCAGAAAAATGATAATCTGCCTGGGAATACTCCAGGAGGTGGGCTTCAAGGAGGGAGGGAATGATGCTGTATGGGGGAAGGGGAGTTGTCAAAGGAAAAAAATAAGAGAAGGATTAGAATTGGAAGAGCATTCTGTTTAAAGGCACAAATCTGCAGATGCTGCCCAGTAACCTCAGTGAGAAGACATTTCCAGAAGAAGGAATCTCCGGGAAACAATGACAGCAAACAATCCTTGGAACTTAAGGAACAGCTGTCTGTTCTATTCCACTCTACTCTACTCTACTCTACTCTACTCTACTCTACTCTACTCTACTCTACTCTACTCTACTCT
>NW_026591643.1:302120-302300 GCF_907164565.1 Psammomys obesus | reverse complement strand
TCTCTACTCTCTACTCTCTACTCTCTACTCTCTACTCTCTACTCTCTCTCTACTCTCTTCTCTCTACTCTCTTCTCTCTACTCTCTTCTCTACTCTACTCTACTCTACTCTACTCTTCTCTACTCTCTACTCTCTACTCTACTCTACTCTACTCTACTCTACTCTACTCTACTCTACTCT
>NW_026591643.1:294586-302110 GCF_907164565.1 Psammomys obesus | reverse complement strand
TCTATTCTATTCTATTCTATTCTATTCTATTCTATTCTATTCTATTCTATTCCAGCCTGGCCTAGCCTTTCCCTGAGCTATGCTATGCCAGTACACCCTAGCCTCTGCTCTGTTCTACTCATTCACCAAATAAGCCTCGGGAGCCAGTTATTAAGTCAGTAGACACAACGGAACAAGATTGTTCTTCATTGTTCACAGAGCATCTTCCACAGAAACAGAATGAGTAGCCATCTTTGTCATAGATCCTGCTTGGTTTGGACATGGGTTACAAAGACATCCTCACCAACGATATTGTCATTGGCATGTGGGGGGGGGTAGCTACCAGCAAGAGAACAGCCACTCCTCTAGTGACAATTCTGTCTTAGTTGCTGTCTGTTGCTATAACAAAAAATGCCCAAGAGAATCAAATTTAAGTGAAGAGACTTGCTTTGCCACTTGGTTTCACGGTGTCAGAGGTGCCCGTGCCCAGCTGGCTCTGTTGCTGTAGGTCTCTGTTGGCATATTTTTTAAGCTATTTTATTTGAGTTCTTATACCTACCTCCCTTCTCCACTCCAATCTCTTCCAGCACCCCAATACCAGGTAGGAGGGACAGCGGTTAGTGGCAAGAGGGGTTGTTGAGATATTTTTGGACTCCTTCCTGCTGTTTAGAGTCCTGACTTCCTTGGGACAAGTCCAATCTTCATCTCCTCAGGGTATCTCCAATTTCCTCTTCTTGTCTCTTCTCTCATGACCACTCGACAAACCAGCAACAGCAACTTCAGAAACCAGCAGGAGGAATGGCCAAGCCCCCTCTCTTGGGGCTCAGGTTGTTTTTTTTTTTTTTTTCTTTTAATATTAGGAAGTTTATTCAGATGGATGATGTACCTATATATCAGGTTAATTGTCCTCAGTAAAAGCTTTTAAGTAAAAAAGTCATCTTAATGTAGTTTTACATTTTTCTTACAGAAATATTCCTGCTGCATTAAGACCTTATTTTATAAAATTACTGAGCATGTTGTGCTAAAGCTTTTAATGGTATAACATACAAATCTTTAAAGTTTCAGCATGTAATCATTCCACTCAAGGTAAAGAAGTGGTTATCTGCTCCAAAACTACAGTAACATTCAGCACAATGCACCCATTGTTCCTTCTGCAAGGATTTTGCAATTCAGAGGATATCAGTTTACAATTCAATTCCCTCGAAGAGAGCATTATTTGTTTTATTTTTCTATTTTGCTGGTTCTGCTGGCTAATTTTAAGTCAGCATGAAAGAGAGTAGAATCATTGGAAATGAGGGAACCTCAAATGAGAACATGCCTCCCTTGCTAAGATCCAACTGTAGAGCATTTCCTTAATTAGTGATTGGTGGGCCAGAGTCCACGCCATTAGGGGTGGTGTTAATCCTTGGCTGGGTCCTGGGTTGTGTAAGAAAGCAGGCTGAGCGAGCCCTGAGGAGCAAGCTGGTAAGCAGCACCCCTCCATGGCCTCTGCTTTGGGGCTCAGGTCTTTTTATACCCTCTGTAGAGTCCCCAGAATTAAAGCCGCCTCAGCCAGCAGAATCACATCCTGGCCAGAGCACACACGAGGCAGAGTCTGCTGCTGTGGACAAGCTGAAGCAGCCCCACATCCCACACCTGGGATTAAGACAGAAACATGATTATATAATATAACTGGGTCTTTATAAGACGCCAAAATTCTCACTTCAGGTCTGGGCAGGCAAAACATGGTGGTTTTGTGGGTGCCGTGCCTACATCATGGTCCCCGGGAGGGAAAGATAGAGAGAGGGGGCTGAGGCAAAGACAGACCTCTCATGGGTCACCACTAGTGATGACCCCCCCCCCCAGACTCTACCTATTAAGAGTCTGTTCTGCTGGGAACTGTCAATGGGCTGACCTTCTGATGATCTCAGTGTCCCTTCTGAACATTGCTACATTGTGGACCAAAACTGTGACATGAGCTGTGGGCATTTTGTATCCAAATCACAACAGCAACCTCATGGTTAAAACAGCAACAACAATGTTAGGTGCTTGTTAATAATTTTTTGTTAATGGACAATTCTCCGTCCTTACCTATACTACTGACTTAATTCATAACCTTTATGTGGCCCATTTATGAAACTCAAGCCCATTCTATTATTTACCAATAAGGATAACTATCCTGTCAAAACCAAAATTATTTCTTGGTAAAAATAAGTTTAGTAACAAAGAATTTTGCACAAGTAAAATAATTATAAATTGATTTTATTATCCTAAGATATGGAAAGGAAAATTAGCCAGGAGTCAAAAAAAATGCTTCTTTATTTTAATGCTGAATTTGGTTTTTTTGTACATTTAGCACATTTATCCTAGACATGGTAGCTTGAAACTCCTGAAGACCAATTTTAGCTCATTTTCCCTCCCCTCTCTTCTTCCCTACTCTCCTCTTCTCCCCCCATCTCTCCCCTCTCTCCTCTTTCCTCTTTTTCTCTCCTCTCCCCTCTTCCCCTCTCTCCTCCTTTTCTGTTCTCTTCATTGCTCTCCTCTCCTCATTCCTCTCCTCTACTCTCCTCCACTCTTCTCCTCTCCCCTCCCTTTCCTCCCTTCTCCTCTCCCCTCCCTTTCCTCCCTTCTCCTCTCCCATCTTCTCTTCCCTCTTTTCCCCTCTTCTCTCATATCTCTCTGTTTGTACCAAAACAATTCCATCTGCAGCAATGCATAAAATGGTCAAAATAAACTGAACATCCTCAGCGTCTTTGAATTCTGTCACTTGTGTATTCTTTGTTGTACATCAAAGGGAAACATGAAGAAACCCGACAGATGATAAAGAATAGCTATTTACAACTGAGCATAGGTGTTAACTTTCTCTTTAACTGGTGTTTTTTTCCCTTTGTTTATACATTCACAGACTTAGAGACGCTTCAGTGGTTATATTTCTAATGCCAATTCAATAAATGTTTCTTGCATTAGATGGAAGTTTACATTTTAACTATTTTTAAAAAGACTTGCTAAGTTGTTTTATAGTCTAGCAAGAGTGCCATATGCCAGCAAATGTGTTTTTTAAGCAAATATATCAACGGCACTAATCATATTGATATCAGTAGTTAATATGTGTATTGTAATTTAGCCTCCTAAACAGAAATGTTTATATAAGTCCATTCATTCATCCAGACATCAGTTATTTTCACTTGTTTGTACATTAGAAATGCATCAGATAAAGGTCTGGCAACAATCTCCATTGTTAGCTTAGCCTCACCGAGTTTTCTGCTCAGTGGTTCATGGCATCTGACCGAGTGTCACACAGGTTAGTGCTTCTGCTCTTCCCTCTGAATCTGGCATTCTTGCTGAAATGTACGCTCTGGACTGTACTTCCTCACCTTTATTAAACAGTTCTCTGTGTGGTACACAGGAAGTCCAGGCGTGTCTCTAGATGATTCACAGAGACCTCAGGTTTCAACTTCATCTGATTCCTCACTCTTAGGACCTTCTTTGCTCCCATTTCATTCATTTTTGCCATCACCTCGTTCTTTTGAACAGTCAGCCCATACCTGAGAGGGAAATATAACAGTAGTCTACAAGGTTGGCATTGGCCATGACCAGGACCTCACACCTCACTTGTTCTTTTCTCTACTTCTTCTTGTTGAAAGGTAAGTCTTTCATCATTCAACCTCTGAAATCACCTATTACAGTTACGCCAAAATGTGTGCTTGTCCATGGTGCCGTGTGTCTGATCCCTTCTACCTCACCTGCTTGCCAAGGCAGAAGACTGAACATCTTAGGTACAGTGATAAAGGACAGTTAAAGAGAAAGCGAAAGGAGGGGCAGAGTAGGGAGTAGGGGATGAGGAGAAAGAAAAAAGGAAGAAAGGAAGAAAGGGAGAAGGGGGAAGAAAGGAGAGGGGAAGAGAGGAGAAGAGAGAGGAAGAAAAAAGAAAAGGAAGGGGAAAGAATGGAAGGGAATGGAAAGGAAGAAGAAAAGGAAGAGAAGAGAGCAAAGTGCAGAAATAAGGGGAAGAGAAGATTGGAGAGAAAAGGAAAGCCAAAATTGCTCTTCAGGAGTTGAAAATTACCATCTGTGATTAAACTACATTAGCTTTATATAACAACAAATTAAGAATTAAAACAAACCATTACTAACCCTGGCACAGCAATAATATCCATCCAAAATGAAATATACAGAAAATAAAGTGCTGGGAAAGGACAGCAGCCTAATATATACGTGACCAGAGTTCCCAAAGGAAAGAACGCAATGCCCGAAGCACAGCACATAAAAAACCAACACACGTGCATAAAGTCAGAACTGCATCTCTCTTCTCAGAAAATCCTGCTGAAAGAATGAAAAACAACTGAGAAAACAAATGGGCAAAAGAGTCAAGGGCTAAATCTCTGCCCAGTGATTTACTGTTGATAAATGAAAGCATGAAGAGACAGTTAGCATCTTTACTGACCATGAAGGTGCAACTTAAAACCACGGCTGGTGGAATAGGAAAAAGAGGATGGATCACACCAAATATTACTAAGGAACATAGAAAAACCAACACCCCCAGCCACTGCTGACAGCAATAAAATAGTAAAAGCCACTTTAGAAAATGGTTTATGATGTCTTAAAAACATACATAAATACAATTACTCAGACACCCTGCTCTTGGATAAATCACATCATATGCTCACACAAAAACTTGTATACAAATGTCTGCAAACAGCTCTAAGCTGGATACAACTCGAAGGTTTGGGAACAGGTAAAAAGACAATCAAATAAATAATAAATGCATATATGGTATATGTGTGTGTGTGTGTGTGTGCATATATATACAAGAGGGAATGAGTTGTTGATTAGCACAGAATGCACGATTTTCTAAGCGCTACCCTAAGTGAAAGAAGCCAGACATTAAAGAGTTGATCGCAGACGCTCCTGTGTATATAGAATTCTACAAAGCACAAATTGATCCGCAGTGACAGAAAGCAGGTCAGCTGTTGCCTGGGGACCCAAGGTGGGCGGAAGAGGACACGAGGGAGAAAGCAGGAAGGGGAACACTGAAGCGTTTGGGGGTGGCAACTGGGCCCATTATCTTCATTCAAATGATGGAGTTACAAGTGTGTGCAGATGTTAAGAGTTAGCAAATTGTGCAATTCACACACCAACAGCTTATCCCCCATCAATCAGAATGCAACAAAGTTGGCCAAAATTAAACAAAGGGCAGAGACAGCAACACATCAGGAGAAGGGAAACAGAAGGAGTGTCTGTGCTAGCCACCACGCCTTCTCTGCTGTAATGGGCAGGGCCCTGTAGGAATTTATGAACCAAAACACATTTCACCCAAGCTGCTGAAGTTTTCCTGCTTTCCAGGTGATGCCCCACCTGATGCTCTTCCTCATTCTTTCAATTTTTTGAGGTTAGCGGCATATTTCACTGATCTTTGTGTCTTTGGGATCCCTCAGTTACCAGCATGCCTTGTCTGGGTAGTTTCTACACTGATAAAACTAGACAGAGTGACCGAAAGTATACTCCAATGGGGCTGGAGTGATGGCTTAGCTGTTAAGAGCATTGGCTGCTCTTCCAGAGGACCCGGGTTCAATTCCCAGCACCCACATGGCAGCTCACAACTGTCTGTAACTCCAGTTCCGGGGGATCCAACACCCTCACACAGACATGAGTTCAGGCAAAACACCAACGCATTTTTAAAAAATTAAACAAAAATATATTTTTACAATGTACTCTAAAATGACTTCAAGTCTGTATTCATATCTCTGTCTAGCCCCGGTTGTGTCTAATTACTATGGGTGGCACTGTTTTGTCTGCCTTCTTCCGAGCTGCCATAAACAGCATGTGGCAAAGCATCTTGGACAAAGACGCCCGCAGCTCAAAAAGCCGAGGCTTAGAGCTGCTGCAGGGGAGCCCGGGGGGGGGGGGGCGGTGCTGGAGCCCACATCATCCTACAGAAAACCTGCTTGTTTCTTCTAGTTGTTACACATCGTGAAAGCCCACCTGCTCAGCCTGAGCAACTGTTGCGATCAATAATTAAGTAACTTTAAGGTCCCGATCTATACAAACTTATCAATATTTTCACTGAAAAGGAATCAATACAGAAAGAGGAAAGCATCTAACTAAACCCTTTTAATGGCCATGTTTTGGCTGTGAGAAGGAAATGAATTGATTACATGAGTGGCCAATATTGGCCTGCCAATGTGATCCTTTTCTCACTTTTAGAAGCATTCCCACCAACCCAGTTTAACACTCTCCCTTGGCATTACATTACCTTGATAAAGTTCTGGTCTTCATGCTCTGCTCAAGAGGGGGCATTCTCTTGTATTGAGTGAAAGAAAGCTGCCGAGTTAATTATTGATAACTATTTCCAGACGTTGTTAGGACTTGAATCATTTAATGCTAACACAACTTCGTAAGACAGGCATCATTATCCTTTTCCATCTTATACACAAAAGGAAAAGGCTCCAAAAAATGTTAAATACGCATCCCCAAATCACATTAGCTAGCAAGTGTTAGGACCCAACATTAACCTTGTTCAAATTTCCTTGCCATATTCAGCTCACACATGCTAATTTCACCCAGGGTGCCCTTCTGACCACCGTGAGCCCCGTTGCTCATGTCCAGCCTGTTCCCAGAACACAGTGAGGAGAAAACTGATCCTGCAGCCCGGATAAACCATCTCGATGTCGCTCGCTAACACCTGCTTTTGTCAAGTGTCATTGCTCAGAATAGCTGCAGACACAGTCGGCATAGAAGATGCTGTTGTATAATGGAGCTGAGTTGGCTCTGAAACTTTAGCTCAGCTGCTTCCTGGCTATACACTTTTGGGTGAGTTATTTACTGTGTGTGGACTTCTGTTTGTATGGGTTCATATCAAAAATAATAAATGTGTGTTTTGTTAGGTGTGGTGGTGCATGCCTTTAGTCCCATAACTCGGGAAGCAGAGACAGGAAGATCCCTGAATTTGAGGCCAAACTAAGTCTTCTTAGTTGCTAAGTGGACAAGATCAAAGAAAACACCAGAAGGTTCAGTGTCTGATGAAGACCTGAGTTTTTGTTGGTTTGGTTTGGCTTCGGGTTCTAGAGATTGAAGCGAGGAGCTTGAGCATACTAAGTAACTTCTGAGCTATAGCCCCAACAACCGCAGGCTTCTGCTTCCAAAATGGCGCCATAACGGTTTATTCTGACATAGTAAAAGAGACAAACACTCTCCACGAAAACCCTTTATAAAGGAACTTGACCTCAATGAGAGTAGAGCCTGTGGGCACAAGCATCTTCTCAGGGCTATCCCTCACAACACACTGCATCCCTCACAACAGCACTGCACCTCACAACACACTGCACCTCACAACAGCACTGCACCTCACAGCACTGCACCTCACAACACACTGCATCCCTCACAACAGCACTGCACCTCACAACAGCACTGCATCCCTCACAACAGCACTGCACCTCACAACAGCACTGCACCTCACAACAGCACTGCACCTCACAACAGCACTGCATCCCTCACAACACTGCACCTCACAACAGCACTGCATCCCTCACAACACTGCACCTCACAACAGCACTGCACCTCACAACA
>NW_026591643.1:191960-294486 GCF_907164565.1 Psammomys obesus | reverse complement strand
CACCTCACAACAGCACTGCATCCCTCACAACACTGCACCTCACAACAGCACTGCATCCCTCACAACAGCACTGCACCTCACAACACTGCACCTCACAACAGCACTGCATCCCTCACAACACACTGCACCTCACAACAGCACTGCATCCTCTGCAGCATTGTGTCTCTTGCCAGCACTGCATAATGGGGGCTAAGCTTCAACAGGAATTCTGAAAACAATAGCATTAAAATGACAGAAAGAAATTTAGGGTAAATTTTAAAAGTATCATTTCTCTAGAATATTCCTCTATAGCACGCACATCTGGAGTGGGTTTCAGAACAAGCTGGAGCAGGTACAGCCCCGCAAGGGGACCATTCAAGATATTCAAATTTACCTTCTCAGGGACTCTGCTAATTTCTTTTCAATCATATCTCATACCCAATAAAATAATGAATCTCGTAGATATACTCTTGTCTGAGAAAAGCCAGAAAAACAAAGAATATATTCTATCTATTCCATAAATCCACAAAGTCTATGAAACTGAACAAGCCACACTGACCTGTCAGAATAGTGATACCTCCAGGAAGGGGATACCAAGGGAGAATGGTTCAGAGGGAGCCTTCTGAGGCAATCAAGATATTCTTTATCTTGAGCTGTGTAGGGTTCATGAACAAACACACACATAGAGAAACTCATTGACATTGATACTTGAAATATTATTTAAGGTGTTGGGTGATGGCTCAGTTTTATACTTGCAAGTCTGAGGGACTAAGTTTGATGGCCAGAAGTCAGGTTTTGCTTTTTTCTTCAGTCTTTAGAAAAATGACACGTGTTCATATTCCCAGAGCTGGGGTATGGGGCCCTGGTGCTCACTGGCTGGCCAGCTTCGTCTGTTGGGAGAGATCTAAGTCAGGAGGGAATCTGTCTCACAAGAAGACCCTTAGAAATGATGTCAGAGGCTGGCCTCTCGCATGCCCATACACAGACATCACCAGCGTCCCATCCATCCCATACACATGATCAGTCGCTTCCCATGTAATCACGTCCTACCTCAGCAGAAATGCTCGGACTTCCTCTGTGTGCGGCACCTTGTTCAGTGGCTTTCTCTGGCCTGCCCCTTCCACCTCCCTGTTGACACCGAGCAGAGCAACTCTGAAGACAACAGTGAAGAATTGGAGAGAGTCTAGCCCACACGACAGCCCGACCGAGGCTTTCTATGGAAGGTGCTTCTCCAGCGAGTGGTCTTCACAAAGGGTGCCAGCCTCCACGTGTCTACATTTGCTTGTAGACTAGATTTAGTTTGCAGGTTGCCTGTGTTTTCCAGCCAACCCCAGCCCCAAGGTCGTAAGTGTGTATTTGCATGCCTTGTGGTGCCTGTGAACTCTGTAGCTTGAAAGAATCTTGTCTTGAATGTACATGTTGTCGGCGTCTATCACTTAAGCCACAAATATGGCAGGACACAGTACAGTAGTTTGTACCGACATAAGTAACCAAACCCCAGGACCACAATGTGGGAAGAGACTTTAGCTATGGAAGCCACCCTGCCATGAGCCTTTCCTAGGGCCACCCTGACTGAGGGCAGTGACAATAAAGTTTAATTAAGGTGCCTGAGAGTTTCCATCTTGTGTGCGAGGCTGGGTCACCTGAGGATGTGAAAGGTAAGGGTGGGTGTGGGTGGAAAACAAGAGAGGGTCTGCCAAACAGCTTTTATGTGTAATCAATACAGAACAATTCAACAGCAGTAAGAACTGCGACATCTCCCCTTGGGCCCCGAGCCTTGTCTTCTAAAGCAGGATGAATTAAGTTCAGAGCAATCCGGCGTTTATGTTGTGGGAAATAGGCACGTCAGGGCAATGCAGAAGTTGTGCTGGCATTTCAGGTCCACTCTGCCCTTCAGCAATGGAAATCGTACCTCCCATTCCTGCCGCCCGGGTCACGAGGGAGCCTTCCAGTGCCTTCAGCGGCAGGGGGCCGCGCCGCACATTTCCTCTGTGTAAATATGTTTTCAAAGGTTTACCTTTTTTTTTTTTTTTGAAATAATAAATACACACTCTCGTCTCTAAAGGTTGAAACTCCCCTTTCCCATCTCTTCCTCTGCCCTTCGTGGAATTGCCTCTCCCCTGTGGAGCATAGCCGAGGAGTGTTCACTTAGACTCTGAAGAAAAGGACTTCCATGGGCAGAGGGGGGGGGAAATCTCAAACTACAGAAGTGATCTGGAAATTGCACAAAGCACTTATGAGCTGCTGGTGGGTCTCTGTCCTGAATAATTATTGATCTCTGGGTTCTGGGAGTTAGGTAATTAGTGCCTGGAAGGGGGTAGAAGGCAGCTTAAAAGAGGGTTGACTATTCCTGCCTCTCTAATCTGTGCGGCCACAGTGTAAGGGCTCGCCACCACACACCCTTCTGAACTGAAAAGAGCCTGCTTCAGATTCATGTGGCGAAAGGTAACAATTGGTAATGCACGTCAGTTTCAGGCAAACCTCACAGTTTGTTCTTGCTATGAAATGAGCCAGGGCAGTCGCAGCAAAACAACAAAGCTGAATCTTAGAGAAAAAGGAAAGTTGAGATGGATATTAAGGTGGGGAAGCTCTTCTCCCCTCAAATTATATATGACATACTTGCGTGGAACTCTTTATCATGCATACACCCCGCAATGGCTGATGGACTACTCCGTGCCCCAGGCATTGAAAACAGATCAGTGTTTTCTCTGTATGATGATGTGTACACAACAAAGAAAAATCTCACACAACTAAATGACAAACCTCTCCTTCTATCCCACATTGCTCCGCAAATGAGGCATTGTGTGAAAATAAGAATCACACAGCCTCTTCATATGGTCTGAGAATTAAGTGGAACAATAGGGATACAGAACACAGAGCACTGCCTGGCATTTAGCAGAATTTCCGTACACTATACCTGATATCTCAAGTGATCTTTATGTGAATTAAACGTGGAGATTTTCTTTTCACTTTAAAGACTAGAGCTTTGCTTTCTAATATTCAATTTGTTTTTAACATTTCATTTGCTATCATAGTAATTAGCCCAAATATCAAATGTTAGAACAACAAAAAGTGGAAAGTAAATATCTCCCAAAGACAGCCATCATCAGCGTTTTGTCAAAAATTCTGCCATGGGGCTGGTGAAAGGCTCCATGGATAAAGGCTGCCAACTCCAACAACCTGAGCTTAGTCCCCCGCAGCCTCTTCTCAGCCCGACTCGGTGAGAAGAGAGACATAACTCCCCAAAGTTGACCTCTGACCTCCACCTGCACGCTGTGGCCTGCGTGTGCCTCCTCCTGCCATGCACACACAAACAAGT
Source organism: Psammomys obesus (assembly GCF_907164565.1). Lineage (NCBI taxonomy): Eukaryota > Metazoa > Chordata > Mammalia > Rodentia > Muridae > Psammomys > Psammomys obesus. The sequence goes on along the minus strand of NW_026591643.1, from coordinate 291,188 downwards.
AAATGTGGACAAAAATAGTCCGTAAAGAAGCTTTCAGAGGCTAGAGAGGGGATTTGGCAGCCCGGAGCACTTGCTGCTCTTGCACGGGCTGGAGTTCGGTTCCCAGTGCACACACCAGGTAGCTCACAGCTGCCCACGACTCCAGTACCAGGAGACGCCATGTTCTCACCTGGCTCTCACGGGCACCTGTGCACACGTGTACATGAACGCTACATACACAAAAAAAAATCTTTGCAAAAATCTTCAGCTCGTACAAGCAAATTGGCACAAATGGCATCGTACTGTTGGGACGTATTTCAGTCTGCCTCTTTCGTTCAACAGCATGCTGTCCTGATTGCAGGACAATTTTATTTATTTGTGTTTGAGGGGTGTTGAGAAATTCAGTGTGTGGAGAGGCTTTATCTGTTTTCCAAAGGTCAGGCATTTTGCTCCAAAGAGAACAGAGCCAAAATCTGAATCTTAACCTCACCCAAAGTCACTCCTCACAAAAAAGAAACCCGTAGTGTCATTAGTAAAAAAAATCTGAAAGAATAAAGCCCTAGCATAATACTGTCAACACTATTTTACAAGACTGGAGCAGTGCAGGGTCAGAGGCAAGGCGGGACAGATGCCCAGCAGCAGGATATCTGCTGCGGTTGGGCGCCTAAAACACTCTGGATAAGAACCGGGTACGTGACTCTACCCACATCTGCCTTCCCGCCTTCCCTGTTCCGGGTGCGTGACTCCACCCACTGCCTTCCCGCCTTCCCTGTTCCGGGTACGTGACTTAACAATGGCTTTGTTCAAACCGCCCAATCAGATCCCTGTAACTATGCTTCTCGCTTCTGTAATCGCGCTTCTTGCTCCCAAGCCCTATAAAAACCCGTCACCCCAACCGAGAGGCGCGCAAGTCTTCCGAAAGGCTTTGTCGCCCCGGGTACCCGCGTATCGAAATAAACCTCTTGCGGCTTGCATCCGAAGGCTGGTTTCGCTGTTCCTTGGGAAGCGGGGTCTCCCCATCTAGAGAGGCTCAACGGGAGTCTTTCATTTGGAGGTCCCACCGAGATTTGAGACCCCCGCCCAGGGACCACCGACCCAAATTCGGGAGGTAAGATTGCCGGCAGAACTTGTTTGTCTGTGTGTCTGTTGGTTTCTGTCTTAAGTGTTTGCATCCGACTCTGAGGCTTGGCCAAGTCATCCGTATTAGGGCGGAAGCCAGAAGGAGCCGACGGGCTCGGACTTCCCTTCCGCACCCCTGGGAGCCGTCTCAGGGGGTCTGGGGAGCTAAGTTTTGGCTCCGGTTTGTTGTGAGGGTTCGAGTCCCTCTTCTGGTAGGGAGCCGATTTTTCAGCTCCCATCTGTTTGGAGGCACGAGCCGACCCGGACCTTTTGGGGCTACGCCCCTGTCCGAGGGCTATATGTCTCTTCTGGGAGACGAGGGATCCGGACCCTCTTCGCAGTCTCCATCTGAAGTTTTGTTTTCGGTTTGGCGCCAGAATCGTGTCGCGCGCTGTGTTTGTGTCACTGTCTATTGTTCGTCGGGTTTGTGTTCGGTGTTAGTCTCTCTGAAACCATGAGAGACGTCCCCCAACTTCATCAGTATCCGGAGGTGGTCTAGAACCACCCACCACTCGGGCTTCTGTGGCAGAGGAGCCAGAGTGGGAATCTGAAGGTCTGTTTTTACAGTACCTTACCCAGAAAGGGACTTGGGCCTGGGTGCTCGTCCTGGAGGAATTTCTGTAAGGCCTCAGTTTTGGTCCCGGGAAATTTGGCCAGCTGTTGGGTGTTTTTTTGTCTCAATGTCTCTGTGCAGCATTTGCTCGTGTTTACCTTCTGTTTTCTGTTCTGAAAGGCCTCACAAAACTTGTTTAAAATGTGTGCCTATGTGTTCATTAGATCTATGAATGCATATGTATAGTGTATCACGTGGTATGTAAAGTGCCTCAGTGCCTCGCCGCCATCTTGCCTTTGCCATGTGGGTTGTGGTGTGACCTCCATCTTGGTGTGGATAAAAAAAAAAAAAAAAAAACCTTGGTCAAATAATTCTCATTTCCTTCTAGGTTAAAGGGATAAGTTGTTTTAGATTGATATTGGTTTTAAAAATTACATTGTTTACACTGGTAAATGCTGGTTGTAAAATCTGGTTTTGACTTTTAAAGACTATGGTTATAACTTATGACTTCTCTCCTACAAAAGGGGTACTTTATTTTGATATTACAAAAACGGGTTTTAAAAAATTGTTTAAATGTTTAAGGCTATAAAATATTTAAAGTTTATCAGGCATTTGGGTATGACAATGATCTTGGGTAATCTGACAAAATTTAAAAGTTTCTCGACCCTTTGGGGAAGAATAAAAATACTTTGATATTTATTTTATCAATTTTATTAAATAAAACCCAGACGTATGGTTTGTGCTAATTGAACAAAATTGCAGTTTTTAGAATGTATTTTATGGAGAGCTGTTTTGTTTATAGAAAAACATGTTACCACCCTTCAAAAAAAAAAAAAAAAAAAAAAAGGAAGTTTCAACAAGTTCCTTAAAGCTTGTTCTAAGTTCCTTAGAGTTTATGTGACCTTGGACCATCTTGTCTGCTACAGGAAAGTAATTTTAGAGAAAAAATTTGGCAGTTTCAGGACTCCTCTTTGTAGTAATGAAACTTGTTTTTGCTTTGCCTATAAAAAGCAAATTGTGGACGCAGGGCTCCAGCAGGATCATGTTAGGATAAAAAAGATTTTGATGAGAGTTTGTAGGTTGTCTAAAAAGCAAGAGAGAGAAAAAAAGTAAGAATGTCTGGTTAAGCCAGAAAAAAGGAAGCTAGGAACCTGAAGGTATATAGGATGTTGCAAAAGGTTAGTGGACATATTATAAAAAGCCAGAGAGTTAATATGATTTAAAAAAAAAAACTGTATTTTAAATATGTTATAGTTCATTTAAAAGGCTGGTGATTCCTCATTACAAAATGTTTTCTTATGCTCTTTTAGGGGAAAAAAATTCTGGCTGATAGGTTTGGTATGGCTAGAATAATTCATACAGTTTAAAATTGTTCTGTACTGTAATGTTATGCAGTTGGTTCTAAAACTTATTTAATCACTAAGTTAAAAATGTTGGCTGTGGGAGATTGTAAATGCTCCACAATGTTTGCTGTATCATCATCAGCACCTAATGGCTATGTTTGGTATTGTCAGTCGCAGCCTGTGGTAGCCTAACACGTGGCTAGCCGCCATGATCTTCAGGGATAGAGAGCACGTGAAGCTGTATTTTTGCTGCCATATCTGTTTAGGGCTTCCAGCTGAGTTCAGTTACACGTGGTCAGCCGCCACGCTAGTCCAGAGAGGAAGAGGGTGGAGCCATGAGTTTGTGATCATTTTTGTTCAGGTATCTCAGTTATGTTCAGTCATCTGATTAGTGCTAAATGCAAAGCTTTTTACTGTTCAATTTTAATGCAAGTGGTAGGAGCAGCAAGATTTGCTAGGCTCTCTATGAACTGTATCTGATTAAAAGATTTGCTATGATTTTAGTTCAGAAAGAGCAGATTTAAAGTTATACTAACAATTGCAGTTGGTTATACCTAGTGTCTTTGTTTAGTTTTTCTTTTACACAGTTTAGAACAGATAATAAAGATAGACAAGAAATAACTCAGATATGCTGGCCCTCAAGCTTGTCAGAGATCTGATGAATATGGCATTTTAACTGTGTGAGCTTATTGTGACAGAAAGTCCCGAAATCCTGGCAGTAGCTCCCCCAAGGTCTCCGAGAAGATTTGGGCACAACGACAGATGACTGCGACTCTGGATTGTGGTATGCTAACCACTGGGCAATATTGCCTCAACTGGCCCACTGCTAGGGCCCAGCCTAAGCTGTGGACAAAGCCGGGGACATCTGAAGAGCCATTGTCTCACATTGTGAGAGGCAAGGTGAGGTCAATCTCTTCTGTTCCTCTTTCCACAGAAGCAGTAAAAGCAGTCTCTCACCTTCTGTGCCTGGCTGGACAGCCTCTGTTCAGGATGCCATGAGAGACAAGAGTGAAGGACACTGCCTAGGTGATGGACTAAGTAGTCACCTCTGTCATTTTGATTGACACATAGATTGGTATATTTATTTAGCTTATAATTTATCCTTCTCAGGTCTCTGAACACCTTGATGGCTATGCTAAGCTTACGGTAGCTTTGCAGCTAGAGAGAAGACAATTAAATCCACTGTTAGTCCATTAGCTAAAACTACTAGGTACTAGATCTCTTATTTAGAAAAAAAAAAAAAAACAGGTTTGCCTTGCTCACAGAATTCATGTTAGTTATCTGTGTCCTAAGACATATAGCTAGATTAAAAAATACGGAGCCTATGTAGAGTCTGAGGATATAGGAGTTTAGGTTGTAAAAATCTAGAGTGTTGTTATTTAGTCTGAAAAAAAATGTTTCAGGGTTGATAAATACAAAAAAAATTAGAGTGTCTAAGTTAATGTTTTAAGATATATAATTATAAGTTATAATAATATAAAAATAATTTAAAACATGTTAAAATGAGAGATACTTTAGATCTCTCCCCCCTCTTTGCTACTGTTGTGCTTATGTTATGAGATTTCAGAAGTTCAGAGTTTTGACATTAATCAATAGAGTTCCTGATAAGTTGATGGAGCACTGACTGCTTAGTATTCAGTTACCAGGTTGAGATTTTAATTTCCTTTGGTTGGCTTCTGGAGATAGACTTAAAGGTACTTCTCATCATGTTAAAAACATCTGTTTAATGTGTATATCTGACCCAAAAGTCATAGCTTTTAGTATATTTGCCATTTCTGGGGTAGATTTTGACACAGGAATAGCTTAAACCTATTCCTTCTAGTTACTTTATAAAAAAAAAATTTAAACATCCAGGGTCTAACACTGGACACACTTAAGTTGTGTATAAAGGTTATAAAACAAACAGCTGATACTTATTCAGTGGGATGCAGTTTTACCTGTTACTCTCAAAATGTTCAATTTGCTGATATGTTACTTTTCTGAGTGTTTAAAATTATATATTTCCTTTTGTGTACTAAAAAAATGCATATGAGTTTCAAGATGTGACCTAGATCTGGCATAGCTCAAAAGGATCGCAGATGAGATTTTCCCTGATCTTTCCCATTTAATAGATAAATTTTAACTTCTGTCTCCAGTCTGAATTTGTCTCAGCAGATTTTCACCTGTTTAACTCTGTTCCGGGATCAGCTGTAGACTGCAAGCTGAGATCTGGACTTCCTGAAAACTGACCTGATTGCTCCCTGCCTCTTCGGGTGGATCAACTAACCAGATGCTTGGGACTGCCCTATTTGTTGCCCAGCCTTTGACTGGCATTTCAGCCTCCCTAGCTCCTGATGCCTACGGTCCAACGGTCAGCATCGAAGAAGCTACAGAAGACGGATCTTCGCCCAAATCCCCCCTAGCAGGCTGAAATGCTAAGTCAAAAGTGGCTCCCTGGCATTAGCTATTATCTTAAACATCTGCTTAGCTGAAATAAAAACTAATATTACAGCAACTGGGCTAAAAGCCTAGAGAGACCCTAAAAAATAATAATAATAACCCCCCCCTTTCTCTAGGGACCCCTCTAGACTCACTGCTTTAATCAAGTCCATTTTAGTACTGGGTGGTCCTCCTCCCACTGGCCCTATACCGGGCCCGGAACACCCTGGGCCCCCATGGACTCACTCCTTTCGAGATCCTATATGGAGCCCCACCACCAGTCGTTAATTTCTTTGATCCCTATATAGCCTCCTTTGCTGACAGCCCCTCTCTAAAAGCTCATTTGCAGGAAATGCAGATTGTCCAGAAAAAAGTCTAAAAACCCATCGCCGCTGCATACCAGGAACAGCTAAACCGACCGGTGGTGCCGCATCCGTTCCAGATCGGAGACACAGTTTGGGTCCGCCGACCTCAAACCAAGAACTTAGAACCCCGCTGAAAAGGACCATATACTGTGTTGCTGACAACCCCGAAGGCACTCAAGGTCAACGGTATCGCAGCGTGGGTGCACGCCTCCCATGCCAAGGCGGCTCATCGCGACGCAAAGCAAGATCAGACTCCAGCGTCCTCATGGAAACTCCATCCACTAAAGATAAGACTGACTCGGGGGGGGGGCCCTAATAGGTTTATAAGTAGTCTTGCAGAACAAAAGGGGGCTAGATATCCTCCTCTTACAAGAAAGAGGACTGTGTGCAGCTTTAAAAGGATAAATGTTGCTTTTATGCTGACCATACTGGATTGATAAGGGATAATATGGCTAAACTCAGAGAAAGACTCAGACAGAGACAGCAATTCTTTGAGTCAGGACAGAGCTGGTACGAGAGATGGTTTAGTCGGTCCCCCTGGATTACCACCCTGACGTCCTCCATTATGGGTCCCCTAATCATAATTCTCCTGATTCTACTAGTTGGGCCTTGTATCCTAAATCGGCTAGTTCAGTTTATGAAGGACCGGCTCTCCGTCATACAGACGTTAGTGCTAACCCAGCAGTATCATCAACTCAAGCAGCTGGAGACGGAGATTGACTCTCCCTAGACCCGTAGAATGAAGGATTCCATTCTAAGCTAGAAAATCAATGGTACACAACAAAATCAATTCTGTAAAGTAGCCAGTTATGTTTAATACAAATGAATGACAAACTAATCTTTTGGGGAAATTTGTTTGTTTCACACAGGGTTTCTCTGTGTAGCCTTGGCTGTCCTGGACTCGCTCTGTAGACCAGGCTGGCCTCAAACTCACAGTGATCCTCCTGCCTCTGCCTCCCTGAGTTCTGCGATTAAAGGTATGCACCACCATGCCTGGCAGAAATAATTTTTAAAAAGAAAGAAACTGCTAAAGTAACCAAATCTATTGATTTGTGGAGATTAATCAATTGAGATTAGTCGGTGATGGGCCTAGGGGGAAAACCAAATGCTAGTGTCCTGCTAAAGGAAGAAAGCTGTAAATGGCTCTAACGACAGGCTACTGTGCCCCGAGCCTTAACCACCCTTAGTCAGAAAAGCTTCCTGTAGTAGAAAGGCACTAACCCAGAGACTGGACAATACACAGAGACCAGAGACATTGGAGGCTCCTAAATGGGATGTCTTCATCAACCCTCTCCTGGCAAGACTCGGGCATCTATGTGCGGCCGGAAGGGACACCAGGAAAACAGTGACTTTCAGGCACAGTGGGGCTGACACACACATGAACTCCCAAGGACAGTGGCAGCACGGACAAGTTCAAGCCAGGTGGGCTCCCAGCACTGGGGTGAGAGGACAATGAACACAGGCTTCCACCCCAGCCAAGAAGCTGATAAACACTGTCAGAGGAAGAACTGGTTTCTCTAATGGAGTCCTACCAGCTGTGGCAGTCTCCCTTCAGGGCACCGAGGAGTAATTAGCCAACACAAAGCCACAGACCCAAGAAAGTATTGCAGAGTTTTGTCTCCGTTTATTTTTCTTTCTTTCTTTCTTTCTTTTTCTTTCTTTCTTTCTTTCTTTCTTTCTTTCTTTCTTTCTTTCTTTCTTTCTTTCTTTCTGCGTTAATGGTGTTGCTTTATTTTCATTTCTGTTTTTCTGTATTTGGGGGAGTGTTTGGCATTTGTGTTTCTTTTGTTGTCTGCTTGAAAGAGAAAAAGGAAGAAAAGCATAAAGCTGGGGGAGTAGGGAGGTGGGACGGATTCTGGGAGGAACTGGGGGACGAGGAAAACAACTAAAATGCATAATATGAAAAACCTTTTAAACTGAAAATAAAAGGGGAAACTGAGTTTGGAAGCAGAAAGGAGGCAAGAGATAGCAAAGGGGAAAGAAGAAATGAGGCGCTGCAGCCTTGGACAAGGAAAGGCGAAGCAGGGTTGCCTCAGCCTTGGAACGCTGCCACTTCTGCTGTCAGTGGAGCAGCACTTGGCAGGAGCAGATGTGAGCAAGCTCATCCCAAGGTAACCCAGGGCACGGGGCAGATCCCACACCACTGCGGAGCACGGGAGCCCTGAACCCTCTGCCCTCCCAGGAGCCCGCTCCCCGTGGCTCTACTACTGCAGGGACTAAAGAAGAGGACCCCCGCCATGAAATCAAATAAGCACTGGGCATTTAGCTGGGGAGCAGGATTGACTCATAAAGATGCTCGTCCACATTTGGATACTCTCTTCAATCAGTAGTTCTTTTTATGTTGAAAGGCTTTTTAGCATGTATAGAAGCAAAACAAATTGATAGGTAGCCTATTGAAGTAAAAGGATCCAGGAGACAGTGAGTAAGGGAATATAAGTTAAGAATAATCTAGAATAATACTGATTAACTATGTTCACTGTTTGTTTTTATGGTTCGGTTTCTTCAGTAGGATGGTATTTATAAGGCCTCTTAAATTAATATTTCTGACTTTTGTCTTAATAATTAATTTTCTCCTTAACATCTTTACTTCCTCAAAAGTGAATTCTCTTACTAGGGATGTTTTCTAGATCCAAGGGCTCATAGCATCCATCCAGACTTGACATGAATGGAATCTGTAAGAACCACTCAGAACTTTGTCTGAGATTCACTTCTGCATTAACTGCATGATAAAGTGTAAGTGAATGTACAGTATAAGACAGAATTCCCTTCCATTACAAGTAACCAGTAAATACTTATGGGGTGAACACTGGTTCTTAAGCTTCGGCTTGCGATGGTGATAAACTTTTGTTATATACTGCATCAACATGGATGCCCTCAGGACTCTACCATAGGCTCCGCCCACTTCTGGCCGACCTGGCTCCATGAATGTGCAGACTGCGTTTTCTGACGCCCACTGCCACTGTGTTAAAGTCCTCAGTGATTGCACCTTCTGTGCCGTTTTCCTCGGTCAAAGGCCATGTTCTTTTGGTGTGGTGGAGACACTGGGGTCTTGATGCTCTCCTCTCCACATCTCTTCACAGAAGGCAGGATGCATACGAACTGGGAGCACAGCCCTAGTCCACCTGTGTCGGGGAGGTTAGGGAGACTCAAGTCCTTCCCAAGTTGGTGACCCCATAAATGACTGAGAAGTGGTCACTGACGGAGAAGCCATACTGACCACTGAACAGAAATCCAAGACCCAGAAATGACATGGAGCTGCACCGGAGTCCTTCTTATGTGCGGTGTTAGCCTAGCCGGTCACACTGACAGCAACTCTATATGAGGAAAACAAAGGCTCCTTTCTCCACAGTCTTTCCTCTTTTAGGTCTTCCTTCCTCATCAGTAAGCTGGAAATGGCAAACACAGCCTCAAGACACTCACATCAAGTGCAGATAAGGGGCTGGAGGGATGGCTCAGAGGTTAAAAGCACTGTCTGATGTTCCAGAGGACCCAGGTTTGAGTCCCCGCATCCACACAGCAGCTTACAACTATCTGCAACCCCAGCTACAGACTCTGGACCTTCTTCTGGCCTCCATAGGCACAGAGCAGATAGGGTTATTTGGCTGAGTTTTCACTACACTGCTAAAAGTAAAACACTTGAGCTACACTAGAGCTCGTGGTGTCGAGTTCTCTAGTCCGGATGAGATGGTTTCTCTGTTGTGACTGTTGGTGAACCTCTGTTTCGTCTTCACTGCAGTGAGGGAGTCTTCTCCTTACGTCTCCACTTCACCCTCTGGGGCAGCTATCCCCCTCCCGGTAACCCGCAGTGACACAGGACGTGGGACCGGGAACAAGAACCCAGTGAGAAAGGGCAGCCTGGTTCCGTGGTGACCCTCAGCTCTGGCTAAGTGTGGGGCCGACTTGTGCCCGGCATGATGTCCCCGTGTGAACACGGGAATCTTCGGTTGGGGCCCTCGCTGCGTCCACAGCAGCACGGACTGCAATGGGCAAGGAGACTTCCCAGCCCAGCATCCACGCACACCAAGTCTCAGCCTTTGTTCTCCCACAAAGACACCGAGTGTGTGGGCCCCAGAACTGCCATGTGGGCCTTGGAGGAAAGCCGCCAGCCCTTGCAGAGACGCTCGGGCTAAACTGCACAGAGCCTCCCCCGTAAGGACACGGGCTGATGCCAGCTGACCAGCCACTTCCAGGTCTGCCTCCTCTGTCGGGTGGCACAGGCAGCTCACCCACCAGCGTCTCCCTGTGTGTCCCCTGCATGGTTGGCCTCTGCTCTGGGCCCCACAGAGGAAGCCCAGCTGTACTCTGACCCCTTGAGGCAGGTACAGCTCTCAGCAAGCGGATGCTCCCTCTCAGTCAGGCTGCCCGAGCCAGGCAGCACCCATGGGGAAGGTGGGGCTTCAGGGCAGGCATGCGGAGGAGAAGAAAAGGATCAGCTCTGCAGACTCAGACCCCTGCCCATCAGCTGTGCCGCCACAGCAAGTCACGGAGCCTCGGGACCGGCCCGTCCTTGTCTGTAAAGTGAGAGCGGAGTCCAGTTTCCTACGTCAACAAAATCTCATACAATTTTTCTCTGCCTCGCTTCCTTACTGATTTGTCCCATTGATTCTTTGCAGACCCTTTGGGGGTAAGGGGGCTTCGTGCCCTTTGTTCTCGAATCCCGGCTTCATCACCTGGTGCCTGGGCCCAGCAGGTCTCAGGCGGTGCTTAACACCCGAATGTTTCCTTGGAAAATCTCCGTGAATGGATATTGCTTTTTGTTGAATCTTCTTGGAGGAGAGAGGCAGAAATCTGTGGTAACCTAACAAGGGAACGGAGCCGTTCTAACAGCCCACGACACAGAATACATTACAGTCCTGCTCCGTCTCCGTACATTACGTCTTTTTAATATAGCTTTTAAACAGCTTTTCTTATTAGCCAAATGAATTACAGTAATCCTTTAACTCTCCTGTGTCAGATTATCAGCTATTTCAAGTAAGTGTTAACATTTCTGTCACTAGCAAAAGTGAATTATGTTTTCCTCCCCAAGCTTGCATCAACATGCCCAACAAGCCGGCCTCACACGCCTCTCTAATGGGACAGCGTGAGGTGCCGCGTCCTGGGGATTGCCAAGCAGCCTGACATCTGGGGGTGGGGCACATCTGTCCAGCCTGAGCCCCAGCCAGGCTGGACAGCTTCTGTGTGTGTGTTGGGGCGGGGGGGGACTGAATGAATGAATGTAGATGCCATCTAGATGAACCAGGGGCCACCTACAGCTGCTCTGGCTTTGTTCTGTAAATAACTTGCACAGAAAACTCTAGATGCTGTCATCCCTTGTGATTTCTGTGTCAGGAAGGCTGACAGCACAAAAGATGCCAATTACTCTACCCCAGCCTCCATTGTTGAAAAATCCAAAATATGTCTCCTCCAGGAAAATTCAGCTCCGTGACTTGGAGCTCTTGTTTGACATAGAAATTCAAGGAGAAGAAAGATATGTTAAAATATGCAAGAAACAAATATATCAAGTTTCCTTGATATCTATTGACAGGTGAGAGTGACCAGTCCTGGAGCCCCCTCCCCTTTTCCTGCTTGCTTGACCCCGTGCTGAGGCACTCGTGGACTTCTGTCGTTCTACCCTCTGCCACACTGCACTACTGCAGAGCTCTGGCGAGACTGGAGCTGGGTTATCTTGGAAAGAGAAGCCCAGGAGCTGGGGCTGGAAGACCATCACCCAGCACAGCCACCAAGCCATTTATGATCGTGAAGTTCGGGGTCTCAGTTTCCTCATCTTTAAAAGAAACCCTCTCCCAGGATCCTTCCGAGTGGACCGTGGGGCCACCTGGGGTTCAGTGCCTGGCTTGTCTCCTGCCAGAGCTCATGTTTTTCTGCCTTCCCTGGGACACCCATGAAAGACCAAGGCAGATCTGAGACCAGATTCGTGTCTTTCTTCTTTAGCATCAGGAATTACTAGAATTCCACGTTTCTCACTGTTCTCCTCGCCCCGTGTTTGGCTTATGTACATATCACTAGGTACACAAGGCTTTTTAAAGCCTCCGTCTTACCTTTTGGGTCTTCTCCTTGCATTAACCTCTGTTTAAAAATCCTGGAAGCTAAATATAAATGGAGAAAAGCAAGCCAAGCCTGAACACACACAGGTAAATGTCTAGGAACCAAATCTTGCTTTATTGATAAACCGCAGAAAATTCCTTCGATATTCGCGGCTGTCCTCCAGTGCCTCTGCATCACAAGGTCGTCCATGCTCCTCTGACCTCTCAATCAATGGCTAGTCTATCATCTCGAATCTTCGGCTAAGCAAAGAGCAAGGCATCCCTAAGAGGAGCCACTAAATTTTAATGTGAATTAATAATACATCTCGTTACTCTTTCACCAGAATGCTAGCTTTTGGACAGAGTCAAGCTTTATAAACTGTTGTTGATTTGAGTGGGGCAATTTGAATAGGTGTTGTACTCTTCAAGAAGTCACTGCGTTCTGGATCAGGGCACCCCACATTCTTTTGGGGTAGCTTCCCAGGGGAGACACATCTAGAATGGAGATTTGATGTTTTTACTCATTTTAATTTGATTCTATCTTTTTATCTAGAAAAAGGGCCCATTTTTTTTAAGACCTACTTGATTGAGTCTGTGTGCACCCATGAAGAGCTGAGTTTTCCTTTCTCACAGTTGAGCACGTGACTCAAGTGGAGCTTATCACCAGCCCCTCTGGTCCACGTGGGACACAACCATCGCTAACCAGAGCAGACACCACCTTCTCTCTCACTCTTACAGAGCTTAGAGGGGCTTGGGCTACCACAGCTGAAAGGGAAGCAAACAAGAAGCCTAACTCACACCATAAAACTGCACAACTTGGGGCTGGGGAGACAGCTCAGTGGAGAAAGTACCTGCTGAGCAGCCCTGAGGACCAGAGACTGTGTGAGAGCTGAGCAGGCAGCTGCTGCCCTGCGGGACTCAGGGGGCAGAGACTGGACGGCCCTAGGGAAAAGGCTAACCTGAGTAGCTGAATCCACAAACTCACTCAGTTCAGGGAGAGACCCCGACTCCACAGATAAAATGCAAAGCAAATAAGGAAGATGCCTGGAGCCAACTTTGAGCCTCCATAGGTGTTGGTACGCATGTGCCTGTGCACACACACGTGAACACACACATGCAAAAGAAACGATGAAAAAATTATTTCAAGAGAGATCATTCCAATCTATCACAGTTTGTAAACTTCAAAATGTGGTCAGCAGCTAGGCTAATTGCTTTCCAGAATCCCCACCTTTGATTCTCACAGCAGCTGCTCAGAGCTGGCTGTACCATCGGGAGCGGCAAGCCATACAATCAGATCAGCAGCTCTTCTAAAGGAGTCCAGCTTGGGAGGGAGGGAGGCAGGGTTTGAACCCAGTCTGTGCCCTCTAGCTCCCAGCTTTCACTCTCGATGCTGTTTCCCTGGAGGTTACAGAGGATCCATGACCCATGGCAGGCACCAACCAGCTTGGTGTACGTCATGTGAAAAGAGAAGACGTATTTAAGTTATTTTCCTGGGGATTGAAATCGTCTGCTCGTTGTCATTTTTTTAATGACAGGTATTTTCTTTTTGGGTTTTGTTTTTGTTTTTTGTTTTGTTTTTTGAGATAAGGCCTCAAATACCCAGCAATGACTTTGAACCTCTCTGACTACCCTGCCTCCACCTCCCAAGTGCTGGGATTATAGGTTTGGGTCACTATACTCAGGCTATAACAAATAGTTTTTGGAGAGACAAATAATTAGGTCAAGGCATGTATTGGTATCCTCAGCCACACTGGTTTAACACTGTGTGAGACTTACGGTAGGGTAACCCCCAGCTGACCAGGGGAAATGTAATGTTACGGGTTATATTCTTTTACTAATTAAACGACAGCAGTTGCAAAGCTCTCAAGTTATAAAATAATTAGAAATTACCTTCAGATATAGTTTAACCTAGAAACACAGACTTGAATAAAGAGATGGGTAATTTCTCATGGCATGAGCAGAACCATGAAATATGCATTTCTCTTCTCCCATCTTGCACCCAGTCGTTTGGTATTTCAGTTGGTATAATAGTTAAGCCTCCTGGCAGAGCAGAAGCAGTAATTGCAGACAGCTGTAAAGTATTACTCATCGTGCTGATCAAAATGACTTCCCGTTAAATAAACCATGAAAAAAGCTTTTCCACCCACAGAGAAGTGAAGTGTAAATGATATATAGACTCCATCATGAAGAGATCAACAGATTGCATTTTCTTAAAAGTATGATTTTATAGACCCATGGTTACTTTCAAAAAGAAACTCAGCTATGCTCAGGAAAACAGAAAGAACTCAGATAAGAATGTTCACGTGTCAGTGGGATGCTGGGAAGTATTTGACATTAGGGAGCTTTGAGGAGAGCCATCTTGCTTCCCTGGGGGTCTAGGACTGTCATCCCCCAGGCGACATTCCCCCCCAGAAGATCTGTGAATACAACTTAGCACAACCTTATAAACTGACTTTAAGTGTGAGCTCTTGTGTGCAGGTGTGGGTTTTTGTTTATTTGTTTGTTTGTAGCTCCACTGGACAGTCTTTGAGCATGAACTTTGTAGGTGACAACATCTTTCTCCACATCAGAAAGTTGGCCTCACCTGGTAGACCTCCCAACTCAATGAAAACAACTTGCACGGTGTCTCAGCTAATTTTGAGCAGCTTGGTCTGAGGGACACTAGCTGGACTTCCACGTTCTGGTCTTTCTGTTGTAGTCTTGAGGGCACAAGGCACACGCTGGTAGTGGCACTGGCAGCCCTGACACCACCACAGTCAAGAATGAACACTCAGTGTTCCAGCTCTGTGGCGTGAAAGCATCCAAGTTCTGGGGTCACTGAGTCAGCTCAGACGTCACTCTCGTCTGGACTTCTCTGCCAGCCTCTCCTGGGTCTCTTAAGTCTGGGAATGTTTTGGCTCTGTTCAACGAGGCACACATCTCTAATGCTCTTCCCACCCTGCACGCCCTCTCTCCGCAAATCCCGCAGAGAAGGGACTAAAGCTGTTCTTCCCATCTTTTGCTTTTTGAGACAGTATCTCATTGTGTAGCCCAGGCTAGTCTCAGCTCTCGGCACTTCTCCTGTCTCAGCCTCCCACGTGCTGAGATCACAGGTAGAAACCGTCACACCTGGCTCCCAGTCTTCTTCAAGCCTCACCAGGAAAGCCCTCAAAATGTACATTGATCTCCACAGCTGACCCAGTGCTGCCCCAAGCGTGTCTGTCCACTCTGCCCTGGCTCTGTGCATGCTGTGACTCCACACACCAGTCAGGGGCTTTTCTGTGCTGTTACATATTTGTACTCAACTGTGGTGTTTTCCTGTGAGAACCTCTTGACGTGGCTCAGATATTATCAGAAAACCACCTCAGACTTTATAATTCCAGAGCAATACTGTTGCTGTTGTCCCCCTCCCCGCCTCACCCCTGGCTTAGGGAAATAAAAGCTAAACAAGATCCTCATTTCTGAAGAGCCCTAATGGGTGGTTTTAGACTTGGTCATGGATTTTAGTCTCTCTCCCTGGGTCTGAGTGATGTGTTACTTGTTTCCCTGACCAAAGCAACTTCAGTTTGAAGTCCCAACCAGTCCTGGCGTGACAAGAGGCGTGTGGAGCAGCTCGTGACGCTGTCGGAAGTCAGGAAGCAGAGAGAGAACTCTGGGGTGTGCTGACCTCTTCCTCTTTGTTGAGGAAGGGACCCTAGCTCACAGACCAGTGTGTTCACCTTCAGGATGGGCCTTCCCACAGGAGTTAGAGCTCTCAGGAAACACCCACAGCCTAGCAACACCCCACAGATATGGCAGAGACTTGTCTCCCACATGATTGTAAAACCCACGAAGTGACAATGTTAACTATCACAGGTGACATTGTGCCTCCTGGGATAGCGGAGCAGGACACAGGGCCACGGCACACCCGACAGTGGGTTCATACTGCTCTCTCTTTTTGTCTGGGATGGCAAGCACCCAATGAGCACAGCTGGAACCCCGAGGCTGTCTTCCCCACGGTTCCATCAGCTTCGTCTCTATAGAGATCCCAACAGTTCGAGGAGGTGCTGAGGGGAACCAAAGGAACTAGGTTCCTCCTCTGACTATCTCCAGGGATGTTATGATTCATCTAAGCTGATCTAAATATGACAGCTGTCTAACAGCTTTGACACGAACCATTAAATGCTGGCACCCTCTCCAGTCACTGTGAACATCAAACGGTTCTCCATAATTGCTAACCTCATGACCAAGAACCCTGTGGGCCTGTCTCTTTTCCAGTGAACACTGGCACAGTTGTACAGCTTAGACAGGGGACACAGCCCTAACCAACGGGCAGAGAGTAGATATTTCTGGAGTACTCTGGAAATATTCCCTTCTGTGACTTTAAAAGCAAAATCACCCAGGAAGAAGTGACCCTTTCTTTCCTTGCATGTCATCTTGCCAGACACAGCCTGAAAGCTCTGTAGTCATAAGATCTAGGCCAGAGAAATAACTGAAGCCAGCAAGAGAAGAAAGAAAAAGAATGTAGTAATTGATGACGTCAACCTCAGGGCAACCCTTCCAGAAACTTCTAATAAAACCAAACCAACAAACTATCACATCTATAGCATCTAATCCAGCAAAATGGATTATTCTCTTCCATGTAATCGGAGTTCTTACTGATATAAGGCCCTATTGCAGCTTCTGTAGATTAACAAGGCTATGGGAAGCTCCTTAATGCTCTAAGTTGGAGGAGAAGAGAAGGGAGGGCAGCCCAAGCCATGGGAGAGCAGGAGTCAGAACATTGGGGCAGACAGATAGCAGTCCAGATCAGAGACAGCTCCTAAAACAGCCCAAAACCCGGGAACAGTACAGAAAAGGGAATCACGGAAACAGAGACCATGGAGGCCTGGGAAGGGCTTGACAGACTCTACTGTGCCTCTTCTGGCGATTTCTTTGCTATCTCTTCTGACATTTTTCAAGTTGAAATTTCCTGCTTTGAAACTGCTTTTATTTTGTTTTGCTTTTGGGCTTTCTTCCTAATAACAAGCCACAGCCAGGACAAATGCTGCCTTTTCCCAGTGTCTCCTGTGCTGTTATCAGAAGAGGGACCAAACAGTCCTGCAGGTCTCAACTTAGAATTTACTCAATGGCAGTTAACGTGAAGGTCGTAGAGCAAGGCCATTGATAGCAGTGCTACCCAAGGTTCAGAAGTATTTTCCTGGTGCTGTAGGTGTCTTGAACCAGTTCTTAGGAAGCAATCTGGACCTACAAAGAAAGCACCATTCTGCAGTCTGAAGTAAGGTGTAGAGTGATACAGTCGGGGGTGACTTTGTTCTCACCTAGAAATCTGGGGAATCTAGAGATCTCAGTTCCTAAAGTACGCTCTGTTGTCAACACCGTTCTTCACATGGCAGAGGATATCCTGTGTGTCCTTCCAAGGGGCTCCTGTGCAGGAAAGCCCAGCACAACCCCAGGAAGTGAAAAAGATGCCCACACAAGGCCAATCACACTCATAACACCAGCAGTGTGATGGTTCGTGATGATCTACTCGTGACATATCTTCTCATGGGCGAAACATGGTTGTACAGACAGCATGGTTGAATGCTGGTCTAAGGCCTAAAGCTTTCCACTATTTGCTGTTCCAGCCAAGTGTTTAAAAGGTCACTTCTGTGGGCAGTTCAGTAAGACTGAGGAGACAGCAGGACCCTACCTATCCCTGTGGCCAAAGCCAAGGAGAGACAGAGACATCTGTGAAAGACTACAGAGCCGCCAGGCACACCTAAGGAGCAGACTGAGATCTTGTGGTCTGAGTTCCAGAGGTGTGGGAAGAGTAAGCGCTCATCAGCAGTGAAGAGAGGGGCCAAGAATGACTCCAACTCCCAAGCAACGACGGGACAGCTGTGGCGGTTGCTCTCCATGCTCTTCTCTGCAACCTGCAAAGCCAAACTGCCCGGCAGCATCCAAATCCTCCTAGCTCTCAGAGCCACAGCCGACAACGGCGCCGTGAGGGACACGCTGCATAATTTGGAAGCTGCAAACAATGTTTCCCAGAGTGAGGCCTTCCCTGTCACGTGACACTGAAGGAGCAGTGAGGAAACACCTCTTGTGTGCTATCTCCCACAGCCTGAGACTGCAGCACTCTATGGTTCCCTTAAGGGGAAATCAGAGAGACTTAGAAAAACATGGGCAGGGGTTCCTCATGCTGTAGTGACCCCCTACTCGTTGTTACTTTATAACTGTAATTTTATTATTGTTCTGAATCACATCGTAAAAATCTGATATGCAGGTTATCTGATATTTGACTCCTATGAATGGGTCATTCAACCACCCATAGGTGACCCACAGGTTGAGAACCACCAGAGGATCCAACGCTCAGGCCTTGCTTCCCATGTGAAGGCCCAGTGACCAGCCAGAAGTAACTGGTCCTGATGGGTTTTATTTTCTCATTGGAAAAAATGGCATAGAATATTTGCTTCATGGAGACACCACAGCCAGAAAATCAGGTGACAGATAAAATGTACATTTAGAAAGAAAAAAAATTGTGCAACTTTTTACAGCCCATAAGATTTATGTACCAATAAAACAGATAATGATGATGATGATGGTGATGATGATCATAATAAAAAAACAAAAATCTTTAGTGCCAATAACCAAGGAAGAAACTAAGGAAGGCTATTCCCACCATATCCAGGTCCCTTGCAAGGTAAACCTTAAGTTGACCAGTAAAATCTGAAAAGGGACACATGATTAAATTAGCAAAATCATATCAGTATTTGAAGATGAGAGAGAAAAAATAAAAAGGAAAGGTTTGAGAGATTTACTCCACTGATTCCTTACTAATTTTCATGCTCATTATCAGTAAGCTGTGTTTTTCTTACAAAAGAGCAGTTGGGCGTGCAGTGACTTGAGATAATTAAGAACGAATTTACATTTTACATCGGCACCAGAGCCCTGAGTGTTCCAGAACCTTGCATTAAGTTTGCTTAGAGAATGTCCTCCAATCAGTGAATATTAAAATGTTTAACCTGTACACAGGCAATGTAGATGCCAGGGCTTGAGTCAGGGGCATTAAGAAGTCAGCAGAGGACTACAGGCACCCGCCAAATCCTCATCCTGTGGGCATTTCTCCTCCTTTCTCACTAGCTTGGGGTAATCCTGCTGAATTTCCCTGTTGAAATAGGAATTAGAAGGACTTGACACAATCACATGGGAGTGGATTTCTCTTCTGACATTGCTCAGCAATGATAAAACACAAAAATAGACACGCAAATTACTGGCCCTCTGAAAAGTGAGATTTCCAACATCTTGTGAGATCACTCCCATCCTCAGTCTCCAAACGGTGTCTGGGGTTTAAGATTAGTGGTGCCCGCTCGCCCACCTGGAGAGCAAAGACGTACACCCTGCCCGGTGTCATGAAGTTGCACCTGCTCCGGGAAGTTCCTGAGCTATGATTACTCCAGCAGCAGCTAGAGTGCCCCGTGCCATTCCTGTTCAAATCCAGCCTGCCTGCAAACTGGCATCCGAAATGGGGAAGTAGGGCGGGGCTGATCTGGACACACACACTTGCATCTCTGCCTCTCTAGTCTGGTCAAGAACACATAAATAACAGGCAGAAGAAATGGCAGCCCAGCACAGTCCACGGGGCCTCAGGGAGGTGAAACCATCAGAGACAAAATATATGAGGAAGGGGAACAAAAAGAGTGCTTAGGGGCCTGATCTCTCGGTAGTTCTAGCTTTCAATCCAGAGCTACGAGTCCCCGGGGAGGCTGGACCCTAC
The DNA here is from genome assembly GCF_907164565.1 of Psammomys obesus. NCBI lineage: Eukaryota > Metazoa > Chordata > Mammalia > Rodentia > Muridae > Psammomys > Psammomys obesus. The sequence continues at coordinate 271,671 of NW_026591643.1, read as the reverse complement.
TTAGAAAGACATTTGGACTGGGCAATAAAATAATATGAAAATGCCAAAAAAAGAGAGAGAAAGAGAAATAGAAATGTAACCTCATCACAGGACTCCTGTGGTCTCTTGTAACACCATGCTTCATGAACCCCAAAGAAAGCAGAAAATGCCAGCTAGCGTTATAAATCCCGGTCAGCTGAATTATTTCACATGTCGCAGCCTGACTTAAGTTATTCATCGCAGAGGCTAGCAGCTCCCTGATGCACCCTTCCATGTCACTGGACAGGGTAAAAATAATAAATTGGCCATTGTGAGACACTCTGAGTTTCGTGGGGTTGAGCAGACTGTGTTTTATATTCTTCTCTTGGAACGGCCTCTTGTTGGTAGTAAATGGAGACCCACAGCTGCTGGGTCTCCATAGGCAGGTCCGAGAAGTAAGGATAATTCAATTTTCATCCGCTCTCGGGTCTCCTGCTACCCATGTTCTTCCTTGACACCGACAAGGCCGTGCCTGCCTTCCTGGCCTGGGGCCTGAAGAACACTTGGTTGGTTTGCTCCTTGGCAGAAAACGTCACATGCCACTCTCAGAAAGAAAAATCCTCTCGCCCACAGAGGCTGCTCTGGTGAGCACAAATGATGGAGCAGTCTTTTCAGCAGCTCCATCCTTTGCTCATTGGTCCCAGGAGTCAAGATACGCCAAGTGTCCGTGTTGAGCACTTCCTGCGGACAGTCCAGTCCGATTAATCAAAAGGGAAATATAGACATAGCAAGGTGGCACTTTCTGAAACATTGTAACTAATTACTATTTTATTGGTGGCCTACAGGGTCATACTTACTGTTTTGGAAAGCAATACGGCAAAATTTTAAAGGCCACTAAAGCATTCATACTTTGGGGAAGGACCAATTACCTCGAAAGGAAGAACTTTCAAAAGAAAATAAAAGTGACATGTGTGTGCCTGTTCTGTCCTGCAAAAACAACAGGGTGGAAGGTGGCGGGCAGGTTTTGATCCAGGTGTCTGTGAAATATGGTAAAGAATAGAATGTATTCTGGCTGCAGCAATGGAAGCAGGCACCTCCTTGCACCAGGACACAGTGACAAGCACGTGAAAGTAGGGTATGCATATTCTGTGCATTCAAATGTGTCTTCAAGAGAACTTTTATATCTCTTCCTGCAGAACAAAATTGCAACGGGACAAATAGCCTCCATTACTGTTGAGCATTTCTCCTGAAATTGGCTGCCTCTATTTCTACCTTGCTTTGTTACACAAGCTAGGAGGGCTGTCCTTTTAGCTTCCCTTTAATGGTAGACATGGGCCTTCACTCACTCCACTGGCCTCTTTGTTTTAGATGCATTGCTTTCAATCATTTTCATGATGTTCACATGGTTTGCAAAAGCCAAGAGCTATGCTTTGGAGTATCTGTGGCCCATCTCCCTTTTCTGGGGGGTCCTTAAGTACCTTTTAATTTTAGATCTCTCATCCTCCATTTAAAAAAAAGATAGAATGGGACTTTGGCAAACATCAGCCAACCATCCACACAGAGAATACTACAAAATACTCAACTAACCCTCTCCATCAAATGCTATCACTGGACAAAAATCAAATGTAAACCACATACTCTAAAATCACAGGTATCGTGGGTGGCAGTGACATCAATATTCAGAAAAATGATCAAATGCAATTAAGAAAGCAGGCAAAGAAGTAAACATGCCATGTAGCCTACAAAAGGCCAGCCGTATTGTATTTATTTTAATATTGTTTAACGGTAACACCTAATAAAGAGAGCATCATGATTGTGTGAACTAAATTTTCAGTCATAATGAATGCTACAAACTTAACCTCCCAAGTTTAAATAGGCTACAACGTCTTGGGAAAAATGCAAGAAAAATTATTTGATAAAGGTGACGGTTTTTCACACCTGAAAATAATGTTTTTCTTGCAGCCTATCTTGATCAACAGCCGGCAGCAACACATTGCAGATATAATCTCAAGACCTTGTGGCATGTACTTGTCACTACATGCATAACTTACTATGGACAGAGGATCACGGAGATTTTGAACATAATTTCCCACACGACAGGAGATTAAATAGACCACATTGGAGGAAGGCACGAAGAAGCGAGGTCTCTGGAGTACCGAAAAGTAAACTTCAGTCAGTTCTGGAAGCAGGGAAGCAGCAGGAAGCAGCATGTCAGGCCGGCTGCTTTCTCAAAGTTCCTGTCTCAAGAGCCCTGGGGAAAGGCTGAGTCACTGGCTAAGACTAACAGAAAAGGCTCGGCCTGCGGAAGGCTGGCAATGGCAGGAAACCAGTGTCTCACCATTAATTGTCCTTCCTCCTCTCCCTTGTGGTGATACCATTTTAGGAGGGTCCTCTCCTCTCTCCCCTCTCCCAGAACACCTTGCTCCTTCACAACCTACCCTCCCAACTGCATTCCTAATACCCATGAAGAGATGCTAAGACACCCCCTCTCCTCTGACTTTATAGAATGTCTTCTCTCTACGCTGTGCTGTCTAACGCAAACAAACGAAGCATCTGTGAATAAGACAGGAAGATACCAGAGCACAGAAGAACTTTCCCAAATGCCTCAGGAATGACACCGTCCTGCAACGTGACCCTGTAGGTGCTGTCTGCTGTGTCCTTGTGAGGCTAAGAAAGCTACCTACCTCGCTGGATGGTTCTGAATACCAAGCAGGCTCATCCATGGATGAGAACTGGGCCTGGCATCCAGTAATTCTCAGCATGATCTATGAATAGTACTATTATTACTATCATTATATGTAAAGGCCTTTCAGAAACAATGTTACATGAAAGCACGATCAGTCACCAAATATCCATGAATGAAAATATATTTGGGGCTGCCTTAACACACTAAACCCGACAATGGTGGGAGACACTGGTTTGAAGGCACAGTGTATGCTCTCCAAATCAGCTGTCACCACATGGTCATTGTGTGTCCCAGGGCCTTGACAGCTAACTTAGGAAACAGGAAAGCAACAGCTGCCACGCTGAATCGCTCTGAGGGATAAGTCCTAAAAAATGTTAAATACTGGTCAGCTTGGGTCACAAAATTAACACCTAACAAATAGTGGAAAGAAATCAAATGTTCTTCAGTCAAAATATCACTTTCAGACATTGGTCAAAAAGGAATGAGCGTTTGGGCGTATGGACGGTATTAGTCACATTGATCATTGCTGTGGCCAAACACCTGATGGTAAACAACAAGAGGGAGGGAGAGAGGGTGGGAGGGGCAGAGGAGGGGAGGAAGGGAGGGGAAGGGAGGGAGGAAGGTTGGCTTATTTGGGGCTCCAAGTTTGGGGGGCTACAATCCGTCATGGTGGGGAAGGCATGGTGGAAGAAGCTTGAGCTCACATGATAGCCTCAGTCAGGAGGCAGGGCGAGGAGGGAAGCTCCCCTCTACTCAGTCTGGCCTCCCACCCTGTGGCACAGTGGCGTTCAGATTCCCCCTGCCCCGGATAACCCTCCCTGGAAACACTCATAGCTGCAGCTAGCGGTGCATCAACTAGATGATTCTAAATCCTCTCAAGCAACAAGGAAACGTCATTATCACAGAGGCCACAAGCAGCTGCCAGCACGTGAGCCAATTGAGATGTCTGCTATGAGGATCAGCCGCTGTCTAGAACATGTCATGCTGGAGGGGCGCCAGTAGACTTCCCCATGACCCACCTGGAATTAGGCACACATGCCCTTTAGCCTGCGGCTGACCGGAACTCCAGCTCCTTCCACAGGGCGGAGTAAGCTCCAGCCTGCTAAAGAATCTGCTCTGAGAGAAGCCTGTACACACTGACTCAACTAACTTCCTTCAAACTGACACCCAAGAGCAGGGCTGATGAGTTCACTGTGTGACACTTTCATTCCTCTTGGGGAGAAGGGGAATGTCATTCCTGGGAGCCTACAGCTATAAAAGTTTCCCAACTCCTGGCCTTCACTGGCGAAACTACATGACTCCACACACACACTGGTATTTAGCACGTGAGCAAGGCCCCTAAAGTGATCCGCTAGACATGGAAGGAGATAGCACGTTCCATGTTGGTACTTGTCTCAGGAGGCCGACCACTTAGCCCTTCCTCCCCTGTACGAACACAGTTCTCCTTCATGCAGAGTTGAAGCTCAACACCACTGAATCAGGGCGAGCCTCTGCCTACCTTGTCTGCTGGATGTTGTAGACGTCATGTCGTAGCTACACAAGGCAAGCTTCTAAGATGCCGCACAGCTTCAGACGCAGGCTACACGATGTTCCTCTGACAGAAAACATGCTTGGTCAGAATCCAGTTGCCTTGAAACCTCAATGCTTTGGAGTAACCCAAACTAGCCATGTTGGGGAAGGAGAGGGAAAGAGAGAAGAGGAAGGGGAGAGAGAGACAGACAGAGAGACACAGACACGCACGCACACACACACACACACACACACACACAGAGAGAGAGAGAGAGAGAGAGAGAGAGAGAGAGAGAGAGAGATCTAGCCCCCTCGGCTATTAAGAAAGGAACCAGACCTGGCAGAAAAGAATTAAGAATTCATCTCAGACTCCAATTCAGTTCCCTCCTCCAATGACATCAGCCCCAGCTGCAAACAGAGGCAAAACTACCGGCTGAGCCTGCTACCAACAGAGCCTAAGTAAGATTTATAAACAAAGATTTCAGGTGATCAGGTGTGACCAGGTGTATGCCAAAAACAATCTCTTCAATGGACACTACCATTTTTTTAAATGAGCTCACCAGGCATGTTTATTTCTGTGTTGCTGCTCTACAGTTCTGATGCCTGAACAACTGAGGCTAATTTTTAACCAGAGGATGTTGAGGTTAAATATAGATGCTCGCATCTGTTTCGGTGTTATCTGATTAAAACAGCAATATTCATCTGCAATCTTCATAAAGAATTGGTGCTTAATCCTCAATTAAAATGCTTTATAAAAGCAAGAGAAATTGAGTTTATTCGAGCAGGTTAAATGTCGCTTCTCTAATGCAAATAATAGATTTGATCGCAGAGAGAATGACTATTTACTATGAAACTAATTTCCCATCATTTGATGCCAATTAAGGCATAATTGCTTCCTCAGCATTGCCAGGCCACTCTCAGCTGCAGGAAGTACAAGCATATTTGGCTACATTTGTTTAACTTGGGGAAACTCTTCTGAGATTCATTATCTCAAGAAGAAAATGGAACTTGAAATTGGGAATTCTTCTAGTCTAGTTTTCTGTGGACGTAGACCTCAAAACTAGATAAAAGCCACCATGGAAAAGAGTCCAGGCCCACTAGCTTGATGCCCGCTGAACTCAGATGACTAGGCCAAGTTACGTCCAACTCAGAGTTTATCCAAGCCTTTTTGCCTACACAATCCCATTTTGTATATTTGATGGAATTTTCTTTTATTGAAACATATTCTCTTAACGTGTGGTTGTGATGCCACCAGAAGAAAGCGCCTTTAACTTGGGATCCAAGGTGGGTATTTATTAATATAGAGTAGGATGGTAGGATAGCCTCATTTGCCAGTTAGGGCAACGAGATACCGCATTCATACCCCTCACTCAGGAAATCAGGATGCCTGCAGCCTATGGCCTTTCAAGTTTCTTGCGTTTACTTCTGCCCACATCACTTCCCTAAACCTCTGTGTGTCTGTGAGAGGAAGATAGACTGAGGAATTACATCCATGGACTTGGTCACATGAATGTGGACTGCTTGATCTCTAACCTTAATGGCGAACGATATACAGGTAGGAACACGGAAGAACAGCGGCTCCCAATTACTGAGGGATCATGCTTTCCACATGGGGCAGCTATGAACAAGAACATCATGCTGGGACCAGAATAGCCCCAAGGCTGGTATTTCTAATCTATCTCTGTTATTTTAAACAAACTATTCGAACTCTCAGTCCCACTATCCTAGATCATCTGAAGCCACCATCCAACCAAACATGAAGGTCAGAGCAGCCCATCTCCATTCATGATGAGCCATGCGGTGGCCCGGGATGACAAGCATCTTCTGAGTGTATGAAGTCAAGAAGAGTGTTCTTTCTCCTTTGTTTACTACTCTGCGAATGTGCTGGGTTTTGAAACAGTACAATTCTGAAGGTGGGTGTAGCAAGCGTGATGTCAGGGTAGGGTCAGGGCTCAGCATCAGGGTCTGGTTCTGAAGCGTGATGACTGGTTAGTTTCCCTAGCCCAGAATCACTTAGGATTCCTTTCAGACCTCTCCTGTGAGTTCAGAACCAAGTGAAGACACCAGAGAAAAGGATAGAAAAGGGAAGAAGCCAACAAGAGTACAGAGCTGTTGAAAAGTGTTGCCTCTGAGAGACCTTTCCCAGGACACAGAAAGAGACCTTCAGCTGGACATAGTTTTGCATTTCTGTTGTTACTGGAAACCAAGAAGTCTGCCAATCATAGACTGAAAAAACTGAATTAGCTTAAAAAAAAAAAAAACTATATTGCAAGCAATTGAAAATTTACACAGCCATATACTTTCTTTCAGGGAAGCAAAGAAGATGGAGCCAGGTAACCAGGATACATGGAGGCAGGTGATGGTGACCATCTCTGTATTGATGGGGACTTCCAGGTTTTTAATCCCATCCAGAATCCACACCAGTGTGACTGACATGTGTCAGTTTAAATGGATGGCTTTGTGCACTTTTAAAAACTCAGTGATATTTTCTTATTGCCTACATTTTCCCCTCATCTTGGGACATTGCAAGGAGTCATACCCCAGCCTGTCACTGGAACTTTGAAAAAGGTGTCGCCTTTAGTGGGTATTTTTTTTTTCTTGCCATTTCCCAGAGGAGCTATGATCATTAACATCTTGGTTTTACCTTATATTGACTTCAAGCAAATGTGACTCAAAAAGCAAAATGCAATAAAGATTAATCAGAAATTTGAAATCCTATGAAGGCTTATGGAGAATAATTTAAATGGAAATGATTTTTATTGTCACTAGAAATAATAACTGAGTGCAGGCTGACTCAGGACGTACAATAAGCCTGTGGAAACTGTAGGCTTAACAGGCATCGTTTTTAATGTTTTTAAGTGACCCTGAAAGCCCATAGCATGGAATAATTTGTAATTTTGCTGAGGCATGAGTCTGAGTTGCTGGCACTAGGAGGCAAGCTAATCCTTTGACTTGAAACTAAGGACTTGGTTCCCTGTTTTCTTGGAGAAGGTGATGGACATGGGGACTTGGGAAGTTCCCCAACTCCTTCAGAAGCATTCTCAAGCGAGGCACACACTCTCAACCACTAGTAAGGAACACTAGCAAGGGACGAAGGACACGGACGTGAAATGCTCATGCTCTGGAGCCACAGCTCGGACCAGTCAGTGAACACGTCCTGGCCTGACGGCTAACGGGGACGGTGCATGCTCGGCACTGACCACAGCGTCTGACCCAGGGCAGGGTCTCTCGAGCCCGCTGCCCTTCCCTTCTCTTCCGAGACGGTTTCTTCTTACAGATAAATTAACCTCTAATTAGAGAAAGCAGGCGAGCACCAGAGGCATCGCTGCTTTTTGTTTTGTTTTGTTTTAATTTTTCAGAATTTGAGGCTCAGTTACTGCAAATCTGTGTGAAGCCATGCTTGACGTAGCAGTCTAGGCTGACGGGGAGAGACAGGGCCATCGCTAATACGGTCTCCTCATCTACGGCCGCACCATGTGACAGGATTAGGAGCCTGGGCCCATATGCAGATGTTGGGGTGTGTGACAAAATTGAGACACTTCAATAAATTTGCTGGTGCAGATTAGGAATGGGTGTTTGATACAGCCGCTTGGCTTTCCCGGTGTCTGAGCTCAGCCTCTCTGTAATCCCGCCGACTGCGGTCTCATTAATGAGTCTTTCAAATCATATTACATTCATATACGTGTCGTGTCTGCTTAAAAAGTCAAATAAGGCTAGCTTTCATTAAGACAGTCTTTTCTGAGTCAGTGAGTCTTCCTGCAAATGACACTGAAATAACTTTTCACCCAAATGTGCTCATTTGCATGTGTTGTGGATAGTTCAATGGAAGAGGGCCCCAAATGCAACTATCATCGCTCTAATGCTCAGAAAGCTCGTTAGTGCCCGCGCATCCCAGAAACAGGGCGTCATTAAAGGAACCTAAGATTTCCATTTTGTATTTGTGCTTTTTTTTTGGGGGGGGGGGGTAATAATACCCTTTCCTCCCCCACAGCTGGGTTTCCAAGTGTCCCAAACAATAGGAGCAATAGACAATAGGAATGAGCCAATTGTTTGGTTACCAAACATGATTATTGTATTCACGCCTACAGGAATATTGAGCCACCCTCCCCTCCATCAAAATCACGAGAAAGCCCTTACACATCTGCATGAGACTAGAAATTTAGGGTTGGCGTTACGGAGCTGCAATCGTGATGTGCTCTTTCACCTCCCACTGCCTTAGGTGTGCAAACTGCTGCAGCAGCCATCAGCCAAGAAATGTACATGTCATCTGCAAATCACAGACCACAGACCTTAACTTGAGTGATTGCAGAGGAGGAAGTGCTGAAGGGTTCAGAGCGGCCGGAACGAGACTTAAAAGTGATGTGAAATAAGGAGCAAAGAGGGCTGCAATTGCCTTGCAGCCTGAAATAGACTGGGCTTCAATGCCACAGGAAAATCACCAGCTTCCCATCATTTCTTTAAAGGTCAAAGATTTTGTAGGTGGACTGGGAAGGCAGCGGATTGCAGATGCGTTTAACAGCAGGATATTTTCCGCTGCCATGACCAGTTAAGGGAGATTTTCTAAAACACACACCTGCTGGTAAACAGCTTGGCCCTACTCTGGGTCACCTGCCTTCTTCAGTCTCCTCGATGCCTGGATTCTTACCTTGGTAGACTCCCAGACCTCGCATCCATCAAAGCCAGGCTTTCGGTAAGGCCCATTACAGTCTCTGAGAGGTATCTCTATGGCTTTCCAGGAGGCTTTATGGTGTGGGCTGCCTCCTCCCAAATGCAGGAAGTACACACATGAGGCCAGCAGGCCCACAGCATAGCTCGGCACCATTTCCTCTCCGTGCTGTCGCTCCAGAGGCAGCATCGTGCCCGGGCAGGAGACTCACATCAGCTCCATTCTGCTCACCCGTCGGAAAGTCGCCCACGGAAGGCTGAGGGGGCCTACTCAGGTAACCTGTGGAAGGATCACCAGCACCCCGCCATGGGCCACTCAGCCGTAGGCTGCTGCAAGTCAAGCACGGTGTTTGGCAAATTCACCAGAAGGCCACATCGAGTCCCAGCGAGGGTGGGCACCTCCGTTCCTGTCCATACCTGCCGTGTGGATACAGAGGACAGTAAAGGCACGGGGGGGGGGGGGCTCCCAGCCCGCACACAGCGCATCTCTGGGTGTGGGAAGACAAAGGCATGAGTGTCTCTTTCCCATAAAAACACATTAGGGTCACCTGATCCGGAAAATCGCTGTCCAGAATGCCTGGCGTCTTCTCCCAGCAACACCCTGGTGACACAGATAGCTGGCCAGATACGGCCTCTAGGAGCTTAAAGCCTTCACTCAGCCATGTATTTGGGTTGAAATGATAATGTATTTCAGGTGACCATCCTGGACACTTGGCTCATGCTCTCCTAAGAACTGGGCTGAGAGGTTTAATTATATTTTGAAGTTTGTGTGTGCATGTATGTGTGTGTGTTGTGTGTGTGTGTTAATATGGTAATGTGTTCTTAACTGAAGCATTTCCATTTGGCAAAGAAACAAAAGGCATAAACTTTCACCATTTAACAAGGGACAGTGGTATACACCTAGAGTCCCGGCACCTCAAAAGGAGTAGATAAGAGGGTCAGGAGGTCAAGGTCATTCTCAGCCCCTTGTTCATTTCAAGGGCATCATGAGCTATCTGAGACCCTGTCAAATAAAAAGAAATCAAAGAAATATTCTCTTTTAGTAGGTTCCTCATTTGATCTTTCACAAGTACCCCAAACAAAAGAGAGTAGTGGCCAAGAGAAGGCCAGAGAGCAGCTACTTCGGCTGCTCATGCCCCCCGCTTCAGAAGAGGGCACCTCTGGCAAGATTTCCCACAAGCCTAGGGGCATTTCCATGTTAATGCATGGAAAATGCTCAGAACCATGCTGGCCTGATCTGGTTCTCAGCCCAGGACTCAGCTATCATTATCTCCTCTCTACCCCACCCGCTGGCTTCCCAAGCCCTGAGTGAGGGAGAGAGGTCCGGGAAAGATCCTGGTGTTGGAGGAGGCTCCAGGGAGCTGCCCTGGTCTCACACTGCCAGGTGCCTGCGCCTCATTGACAGACAGAGAGGTCACTGAAGCCTTGACTCAAGCATTGCTGTTGTTGTTGTTGTTTTGTTTTGTTATTTGTTTGTTTGTTTGATTTGACTTTTTGGCTACCATCCTTGCCTTCCCCGCACATAGCTCTTTCGTCTGAACAAAACAAAATCCCTTTCAAGAGTGTTCAGGAGCGAATGTAGCCCTGAGAATGAATGAAGCCAGAGCCCAGGAGAGCAGCAGTCGGTGAAGTCCAAGGGAGGGCAGACACATACTGCTCAGGGTCCCAGGAGTTAAGTCCAAACCTTAACTGTGATTCTTCGGACTGGGAACACAGAGCGGGAAGGATTCTGCTGAGGATCATCAATCCGGTCAGTCCCTTCGTTGGTCTTTTATCAACCATGAAGGCACTCAAGCAAGCTCTGCTTGTGTCCACCTTGTGAGCATAGCGTGCTGCTCACATCAGGGCACTTCAGAAATGCCCAGAGCTCAAACCTGGGAGGAAAGCAAGGGGGAGTATGCTAAAATGTCAAAGTCATGTGAAGGCAGATGCATGTTGTAGCAAGAATTTGAGCAGGCCATGATGTCACTGCATTCATTCCTCAAGGTCTGTCTCCTAAGGACACCAAGCAAAGGACTGAGTCATCTCAAGAGTAATTTTCTTGGAAGCTTCGAAGTTCCTGCATTGATTTCCTCCCTCTCTGGCTGAGTGTGCCCTGAGCCCAGCTAAGCTGGTGATCTCAGCAGGCCATGAGACTGTCACTAACTCCATCGGAGGAGGTCACATCCCTGATGGGAGCAGAGCTCTTATAGGCCATTCCTCGTCAGCGCAAGAGGGAAACTACCCTTCCCTCACCGCTGGCTCCACACCCGATGTTTCTCCTATTTATCAGCCAACAGTTATTGTCTGAAAGCAAGTCAGTTGCTAAGAGGGACTTACGAAATCCTCTGCAACTGTGGAGAGACTTGATGGAGAGTGTCCATTCTGTGCAGAGATGTAAACTGTCCGAAGGCAGCTGACTCCAAATATGCTAGCGCACCATCGGTACACCAGTCATTGGGACGTTAATGTTCCCACTTCTTCGCCTATCCACCGTGCTAGGTAATGTTAACTGTCTATGTGGCAGACTCTAGATTCACATGGAGACGGGCCTCTGGGCGTGCCTAGTCAGAATCGTCGTGGTAATCAATTACTCGAGTCCCACCACTGTCTGGATGGGACCCTCCATCCTGTTGATAGAGAAAGAAGGAGTAACAGCAGCGCCATTCATTTGTTCCCTTCTTCTGAGTGTGAATGCAAGGTGACCAGCTGCTCCAGCTGCTCCAGCTGCTTCAGCTGCTCCAGCCTCCCAGGGCCTGGACTTCACCACCAGAATGGACTGACACAAAATGAACCCATTCTCTCTGTAGTTGCTTTTCTTGGGATGTTCAGTCACGACAACAGGAACAAAATCTACGACACCGTCAAACTATAACAATGTACTTACATTGCTGGAAGAGGCGGCAGGTGTCTTGTCCTCCAAATCCCGTCTTCTGAAAATCTTCTCCTCACCCCAAAGGAGTTGGTGGCCTCACTGCTCTGCATCTGGTGTTTTTTATCTGTCCCTTCTCTCCTACCATTGTTTGGGTAAAGAAGCCCTCATCTTATTAAATCATTCAATTGCCCCAAAAGTTAGTGTAAGTGACTTGGAATGTAAGTACATTGGCTTAGAACATAAGCCTCTGGGTAGAAATATATCTTGGTATAAACACAAACACATTCATTTTGATAATACTTGCTGCAGAACAGTAAGATGTTGAGGGGGGCTGTTACTATGGGCTTGGGGACCTCTGCAGAGGGCCCTTAAGGTAGGGAAGAGGGACAAGCCAGCTCCGACTCCAAGTAGAGGCTTATGACAAATAAGCAGGGCGGGGTCAGTGAGTGGGAAATGCTAAAAGGGGACCGCCAGGTAAGTGGAGCTCTGCTAGGCCAACACAACAGAATTCTTGCCAAAAGCAGGTCCCAGTAAGAAGATATTGAGAGTGGACACATACCAAGGATCAGGGATCCGAATGGGATTCTCCCTCAGACTTGGGTTCTGTAAGAATAAACAGGAAACCCAAGTATGGACAAAGCCTCGCAGAAGACTGAGGCGCCTGACAAAATTTATTTCAAGGAGAGAACCACAAGGAGCACGTGGAAAAGACTTCTCTTCTGTCCTCAAAAGCCCGTGAATCTCCTAGGAGCAGCTGAATCTACCTGATCCAAGGACCACTCCAGGAGAAGAGCTCGCTGATAAGAAACTGTGTGTTTCTGACTGAATTGTGTTTATTATAGGTGCTCAACCCCTACCACCCTTTGGCCCTGGAATGAGGAGGATGCTCTGGATCATCCTCTGTGGAAGACACCCAGTGGGCCTTCTCTTCACTCTAGCCGTTAGTGTAAGAGCCAGATAGCTCTTCAACATCACCATGCCTCATGTCACCTCGTTTTATGGCTGGACATCTCTACTCAGCCCCTCCAGGAGCATGTCACCCTCAGAGGTCACCCTTGGACAATGTGGTTTGAGGGCCAAAGTGCACATCGCTCTTGACAAGCCTAAGGCACTCGCCACACTCTCTAGGCTAGTCTTGAGAGGTGCACACTTCAGTTTTCCACCATGTTAATGAACCTCATAGCATACCCCTGGCTCTTGTCTCGCTCCTGTTACCCTTCTCACTCGCTTACTCTTATCTCAGGAAGTGGTTCTCCAAAGAACACCTTCTTCCAAGCCATTGCTGCGTACTCTCTTTGCAGATGGCAGGAAGGGTCCACACGAGGGGTAAGTGATCCAGTGATCCGTTATAGCCCTTACGCAAACGAGTGTTTTAACCAGGTAGCTTTGAGCATGGTGAAGAACAAAGAGTAACGCCTTATACAAACTAGAGTATGTGAAAATTTTTTATAAGTACATCCATAACCATTTCAACCAATTTTAACTGTCCTGTCGTAATTTTTGTTCTTTGTGGACTTATGCAAGAAAGCAGCACAGTGATGTTTCCCAGGCATTTATCTATACCTCAGTACTTCCCAAAAAGTAGTAAAAAAAAAAAAAAAAAAAAAAAAAGACACACTATCCAGCCCAGGTAAAACCCACAGTGGCTTTGGCTTGGGATCTCCTCCTCTGGTTTCTGTTTAATGCTGCCCATCACATTTGAGCTTGTTTGATTAATAACGAAGGCTCTAAGACACTGTCCTACTTGGAAGCTGACCATTCTACCTCCATTTTGTACACACAGGTTGACAGATGTCCCGAGACCATGGTCAAGGAGACAGAGCATCCGTGGCTCACACGGTGGCTCCGTCTCACAGGTCACTCCTCCTCCTAGGCACGCAGTTGCCTCCTAGGCACCTCCTGGTGCTCTACCAATGCCACAAAGCCAGTCTGCAAGGCTCACTCACTGCTAGACCAGTGAAGCCCAACCTGGAAACTGATTTTTGCAAAAGCCACATCAGTCAACAGAGACTTTTAAGTTAGTTATTTTCAAGTTCATCATTGTGAATCGCCAGCTTCTGACAGAACATGATCTCATCTAAATGTCAATTATCATTTCTGCCATTTAACAATAGCGGGGTGGCCTTAAGCAAGTTCATTAATTTCGCTGAGATTCAAAGGCTTCACATGTAGACTGCTAAAACAGCGCTTGCATTCAAGTGTTGACACCTCCAGTGCGCGAGCGCAGGGAGAGCATGTGACACCTGCTGGACACCTGTGTGAACGGCCCTTCCTTCTTGAAATGGTGGTCACGGGGAGAGGGCGTTTCCTTTCCAGGGCTGAGCATCTTGCCTGGATGTTGTCCCAATTGTTGCTCCCAAAGACATTTCATATCTGGAGAACGGTAATTCTTACTTATTTAGCTGCACTTTAGGTCATTTTTTTAATGTGAGTGTTTGTGCGCGTGTTGTAGTATGTGCGCGTGGTGAGCACTTGTGAGTGTGTAAGTAGACATCCTCTTGCACACACCTGAGGGGCTCCCCACTGGGAGCTCTTCCTTCTGCTGAGGGGTTTGTGGCTTTGAGTGAGAACGGCCCCATGAGCTCCTAGGTTTGAATGATTGGTCCCCAGTTGATGGAACCGTTTGGGAAGGATTAGGAGGTGTGGTCCTGTTGGAGAAGGTGAGCCACTAAGAACGGGGTCTGAGGTTTCAAAAGACCTTGGCATCCAGGGTCTCTCTCTCTCTCTCCCTCTCTCCCTCTCTCTCTGTCTGCTTCACGCTTGTGGATCAAGATGCCTGCTCTCAGCAACTGCCCCTGCACCGTGCCTGGCTGCCTGCTGCTGCCATGCCCCCCACTAGGACAGTCATGGACTGTAACCCTCTGCAACAGTGAGTCCCAAATTTAACACATGTGTGTGTATACATATATATCATGGGTGTGTAGGTATGTATATGTTTGTATACACACGCACGCACACACAGTGCATAGGCTTTCATTCTAAGATGAACTTAAAGAATATCAAAAGCACCTTGAGAAGACAGCACCATACCACCTAAAAGTCAGTGATGAGTTTAAAATGTTTCCTTCCCCCCATTTATCTAAAAGGGGGTACAAGTCCAAGGAACACCCCCCCCCACACACACACACACACACTTTTAAATAAACAGCAATTCCTGGGAAACATCTCTCACACAGAAAATAATCCCAAGCCAGAGCCATCTGAATCCTGGCATTTTACAACCAACTTACTTTAGATTTTGCACTTTTACGCTCTTTCTACTGAGCAGCGAAGGCACGAGCGCTCACAGTGATATCAGGACTTTCAGGGCTTCAGATTCAGTCGGCAGGTTTATCTGATCTGCGCGATGCTTCAACCGTGCTAAGGCGGAAATACAGCTTCAATGGCTGTGGCTTAGACCCAAAGCGCTGTGCTTAGCTCGGATGGCATGTTTAACTTCTGTCTTTTTCATAATCTGAAGTCTGATCTGAAGTTATACAATAAAAAGATCAATGTTTGAACTCTGAAAGACGATTAAGTTCAGAAATCTCGCCGACAGCTGTCATGTGTCCTGGGTCACTATTTTAATAAGTGATTAAAGCACATTCATGCCACCCGCAGGGAGATGAGGTCATCTCAGGATTAGGCAACCCACACCCAGCCTCCGGTACCCTGCTTCTCAGTGGAGCAGAAACCTCACCACCAACTCATCGCTGCCTGGCCCTCTAGTTGTTAGAATTAATTTCTAAAGGCATAGTGGCAGCAGCCTGCCCGTCTGCACCGTCATCTACACCAGGCTTCTCCCTTGTTCAGGAGGTGTCTTCTCCTTGCTTCTCAGATCACTGTGCAGAAAGCCTCCTCCCTCAGTAAAGCGCTTGCTTTGAAAGCATTCCATGCCCAGGACCCAGAGAAGAAAAGCAAAAAAAAGTCTGGTGTGGTGATTCCATCTTGTAAACTCAGAGCTGAGAAAGAGGAGACAGGCAAATTCCTGGGGCCTCCTACGAGAACTTGCTTCAAAAATAAATAAATAAGTGGACTTTGCCTGAAGAATGACGCCTAAGATTGCCATTTGATTCACACACACCTGTGTGCATACACACACACACACACTCACACCTCCAAACACACGATTAGGAACAGAAGTACCAGAGACTGTCTCCTTTAGTCCAAATCCATCTCCCTGTGAGGGCACCGGATGGGGCCTGTTTCTCCAGCTAGGTTGTGCGCAGCGGAGCACAAAGCCGCTGTTCTCCTCCACTCCAGACTGTTTCACTGCTAGCCATTCCCTAGGAACAGCTCCTTCTACCCAATTCACTTACACAGATGTAACTACAACCACAAAACTACTGTTGACTGCTGCCCCCGGAGACCTGTTCATTACCTGTCATTAAATGTTTTAAAACTTTGCATAATTGATCTGGCCAATAAGTCATCATTGATTTATGGGTTTCTGTGCTGAAGAGCCTGCTCTTTAAAAATTCAGAACCCCGGTGCGTGTCTTTACAATCCATTAGCTGTTTACGCAGCCGCCGTCTCAGCATTGATTGACCTTGGACTGAGATTCTCGTGAACTCCTTTTATTTTTATACATATAGGAAAGCAATACTCCAGCATTATCCCTTGACAGCTATGCTTTGATTCCCCCCCCAAACTCCTTCAAAATGAAAAGTTTACTTGAAATGATGAATAAATAAAGCATATTCCATAAACAGCCCTTCACTCTTATTTAAGCATACGGGCTGGGCTGTGCGAATCCGCCTTCCCCACCACCAGATTCAAGTGTGTAAATGTTCTAAAAGGCTTTGAAAGTTTTATGATGATTTCAGGGGAGGCAGGAGTAATAGCTGAAGACTGGAGCTATTAGTTTTAATATTTATATTGAGTGCTCTGAAACATTAATGTGACAGGGTGTAGGATCAGTGCAGTGGGATATATTCGCTTCACAGCCACCTCGACATGGCAAAGGGGGAAAAACATCTCGCCGTGTGCTTCTGTTTATTTTCTAAAACTCTGAGGCCGAGGTTCTGATGCTTTGGGGACTGCTTTTCCTCCTCTTTCTGAAATGTAAGGTTCTGACCAACAAATGCAGTGTCTTACCCGGAGCTTGCGCTGTCCCTGCAGGCAGGGCTACACCGTCAGACAAAGCGGCACATGGCTTTGTTAGGCCTGCATTCAAATAGCCCTGTGTGCTTCCCAAGCTGAAGGGCCTCTCCCGGCTCAGGGAGCCTTGGTCCTGCCCTCATGCTCAGCCGGGTCTTAGGAAACCTTAAGGAACACTGTGACCCGGATGCAGGAAGCTTTCTCCAGTGGAACATGTCCACGGCCCTTCCGCAGGAGAGGAGACCAGCAGTCCTGGGTCCTGGCCTGTTCCCAGCCCCGGCAGGCCTGCGACCGCGTGCGCCTTCCCTCCTGTCTTCAAGATCTAGGTCTCAATTTCAAAAATAAGGACAGTAAGTGTGCCAGCACGCATGGCTCTCCCACCACCATGCAGTAAACAATCCCCATTGCCATCACCACAACCAAACGGGTAAGTATCTTGAGAGTGTTTAGGCTGTTCTATTTGCACCTGCAGTGAGGTTTTCAATCCGTTCCCACCACCAAGGTATTAAAAGTCTATTGGGAAAGGAGAACATTTGTCCAAAGTCACTCAAGAGCGGAGCAGCGTGGGGGTGGCAGCAGAGCCCTGGGTCCAGGGGATGGAGGCAGCGCTGTGCCCACCAGCGAGGCGCTCTCCCAGAGGGCCTGTCTGGTTTCTCAGCACCCACGCTGGGCAGCTCACCCCATCTGTGACTCCAGCTCAGGGTAGCCAGTGCCCTGGTCTGGCCTCTGCGGGTCCCCAATACATGTTGCCTTCATTCGTGTACACACGCACACATGTGCGCACCTACCTAGGCCAGAGTCTCAGGTGCCTACGATACTGTGGCGACAGCACAGTTGTCCCTGAAACACTCCAAAGCTTGATAGCAGCAGTGTCCACTCCGCTTGTCACAAACCGTATGAGATTCGGGCATTTGCATTCACCTCACAAAACCGAGAAGACCACGCTGATACTACCTGTGGTCAGCAGCGCACTACTGCAGAGGAGCCACCTCCAGGCAGCCCTGAGGGTGAAGAGGTCACAGGACTGGCCAGCTACAGCAAGGAATGCAGGCATTACGGGCACATCCCACTAAGGTCAGTGGGGATGGCTTTGCCGTGATGGCTGTCACGTGGGATCAGACTCGAGGTGGACATTTAAGGAGAATTTTAATATTAATAAGCCAAGAGGAGCGATTAAATATGAAAGGAGCTCAAGCGTGATGTGTGCTGTGAGCAAAGAGAAAAGGAAGGATTGCCAAGGCATGTCATCACGGTAGATAACGCAGCCAAGGTTGGGAATATTTAAAATGTCTATCTGCATACTATCTCTCTCTCTTTCATATATGTATATTCTAAAAATGATATATAAATATATATTTAATATATATGAGAGTGTTATGTATATATACATACATATATATATACATACATACATACATATACATATATATATACTCTGTTCCACCATCCAGTCTTCAGCCACGTATTCTAAGCCTGCAGCTTCCCTTCTCTTTTCATTGTGGAGACTTTCCTCAAATGCATGGGCAACCTCAACTGTTCGAGTTTCAGCGTGATGGTAAAGGCTGCACAGGCACCTGGAGTGGACATGGGGAATTCCTTCCCAGCTGCCAGGCTTTGCTGCAGGTAAGGGCTGATGGCCGGCTTTTTGTCAAGGGACCCATGAATGTCACAGGTCTTTTCTACGAGAGTCTTCCATTCCTCCAGAACAGAGGAAGCCGGGAGATGCCTGTGTCGGCGCCATGAAGGACTGGATACGTCTGTTCTGTGGGCAGAGAAGGAAGAGAATGTGGGGCCTCTTAGACTCAAGATGTGGACAGGTGTTTGACGCCCTGTTCATGTCTGCCCCTTAGCCTTTACTGAGGCATGTCACTGGGGACTTCCAGACTTTGTTCCCCAAACCAGAGCTTTTTGGTCCAATTATCCCAGAAATGAAACTGCTGCCGCTTTGATGAATGGAGTAGAGAGTGAAAAGTGAGGTGGAGGCTAAGGAAAAGAACATATTCCTGGCTGGGAAGGGCTAGGCAGAGAGTCTGGAATCCAAATGCCCGGACAGTACCCTCTAACTCTCCTGCTTCCTGCTCCAGCTTGATCCTCCCTAGTGTGACCTCCTACCTACCCTCCAACACTTATTTTGGTCTGGGATTTTGCCAAGTGAACTAGAGAGCTTCTTCTTAGTATTGATGGTGTTAGGTATGTGTATTTTGACTCTGCCCACGGAATTATTTGTCATGCTCCATCCACTTTCTTTTTCTAAGACTCTTGGCCCCTTCTTCTCTGCTGTCTCCCTTTCTGCTTCTTTGTGGTTTTATGAACTTGATAATTTTAACGGACACTCAGCAGACACACACAGTCTGTCATCCACGTTCAAATGGACATTCCAAAGGCTTAGGGCAGAAGGGGAGGATATCCTTGCAAATGCTATGCAGGACTGGGAGAGGCGTCATACATACGGGAGTTCACATGAGCGAGGAGGGCAGAGGAGAGCTGCTGCATTTTCTTCTCTGTCCTCTAAACACACACTTGAGAGAGCCGTGGTAGGAGTGGGAACTGGGTTGAGGGAAATCGTGGTCTTCAGTCCCCGCCCTTCAGGGCTTTTTAATAGTCTTACCTCATGTAATTCCATGTTTCTTTAATAGACTGTCATTTACCAAAGGTTCCTGAAATGCACGCATGTGACACACACACACACACACACACACACACACACACACACGCATGCACGAGACACTCACAGCCATGGTGAAGCAAAGGCCAGCGGGACAGTTGTCCAAGGCCACCCGCCGGCTAGGAGGGGAAATTATCACACCGGGTATCCTTATATTGACTTTGTGCCTCACTTCTCGGGGTCTCACTGTCAAGGTGCCAGCCCAGCTCCAGCTCCTCCTTGTCAGTCGCTGGTAGGGCCAGTCTGCTGGCAGACACTCAGCATGGTGTCCCTCCAACCTGTCCCTTCCTCGGCTGCTCTCTGTGAACATGGGCCTTGAAGAACAGAAGCTGTGGCGAATGGAGTTCAGCTTCCACTCAAGCGCCAGGAGGCCACTGTGACTCTGCCCACCGCTCCCGCTTTCCCTGCATTCCTCCTGGTGCTTCTCCATCTAGAGGATCAGCTCTGAGCAACAGCGCCCCATGCTCCCAGGGTGGCAACTAAATCTGCTTCTCATTGGTCTCTGGCTATGGGTCCTTTCCCATAAAGGTTACAGGCGGATGTTTCCTACCCCAAATGTCAAAACGACTAGGGACGTCCCTGAGGGAACCATTTTTTCAAAACTCTGTCAAATCAGGTTGGCAGGCCATGAAAGACAGCGCAGCAGCTACACATATTCCTTAAGAAACCGTGGGAAATGGCACCAGGAGTGCCCACGTTAGCACAGCCAAACAGCCCGAGCCGGGGGCTCGGGGCACATCAGGCTTCCTGGGCAGTGGGTAAGACAACCACGTCTGTCACAGTCAAGACCGTGGTCACGAAATTGTCTGTTCATTCTCCTCAAATAGTTTTCAAAGCTAACATGCTCCCTCCAAAGAAATAATCGGGCTTTTAAAAAAAAAAAAATCTGTGGGAAAACTCGCACACCCTTGCGGGCTTACTCTCTAGAGACAACAGGCTTTCCCATGCAAATGTACAAGTAGCAGCAGCTTTTCTACAAATGGAGACATTTAGAACGTTTAGAAGGCTGATTCCGAGGAGGCAGCCGAAAGGGACAAACATCACGGGTGTTGTAGCTGAGACAGGCAGAGGGGTCAAAAGTGTGTGGCACTCCTCACGACAGAGGAGCGCCTGTCTGCGGCCCCACAGCAGGGCGCTGTCCCGGCGGAAGAGAGAGACTCTCAAGGACACTCAAGCTGCGATCACGTGCCTCAGTCACTGAAGGTTTCACATCGTCTCTCTCGGCCCTTCTGCCTATATCCAGACTCCCCGGACACCATGCCCTCTTCACTCCACGTAGACCCGTGGAACAAGCAGCCTACATTCTGACTGATAATCTCTGCATAATCTTTTAACTCAGAACACTAGAGAATGGAGATAATGAGCAACACCCAAACCCCCGACTCAGGCCAGAAGAGAAGGAAGGCCCTGACAGTGGATTTTCTTCTTCCTCTCTCCCTCTCTCCTTTCTCATGGTTCTCTTGTTGTTTTCTCTTTTGTGGCAGGGTCTGCCAGGAATTCTCTGTCTAGGGGAGGGTGGGGCGAAACAGAACACAGAACTCCTGATTTCCCTGTCTTCCTACAGGTGGCCTTTTTTTTTTTTTAAGACAGGGTTTCTCTGTGTAGCCCTGGCTGTCTTGGACTTGTAGACCAGGCTAGCCTCCAAATCACAGAGATCTGCCAGTCTCTGCCTCCCGAGTGCTGGAATCAAAAGTGTGTGCCACCACTCATCCAGATGGCCTTCCAGAATCTTAATTCACCTTACTGAGAATGAGAGGAAGGGCTGATGGAAGGCTACCAGTGTCCACTCCTATCTGAGCTACTGTGCTGCGCACCCCATGACACAAATTTGGAATTCCATAGAGGAAAAAATGGGTGAGACACTCCCATTCCCTTGGGCCAGCAGGTGATCTCAGGCTTTGTCTTTGCACATAAACCTTCAGTGACTGAGGCACATGATCGCAGCTTGAGTGTCCTTGAGAGTCTCACTCTTCCGCTGGGACGCTGCCCTGCTGCAGGCCCTCAGACAGAAGCTCCCCACATCTGTCCTGAGGAGTGCCACACACATTTGGCACGTCTGCCTGTCTTAACTGGAACACCAGTGACATTTCAGTTACCTCCTCGGAATCAACCTTCTCAGAGTTCTAATTGTTCTTTTTCTTCACTTATTTGGGGAATGTATGCTTAAGCTTGGAAACTTTCTACTCAGACTATCCATCGATTAAACTTTGTTCAGAAGTAGGGAATAATGTTTATACCAACAAAAAAAAAGACAAAGATGCTTCCACTGAGGTATAACCTTTGATTGTCTTCCACACGTTGCCTTTTCCTCAATGGCCTGTTTCCTAGGGCTCAATTAGGCTTGTCAGGAGGGTCTGGAGGGGCTTGGGACCAGGAGACTGCTTGAGTGTGGATTCTCCAACTTCTGAACTCCTCTCCAGGTATCCCATCACACCCTGGAGGTCTCTCCACCCACCTCTTCCTTCCCTGGAAGGGAGTAGCCACTCCCCCTTCTTCATCCAGGCTTGGGGCTCACTATCTCTGGAGCCTGGTACCATCTCTTGTGGGTTTTCCCCTTCTCCTCACCCACAGCCTGGTAAATAGTCTTTTATTAGAGTTTCTTCCGATTCCACAGTCAGGACGTACCATCTGTTTCCTACTTGGGCACTGCCTGACACAGCTGGAAGAATGAAATTTACCAAAGCAAAAGGCCCAGCCTGCCTCGAGAGTGAGAATAGAGTAAAGGTGCTGTTTATCTAAGTCATAAAAATAAACATAGCCCGAGAACAAAATGCTGTTATAGTTGCCACATGTAAGAAAGCATCTAATGGTAGCAAATAAACCATGTCAATAATATGGGTTTTCCAGACTTAGTGATTCCGTGTTGTCCATCAATGTGTTGCAACAGATATAAAAGCTTGTAAACTTATCTTTCTTTTGAATTTCTAAGAAAAGAAATCTCAGAAACATTGCATTCAGTAAAAAAATAGACTTTGATGAAATGGGTATAGCCAGGATAGTAAAGTTGTAAAAAAAAAAAAACAAAGATGAAATCAAAGAATTAAATCTGTATGAGAAGCACACAGAGCAGGCTCACCTGAGGGAGATGAAGCCTCTGGCTGTGGAGAACCTCCGTCACAGCACAGAGAAAATATCCAGAAATCAGCTGAGAGCCAAGTGAAGTGCCCAAAAGGAGACATGCAACATGAACATTCAAAAATCGAGGCTTGCTGGTACATCTGAATAATTAGTTAGAAAAGATGGCAAGGGAAGAATTCAGTCATGTCAGGTTTTAAGTCCCTCTCACTCTCCCTGTCCCTCCCCGTCTCTCCCTCTTCCTCATTCCTGTGTGTGTGTGTGTGTGTATGTGTGTGTGTGTGTGTGTGTGTGTGTGTAGGGGTTTGCGCATATGAGTGCAGATGCCTAAGAAGGTCAGAAGATGGCATCAGATCCCCTGGAACTGGAAATACAAATCCCATGAGCTGCCTAATGTAGGTGCTGAACTGAACTCAGATCCTCCGGAAGAGCAGCAAGTGTTCTTAACTGCTGAGCCATCTCTCCAGCCCCGTATCCAAGAAGACATTTTTATGTGTCAGTTAATGGATTTGTCTATAACAACAATAAATAAATAAATTTGTCTATAATAACAATAAATTTATAACAATAAATTAATATCTAGGATTGCATGAAGAAAACTGCAGAGCTTTAGTTTTAGCAAACAACTGGGCTGAAGTGTCATTAGGCAGGAAGATTCACTATTATGAAAATAAAAGTTATTCACAAATTGACACAGAGAATTATATCTAACCGTTATCAAAATCCTGATGGCACTTTTGCTTAGTCCAGGGTTTGGAGAGTGAGGACTTCATCAAAGAATTCACAATTACATAAGACATTATCCAAAAACTCTACCAAAGAAGTTTTTTGTTTTTTTTTTTAATAAGCTTACGGAGGTGGGGCTGGAGAGATGGCTCAGCAGTTGAGAGCAGCGGATGCTCTTCCAGAGAACTTGGGCTCAATTCCCAGCACCCACTCAGCAGCTCATGCCCTCTGTGGCCTCCTCCAACACCACGTCATGCACATAGTATACAGATATACATGTAAGCAAAGCACCCAGGCATAGAAAATAAACAATTTGAGAAAATCCTAAAGTAAAAGTTGACCACAGGTGATATTATAAACTAATAATAATGAAAACTTTCTGTTGCTTTCACAACCATGGAAAATAGTAACACGTGAAAGAAAATAAACATTTTAAAAAACAGCAGCTATTTTTTAATAGCATCATGAGATGAGATTATGGGTCACTGGAGAACAGTGATATTACTCAGTAGTATAAGATATGGATAAATTTATTTTTTTAGAAAATGTTCAGTTCATCTCACGTCATACCAAAAACAATACCAAATTAATCAAAACAGCTACACATTTAAGTTGTATCATAAACATATTTTCAAAAATCATAAATGTTTATAAGGTTTGTGGGCTCCTTCGCCCTCTCCTTTCTAGCCCATCCCCCAATCTTTCATGTCAGCTGGTACCTGGAAACACTTTCCTCCTGGGCACCCAGTAGCCTCACAGGGCTAGGACACAGGTAGATGGCTCTCCCTGTCCTTCTTGTCCTCTGCTACGATCTCTAACTTTTACCCTCAGCCCTGTGACAATCTGCTCGCTGGTGCTTCTCCAAACCCTCAAGTCATGGGAGACTTGAACTCTTGGTATGGAGGCAGGGTCTCCTAGCCCTGTTATCCCTGTACACTGTACTTGCAGGACCTCTTTCTCCCAACACATCTCCAACCCCCTCAGAGCCCCACCTCCTGGTGTGGACAGGACCCCTTAGCTATTCCTGAAGCCCCTCTCAGCCCTTTCTCTAGCCCACTTCCATTCCTCTCTGCCACACTCTGACCTGCAGGGCTCCATTGGGAGCCCACAGCCACCACATGTTCCCAAGACCCAGCAAGGGAAACAGAAACCAAGAAACAGAACACTCACCCCACAATGACAAGACCTGATATCAACACTCAGAATCACTTCAACCACTGTAACTCCAGATGCCTAAGTCCCAGTACAAAAACACAAATGTGAACAGCCAAGGTCATATCCTTCCACCAGAATCTACTACCCCTACTACAATAGGCCCTGAAAATACAATACAACTGAAGCATAAGACGAGGACTTCAAAACAGAAAGTAAAAAAATGATGGTCAAAGGCTTTCAAGGGGATCTGAATAAATTCCTTAATAAAGTCTGTGAAACCGCCAACAGCTATATAAAATGATGAAAACTATTCATGACGCGAAAGTAGAATTAAGCAAAAAATTGAATCATTAAAGAAAACCCAAACTAAAACTGGAAACGAAAAATTTAGGAAGTCAAGCAAAAACCTCAAAGGTAAGCTTCACGGAGAATATGAGACATGGAAGACAGAATCTCAAGTGTTAAGGACAAAATAGATGAAATGGGTACAACCGTCAAAGGAAATGTTAAATCTTAAAAAAATAATAATAAATCAAGCACAAAACATCCAGGAAATCTGGGATACTATGAAGAGGCCAAAACTATGAAAAATAGGAATAGAGGCTGGAGAAGAAATGCAAGTCAAAGGCATAGAAAATATTTTCAACAAAATCATAGAACATGTCTGCAACCTAAAGAAGGAGGTGCCTATCAAAGCACAAGAAGCATACAGACCACCAAATACACAGGGTCAGAAGAGAAATTCCCCACAACATATAATAATCAAAACACTAACTGTATATATCAAAGAAAGAATATTAAAATCTGGGAGGGAAAAAGACTGAGTAACATGAAACAGACCCATTAGACTACCACAGGACTGGCAAGCTCAGTGTCTGCTGCAGGTCCACGTCCTCTTTGACAGCCAGCGGTCTCTCGTTTCACCTCTCCTGAGGAAAAGGACAAGGCACTGCAGGGCACTGGTCCAATTCCACTGAGGAGGGCAGCCCTAACTACCAAATGACTTCTGTGGGGCCCACCCTCCCCCGTGCTGTCGCGTGACCTGTGAGTATGTATGAGCCTTCTGTAGCAAGTAGCTTCAAAGGCAGGCAAACTTACCTGCTGCCTCCCAAGTCCAAGTGTGGCTCTTGCGGTTGCCTAACCTCTTCCCAGTCCCTTGCTCTGCTGCTTCCTGTAGCATTCCCGATGCCCACCCTCATGGTTAAAGCTGGCTTTGCACTGTTCCTGGCGGTCTGGAGCATTAGCGTAGGGGAGGCTGACCATTATTGAGGCAAGCCCACACCCTATGGGTCAGCCAACGACAACCACCATTTTTTGTTCACATCAGGAGAAGGCCAGCTACAGGGCTCCATTTACTAAGGGGGCTGGAATAGGCCACCCTTACTTAGGTGACCACATGCAGAGTTATAGTTGAATATTGAAATGGGGAGAACAAATTTAAAAGGGAAAAGCAAGACTAGCACACCACTGTAAAGAAATCTGGAAGGCTGAAAACCAACATTAAATACAGGGAAAGGCCAGCATCCCACAAAGCAGGAAAACATCATCTGCACCTCAAGCAGGAAAACAGCCTCAACAGCACCTCAGGCCTGTGAAAAGCAGGAAGAGGACATAACAAGCAATCTAAGTATAAACAACATAAACAATGCTGTATGTGCCTCCTGTCTCATACACAAGAAAAACAAGCAGCATTGCTTAACAATAAAAAGTCTGGGCCCAGGGGTCTTTTCTGAAACTGATACTCCAGCCAAGGATTACTCATGGAGATGGCCTGGAACCCCTGCACAGAGGTAGCCCATGGCAATTCAGTATCCAAGTGGGTACCATAGTAATGGGGACAGGGACTGTCTCTGACATGAACTGATTGGCCTGCTCTTTGATCACCTCCCCCTGAGGGGGAAGCAGCCTTACCAGGCCACAGAGGAAGACAATGCAGCCAGTCCTGATGAGACCTGATAGACTAGGATCAGAGGGAAGGGGAGGAGGACCTCCCTTATCAGTGGACTGGGAGAGGGACACGGGTGGGGTAGAGAGAGGGTGGGGTTGGGAGGAGGCACAGGGGGGATACAAAGTGAATAAATTGTAATTAATAAAATAATTAAATAATAAAAAATAAACTTTAAAAAAAAGAAACTTAAGCTGAAACAATTAAGCAGCATTGTTTATCGAAGTGTTTGTAAAACCTTACTTTATGGTCATTGCCGTGCAGGCAGTGTGGTGAAGAAAATCGGAAAATTATGTGTAGGACTGGCACACGCAGGAGCCTTGACCGTGCCCTTCTCATAGCCCGAGTCCACCTGAGGAACCCACTCTGAGGAAATAACACAAGCTGTTTAAAGAGGCCTGCACAAGTTTGTCCACTGTAGCAAAAAGCACTGGAAACAAACTAAATGTCCGATAATTAGAAAAGGGGCGGTGCAGGAAATAACAGTTGCAATTTCCACAGTCTTGTCTCTATAGGCCTGGGAAGTGCTTGGAAAATGCAAACAAGAAAAAGGCATTAGCTAATTCCTTTGCTCTTTTATATATTTTCCTCTCTAGAAGAAGCGCCTGTTTTACTGCCGACAGCATCGCATCTCTGCATCTCTGGACCAAGCTGCACACAGTTGGGGGAGGGGCAGAGAAACATGTTCTGTCTTCCCTGAACCAGGATTCTCGGGGAAAGCAGGCTTCTGTCCCTGCTGCTCCCGGATAAGTGGTGTGACTGCTTCTGAGCGGAGGCCTGCACTCTCTCCCATTCCCCCACTGCGTTGACGGAGCAGGCCCATGCGCCCACGCAGGTGGCTAGCTAAGTGTCTCGAGTCACCTGGCCGACTCAATTATTTGCTGAAGTGCCCAAGCAGATGGGGGTGACCTCAGATTCCAGTCTCTTTTTCCAAATTACCTTCCCAAGTCAACCCATGCTTGCCTGCACTGACTCGGGAACAGTAATTGCTGAAGTGCGCTGCCCCTTATGTGGCTCTGGGCCTGGGTTCTATTAGAATGGGCAGTAACTCATACTCCAAACTTCCAGTAGCAGGCCTGTCCGTAAGCTAATTCTCACTTGAGAACCACACCTATGTTAAAATATTAATACTACAACTAACATAAAAGCATGGAATGACCTGTTCATTTAAACATGTGGCAGGCTAAAAAACAATCTAAGAGAAGCCACGCGAATACTCAAGAAGAATGTTTTTCAATCTTTTCAGGATGTTAATCCTACCAAGCCATGAGCATGGGAGATCTTTCCATCTTCTGATATCTTCAAGTTCTTTCTTCAGGCAGTTGGAGTTTTGTTTTGTTTTGTTTTGTTTTGTTTTGTTTTGTTTTGTTTTTCTTAGAAGTCTTTCGCTTGCTTGGTTAGAGTTACACCAAGATACTTCGTGTGTGTGGCTATTGTGAAAGGTGTTGTATCCCTAATTTCTTTCTCAGCCCATTTGTCTTTTGTATGCAGGAAGGCTATTGATTTTTTTTTTTAGTTAATTTTGTATCAAGCCACTTTGCTGAAGGAGTTTATCAGCTGTAGGAGTTCTCTGGTAGAATTTTTGGGGTCACTCATGTATACTATCATTTCATCTGCAAATAGTGATACTTTGGCTTCTTCCTTTTCAATTTCTATCTGATTGATCTCCTTTAGTTGTCTTATTGCTCTAGCTAGGACTTTGAGAACTACGTTGAAGAGATAAGGAGAGAGTGGGCAGCCTTGCCTTGTCCCTGATTTTAGTGGGATTGATTTAAGTTTCTCTCCATTTAGTTTGATGTTAGTTATAGGCTTGCTATATACTGCCTTTACTATGTTTAGGTGTGTGCCTTGTATCCCTGATCTCTCCAAGACTTTAAACATGAATGGGTGTTGGGTTTATCAAATGCTTTTTCAGCATCTAAGAAGATAACCATGTTTTTTTTTTTCTTTTAGTTTGTTTATATGGTGGATTACATTGATGAATTTCTGTATACTAAAATCTACAGACCTAAAGAAGCTAAACAACAAGGAGGACCCTAAGGAGGATGTTAAATTCTCATTCAGAATGACAAACAGGATTGACACCAAAGGCAGTGGAAGAGAGAGAACAGGATGGGAGCCTACTATAGAGGGTCCTCTGAAAGGCTCCACCCAACAGGAGATTGAAGCAGATGCTGAGACTCACAGACAAACTTTGGGCAGAGCACAGGGAGTCTTGTGGAAGAAGGGGGAGAAAGAAGGATATGGAGGGGACAGGAGCCCCACAAAGAGACCAAAAAAGCCAAAAAATCTGAGCCCAGGGGGCCTGCAGAGATTGATGCACCAACCAAGGACCATGCATGGAGAAGACCCAGACCCCCTGCTCAGATGTAACTGATTGGCAGCTCAGTCTCCCTGTGGGTACCCGAGTAAGGGGAACAGGAGCTGCCTCTGTCATGAACTCAGTCGCCTGCTCTTTGATCACTTGCCCCTGGCGATGAGGCCTTGCCAGGCCACAGAGGAAGAGGATTCAGGCAGTCCTGATGAGACTTAACAATCTATGGGCAGATGGCAGGGGAGGAGAACTCCCCCTTTCAGTGGACTGGGGAGATGGAGGGAAGAGGGGGGAGGGGAGGACAGGAAGGAGTTGAGGAAGGGGACTTCAATCAGGATATACAATGAATAAAGTGTAAAAAAATTTTTTTTAATCTTTTCAAGATATGCAGAACAGCTCAAGCCTCTCACCCAGCACTGGGGAGGCTGAGGCAGGAGGATCATCATGAGTTTGAGGTCAGTCTGAGCTACAGTCAGACACTGTCTCAGAACAAAAACAAAACAACACAAATCATTTCAGCTGAACTGGTCCTGTCCTGTCCTCACAGGCAGGTTCTCTGAAGGGGAAGTGCCCAGGACGGCCTTCGGCTTTAGCAGGTGTTCTGTGGTGAACCCAGAAGAATGCAAAACAGGCATTGTACAGCCGCAGCTCTCTGATAGACAAAGAGTTGTTTTCCCTGCCTGCCTGTAACAATGTAGCCAAGAAAAGCTTTTGCTGGCAGGCTGGAGACAGACAGGTAGAAAACCATCTCTGTGAGAACCTGGGACCACAGCCAGCCCCCTCGTGAGTTTGGAACTTTTGCCGCTGGTGTGATCAAAAGCACTGCAAGTCATGAATTTGGTTTAAACTCTTTTGGGCTACCTTCCAGAATGATATTTCAATGTCTCTGAAGAATCGCAGCACAGGGAAAGGATCCAGGCAACAGGAACTTTCTGTCCTTCACCCACTTTCTAGTCTGTGGATTCAGAACATGGCCGACGGTGGCTGAGGTACAGTCACCTGCACATCACAGAAGTACAGAGAGCAACGTCACAGGTAAGGAGGGGCTGCAGCCGTAACAGCAAGTACCCCGTGCCGCTAATGCCGGCCAGGCACAGCCACGTGTAATATGTACATGTGTCTATATGACTGCGTTTAAAACACCTGGGTGTGTTTCGTTCTGACGGCTGAGGACGGTTGTCAGTCCTTCTTTATGATGAGGAAGCATCTACCATCATGGGGACTTGATGGCACCCCAGGACTTCCACACAGGCAGCTGACTCCAGAATCAGCGCTTTTGCCCAAAGTGGCCTACACAGGGCGGGTCGCCCACACGGTCACTTCAGAACTCTGCGAGGCCAGTGCCAGTGTGCCAACCGTCCACTGTGACCACATCACAGCCAGCACCCGCTTCGTCTGACCTGGGAGCACACCTCTGTGGAGAGGCGTGGGGCCAGATCTTTAACTGTGTCTCCAGGGGGTAGTGCTTTTCCGTTCTATGAGCTCCTTTTTGTCCTTTGGCTCTGTCCGCCCCTTGAGAGCACACTCCTCGGTCACAGTCACGGTCCCATGATGTCAAGGGCAGCAGTGGAGCCGGGGAAGACATGAAGATCAGGCGGCTCACCTCTGACTGCATTAAAGACAGCTAGGGTTAGCCGGTGTGATGTGGGGAGGCCTGGGTTGGGGCAGCTGACTCCCAGGATGCCAAGGGAACTAGAGAGGGATTTGGGTCTAGAGAGGGGTGTGGGAGGCACTCAGCTCAGCCATCACATCTCTCCCTAATCCTTTCTCCACCCAGTCTTTTCTCCTGTTGCTTCTGTTTCCAAAAACCTTCAGTTTCAGTGACCAGGGTGAGAATTCACAAACAGATTCACAGCAGATGGTTCCTCCTCAGCGTTCTTTGGAGCACCCAGAACCCCAGTTTTTACTGTGAAGCTCGGTGTTAAGGCGGGCAGTCTGAGGAGAAAGCTAACTAGAGATAGAAGTAGTCAGCCAACCAGGCTAACACTCATCTCCAACAGTATTTCCCATCGTCAAATTGCCTCGGCTGGTAGCCCAGGGGAAACTGTCTCACGCTGCAAACTCAGCAGAGACGTTCAGCTTTGACCCCACGCCACCGATCTGATCTCCC
Source organism: Psammomys obesus (assembly GCF_907164565.1). Classification (NCBI taxonomy): domain Eukaryota; kingdom Metazoa; phylum Chordata; class Mammalia; order Rodentia; family Muridae; genus Psammomys; species Psammomys obesus. The sequence goes on along the minus strand of NW_026591643.1, from coordinate 240,930 downwards.
ACCAAAGACAAAGCCGATTCCCAAATAACGCCTGTCTGATGTGCTCACCAAGTCCATCCTTCCATCTGTGCCATGATTGTGTCCCGTCTGGCTGCTGATATCCGTCTCATGGCATCGGCCTCACACGGGACTGTTCACTGTGTTTTTATGGGAAACTTTTTCAAAGTCTATAACCAGGCCCAATAACAGCAATGACCAAACAAACAAACAACAAAAGTCCTCTCAGCGGCCACAGAGAGAAGCGAGGTGCAGCCTGGCCGTATCAGTTCCATCCTTGGGAGATCAGGGGGAAGGAAGCAAGTGTGAGTCCCACTACGGTGTCGGCGTCTTGTGTTCAGCTGTGAGGGCACGGACGGGGGAAGGTGGATCTAGGGGTGTATGCGCTTCACGCATCCGGCACTGCTATTGGTTATCGTAGTTCAGATGCCTGGGACCGTGTACCCCTCCTGTTCCCTCACAGAGCAAACGTTAACCGTGGAAAAAGCACATTTGATGTTACAAATTATGTAGCTCGCTAGTTCATTTCCCGTTTAGTATGCAATTATTTGTTTAGCTTCCCTTAGCAAGTGAACTTTCAAGGGCATTTCAAGGAATACAAATGATCTGAAAGAGGAAGCGGAGCCCCTCGAGAACACGTCTCCCCTCTTCCTCCTTATCTTTCGTAGTCAGAAACAATGTCGGAGCATGCATATGTATGAGTGTGAGCAACCAACCGGGTTAGCTAAGAAATTGGATGGTGTGCTTCGCGAGGTTGGCTGTGCTCTGGTGGCCTTTGCTATGCGTTGGAAGGGCTGAGAGAAGGCTACCAGCACGCCCGGAGCGGCTGCTCCACGGACTTGGACTGTTAATAGTCTTTTTGGCTCCTCCTAAGGATTTCAGCAGGAACACCCCCGCCCTCCTTGTCCTCGATACCTGAAATCATGTTAACATTGCCCAAAATGTGAGTTAACAAGCTACATTAGGAACGCTGCAGTTTGGAAGGAGGATCCTGGAGATTTGCGCAAAGCAGAATACATTTTAGAAGTAGCAAAGGCAGGCAGATGCTCAATAGAGAAATCAGTCAATACCCAAAGATAAGGAACAATCAATAAAGATAAACTTTAGAAAAATCAATAACAGTGCAGAAAATATTTATCTGATCATGAGTGGATTCCTGAAGAAAGAAATAACCCTTGTCCTTACCAGACACTCCCAGGCTCTTAAGCAGCAAACAACAGAAAGTAAACTCAACTCTCCAGTGCTCGCCTGGGTAGTGTAGCCGAAATGCCGTCGTGAACATTGTATGCAATGTTCTTTCTTCCTGAGCCCTCATGAGTTGCTCCCAGGAGAGACCAAAACTGATCAATTTTGCAGAGACCAAAATAGTAAGAAACAGCAGCTAACAAGCTTCCGGGTGTCCCTGGGAAGGCTGTTTGTGACGTCTTCCTAAACTGCATGGGTAGGTGCAAATGGGAGCCTCTGCCCCAGCCTTGCCCTCTCCCTGCCCACCTCAGTTGGAGCACTCCCCTGCTGGGCGTGCCCAGCCCCATTCTGCCTAAGGCCATCTTGCCATCTGCCTCCTCAGTTCCTGGCGTTGCCTGCTATTTTGTCCTCATTATCGAATGGTGAATCAGCACCATGAGAGTGTGAGTCCGCCTAGTGGTGAGGGGGAGGCTGGACATGTCCTTCCAGCAGGCTGGTGAGGTGTGCGGCCTTGTCACGCTTTGTTTTGGTCCTCTTAAACATCAGTAGCTGTTATCCACAGTGTGCGACCCCTGAGGAAGGAGTGGCTCCTTCACAAAGGAATGCTTACAATAGCCTGGTAAGGAATAAAGTGACTGTTCCCGTCAGCCATTTGCTCACCAATTGCACAAATACGTTTTCAACTTTTCCAGTGTATGTATTATTAAGAAAGGTGTAGGGACCTATAAGAAATAAGGAAAGACTGGCCCCTCAGACTATTCCAGCTGAAGAGAGGTGGAGGCAAACTACTACTCCCCACAGGGATGAATCAGGATGTCTGGAAACTCATAAAATTAGGGTTTGAAAGCTATGGGAGAAAGATGGGGGCAGAGAAGCTATTTGGAGATGATTGCTATGATTTTTGAAAATTTTATGACAATCATGAGCTCACACATGCAAACCCTTCAATGGACCCTGGGAGGAAAAACACAGAGCAAACAATGCCCGTACAAATTATCACCGACTGTCAGGAGGGAAAGGGGAGAAATAAACCCTAAACTCAGAGAGAGACAGAGAACAAAAAGACAAGTTACAAGGACACGACAGTGAGACCCTGATCAGAAGTAATCCGAGAAGATGGTGTGAGCGATGGTCCTAAGTTGCCAAGAGAATCTAAAACTGTCAGCACAGAATTCCATAGACAGATATTAAAACTGAAGGGGAAATAAAGATATTTTTTTGTATAAGACAATAAAATCTGAACTATAAGAAACATGGGAAAATTCTTCAGAAAATAGACATCACTTGTAGAATTGTTGAATAAACAAACAGCAGGAAAGATCATGTACGGACTAGTTCTCGTTCCATTCAGGCACTTCTTTAGAAAATACAGCAGATGAAAAAACTAGACCTAAAAAAATAAAATGAAAGACACAAGGACTTGTCAAATTGTAAGAACATATGGTAAATTCTTTTCTTCCTTATTTTCAATAATTGAAATTTCGTTATAAAGAGCTTGCAAATAAAAACTTCCACGGTGAGGCTATCCAGGCAAATAAAAACTTACACGGTGAGGCTATCCAGGCAAATAAAAACTTCCACAGTGAGGCTATCCAGGCAGACGCAGAGTCTACGAGTATCAAGGGACTTCTGTTGAGTTACAGGGTCTGGGACACCACGTTGGTGTTCAAGCATTCACTGTCAATTATACTTCTATGCACACAAGAAATCCATGACAGAGTTAAAATTACAAAAACCGGCAGCTTTAGATCCTCTCTCGTGAGAACGTGCCCATTGCTTGGATTCCGCCCCGCACACCTACTCTCTGTCTTTGTGGTTTCTGTCTGCGGGTCGCACTGTGCCTGCGTGTCCATTTGCTTCAGTGTAAACACAGTCTGTTCTTTGCTGTTACTGTCGGGAAACTGCTGCGGTAGGCGGAAAGGGAACGTAGAAGACCTCGTCATGTTACCCTGTTCAAGCTAAGGACCACCAGTCACAGTCCTGCAGGTGTTCGCAAGGTGGTAAGAGGTCGGGGGAGAGATGGTCAGTGAGTCACAGTGCTTGGTGACCTCGCACGGGACCTGGCTTGATGGCCAGCACCCACACGGTCACTCACAGACCTCTGCAGTGTTAGTTTCAGGGGATCGTATGGCTTCTGGCCCCCGTGGGCACCAGGCACACGCGCGAGGTGCATACAAATATGTGTGCAAACACTTATAGACAAAACATGTTAAAAATAAATCTTTACATGATGGTAAAGGAATACCGGGAAAGCCTCGGGTCCCCGAATCCGCTGGGGTTTGGGCGATGAGCACGTGCTTGAAAGCTGCAACCAGCGGAGGATAAAACCAGCACCAGTAAGCTGGGTACCTGTGACTACACCACAACATGACTTAGAGATGCAAAATGAAGCATGTCTAGCTGGCTTGCCTTAGGTACTTCTGAAAATAGCTTAAAAATAAAACTCCTTCAGGAAGGGGAAAATGAAAGGGTATTTTTAGCTTGTTTTATAAACTTATATTAACCGTGATCTTAAAAAAATGACTGCTATTACCAGAAAAGAAAATTAATAAGCATAATTCTAAGAAAATATTGTAAATGGAACCCAGCAATCTTAGAAAATACCACATAATGCAGAGGTTTAGCATGAAAGTTGGCCTAACATTCCAAAAGCCATCAACTTAATTCACCCCATTAAGAGACTAAAGAAGAAAAGCCAAGTGGTCACTGGAGAATACAAAGAAATAATTTGACATAATTCAACCTCATTCATGATCAAAACTCAGGAAAGGAGTAACAGAAAAGGGCTCTTCAGTTTAATAGAGGGCATCCATGAAAACTACACAGCAAATTAAAGGGGAAATGAATATTTTCTTCCAAAGACCAACACAATTGTTTGCTCCCACAAAAGCAGTACCACAGTGTATGGAGCGTAAGACAAACAAAGATGTCAAAGCAGAGAACAGCAGATGTGAGCCAAGATAAGGCAGCATTTATACAGAAGTAACAGCACATGCTTAGAGTAATAGATTCCAGTTCAGCCCAAACAAACAAAAAAAAAATCTCTGCGAATAAGTTTAAGCTTTATCAATTTATAAGGACAGCATTCAAATACTTATTGAAATTCTATTTGGCTGCTAAAAGTTGATTTTAAAAGCTCTACAAATGATTGCATTCAAATATTACATCTAAATTAACAAGGTAAGAAAGGTCAGCACAACATACTAAAGCTGTTAGAAGAAAAAGTGGGGAAGAGGCTTGCGGTCATTGGCACAGGAGACAACTTCCTGAACAGAACACCAACAGCACAGGCTCTAAGAGCAACAATCAATAAATGGGACCTCATGAAACTGAAAAGCTTCTGTAATGCAAAGGACACTGAACAAAACAACAGCCTACGGATTTGGAAAGGAACTTCATCAACCCTATGTCTGACAGAGGGCTAATATCCGGAATATATAAAGAACTCAAGAAGTTAAAATGTAACAAATCAAGTAATCCAATTAAAAAATGGGGAACAGAGCTAAACTGAGAATTCTCAATAGAGGAATATAGAATGGCAGAGAAACACTTAAAGAAATGTTCAACATCCTTAGTCATCAGGGAAATGCAAATCAAATCGACCCTGAGATTTCACCTTACACTCATCAGAATAGCTAAGACCAAAAACTCAAGTGACAACACATGCTGGAAAGGATGTGGAGAAAGGGGAACCCTCCTCCACTGCTAGTGGGAATGTAAACTTGTACAACCACTTTGGAAATCAATCTGGCACTTTCTCAGACAATTAGGAAGCGCTACCTCAAGATCCAGCTATGCCACTCAAAGGCATATATCCAAAATATGCTCAAGTACACAACAAGAACATTTGCTCACCATGTTCATAGCAGCTTTATTTGTAATAGCCAGAAGCTGGAAACAACCCAGATGTCCCTCAGCTGAGGAATGGATACAGAAATTGTGGTACATTTACACAATGGAATACTACTCAGCTATTAAAAACAAGGAAATAATGAAATTTGAAGGCAAATGGTGGGAACTAGAAAAGATCATCCTGAGTGAGGTATTCCAGAAGCGGAAAGACACACATGGTATATATACTCACTTATAAGTGGATATTAGGCATATAATATAGGATAATGATACTAAAATCTGTACACCTAAAGAAGCTAAGCAAGAAGGAGGACCCTGGGTAAGATGTTCAATCCTCATTCAGAAAGGCAAATGGGATGGACATCGGAAGAGAGAAAAAACAGAGAACAGGACAGGAACCTACCACAGAGAGCCTCTGAAAGACTCTACCCTTCAGGGTATCAGAGCAGATGCTGAAACTCATAGCCAAACTTTGGGCAGAGTGCAAGGAATCTTATGAAAGAAGGGGGAGATAGAAAGACCTGGAGGGGACAGTAGCTCCACAAGGAGAGCACAAGGAGAACCAAAAAATCTGGGCAAGGGTTCTCTTCTGAGACCGATACTCCAACCAAGGACCATGCAAGGGGATAACCTAGAACCCGTGCACAGATGTAGCTCATGGCAGCTCAAGGGGAACAGTGGTTGCCTCTTGAATCACCTCCCCTGAGTGGGGGGAAGCCTTGCCAGGCCACAGAGGAAGACAGTGCAGCCAGTCCTGATGACACCTGACAGGCTAGGGTCAGAGGGAAGGGGAGAAGGGCTTTCCCTATCAGTGGACTGAGGAAGGGGCATGGGAGAAGATGAGGGAGAGAGATATTGGGAGGGGTCGAGGGTAGGGGCTACAGCCTGGGATACTAAGTGAATAAATTGTAATAAATAAAAAAATTATATTTAGAAAGAAAGATCTGCACACTGAAAACTGCCAAATACTGAAATTAAAGGTGTGAGGAAAGACATACCATTCCCAAGGCCCAAAAGTTTTAATATTGTTACGATACTATAGGCTGACTTTTGTATTCCCAAAACTAGCGTGATAAGGTTTGATAAGGTTTTAGTCTCCAGTGCTTCTGAACTGCACTGTGTCTGGAAATAGGGACTTTCTGAGGTAAATGGGGTAAAGGGAAGTGATAGGGTAGAATATAATCTAACATGACCAATGTCTTTATAAGAACATCCCATAGGACAGGAAGTGAGTCAACAGGCTGAGAAACCTGTAAGTTACAACCAGACAGAAGCCACTGGCCACCCAGGCAGACAGGCCTCAGACAGACAGCCCAATGACACCTCGGCCTCGGGCTTCCAGGCTCCAGGAACATGGAGCAAATTCCTTTTAGTGCTGTTTTGGTATGGGAGCACCGTCAGCTAATACCGATTTCGATTCTCTCCAAGCTGATTTATTTATAAATACATTGTTATTATAATAAAAAAATCAAGCAAGGATTTGGTAGAAACTTGTCTTAAAATGCTTTTTGCCAAGATAAGACATTAATCATTCACTTGAATAAACAAATAATCTACTAGACTTGTAGAGTTATCATCCTCATCATCATCATCCAGCCCCTGAGGTATAGAGGAGACAAACAGATAAAATTAACCCAACAGAGAATACAGCACTACACACACACACATATACATATATAGATATTTATAAGAGTTGATTATATGAAGATACTCAGAAATTTATGGGGAAATATTTTAATAAATGATCTCAAGAACACAGAGATGATCATCTTTTATAAATATTCAACTCCAACCTTACACCATATACAAAATGAGTTTAAGAGGTATTATAGACAAAATGAAATGAAAAATGAAAGCTCCAAAGCTCCTAGAAGAAAACATAAGAAAATATTTTCTTAAATGTAAGAGACATTAATAAAAATTCACCAGAAAATTGTGTGACTGTACCTACATTTCATGTGAGTGACCCCGAGACCCTCAGCCCCTGTGTTTGGTGACCACAGAGACCACCTCCCTCCCCCAGAGCCCCGGCAATGCTCATTGTTGGACCCCTCTGCTCCAGACCAGCTTAAGGATCTACCTGGCAGGAAGTTCCCTACCGTCCTGGTGCCTCTTCCTTCAAAAACTGCCTTCCCCACCTTGCCTAGCTGAGTCACTTCAACTCCTGCCTTTCTGTTCGATCCCTTTCTTTCTGACCTTCTGCTGGTCCATCGCTTCCCCCAAGACCCCTGGTCTGTGCCTTAGTCAGTTCCTGGTGGCTCCCACCAGGCAGCAGACTCCAAGTCTGGGAAGAGATCCAAGACAGCTTATTTTGACCAGTGCAGAAGTTTGAAATGACTGAGATTTGAAGGTAAGCCATCAGGTCAAAATCATGTCGTGTACAGGATGCCAGCCAAGTGCTGAAGCAGGCCCGACCCACCCCTTGGGCTCCAAAGACTCAAGCCCCAGGCTAGACCATAAACTAAAAGAATCTGCAGTACTCAAGCCCCACGCCAGACCATAATCTGAAAGACGCTGCAGTACAGCCTCATTCGTGCCCTCTGGGTAAGGCACCATGTCCTAATTTGCCCTGATTCCACCATGTACATACAAAAAAGAGAGTTAGGACTGAGCCAAGCGGACACAGACTCACAAAAGCTGGCTTCTTTTCGTGCAGAAACGTTAGTGAGAACCTTTGCAGAGCACCTTAAACTACTGTTTCCCTTGCTCAGCCTCTCTCTGAAATTTAAGTGAAAGGAGACACCAAGCCTCACAGGTAACAAAGAGACCAGTTTTCTGGGCATCCCTGGTTGTGGCCCGAATCCGTGAGTTATTCCTGCACCCCCAATATGCCATCGGCCCCTGCCTATTCCTATTGAACACGGCTCCTTTCCTTCTGATGTCGTCTCTGCTGAAACCTGAGAAGCTGATATAATTGTGCAATTCATACCTTGCAAAAGTTGAACTTTGAACGGGAACTAGAGATCTGAGCAGATAAAGGCGTGGCAAGAGTCTGTACTTGACAACACCAGTTCCCCTCCTCTCCTAACTAACAATGTAGCCAACTCATTGCCCTCTCTTCTCTGCTGTTACAGTGCGGAATCCAAGTGAGGTCCGACCTTCCTATTTATTGGGCAAGAACTCAATTAGTTTGTGTCTAGGCTCACTTAATTGTTTTAAATTCGCCTTTGACCTACTGTTTGTCTCCTGACCACTGGTTCCACTTTTGCCCGAAAATCTCCATCTCAGAAGAGATGGAGGGTGTGCCCTGGCAGACAACCACTCGCTCCTGACCCTGGAAGGGATTTTTCTCTGTCCCAGAGCTGGTGAACCTTTGAATAGACCTAGTGTACGTTCTAGGAAACTGCTTTCTCAAAGACAAGTTTAAAAATTATAAAGCCTGATGGGCTCAGCTCCCAGAACCAGAATGCCTCATAGCCACCAGATGCTTCCGATCCAGAGGACCTGTATGGGCACCCAGCACAAGGGGCACACCCACACAGAGACATACACATATACACCTAAAAGGAATAAAAATAAACATTAAGGTCCCAACTCCAGTGCAACGTGCACACGAGGCTTTAGGTGACTCTCAGTGTACGAGTCTCCTTCACTCCCCCCAGAAGGAGCTCATGAGCTGGGTGGTCTTGGAGGGCCTTGGTCTCCTAGTTTGTGGTGTCAACAAGATGGAAAGCACAGGTTCTTGAGATTCGGACAGAGGGCTATTAAATTCCTATCTCCGTTTTCCTGGTTTTCAAAATGTTCCCCAAGCAAGATGGAGGCAAAACTGAAGAGTGCTGCTCTGAGACTCCAGGAGTTGCCTCGTGGGAGGCCCGAGAGCTGGGAATGAAAGAAGCAGTGAACAGCCGCATGGGCTAGCCGGGGTCCTTGAATGCGCAATCTCACCACCTCTCTTCCTCAGCCTCCCTTCCTTCTCATCCCCGAGGAGTGCAAGGTACCCACGAAAGTAGTGAAGCCAAGAACGCCCTAACTGCACAGCGGAATGCCAGCCAGTGGCCACTGGTCTTGATGCTGCACTGCTCTCTGGAAGCGGAGCCTCAGTGTCTGTTCTCTGTCCAAGCGTCCCCTGAGAGCTGGAATGGATGACTTTGAAAACCAGCCATGTGTGCTCTGGTGATCTTCTCAAATCTCTTAAGAAACTGGGAACATCAACAAAATTGAGCCAATGTTTCTAAACAAATCGACCCGAACTCCTATTTTTACCTTTTTCTTTTTCAGCTGCATACAGAACACAGATTTAGAACTTGATAGTTCTGTTGTTGTAATAAAAAAACAAACAAAAAAAACCTCCTTTATTTACATTTCTTTTATATTTTTCTCCAACACTCCAGCACCAGGTAGGAAAGAGAAAGGTTAGTGGGAGAGGGGGCGCAGTTCTCTTAGCTCCTTCCTGCTGGTTAGGCTCATCGGGTTCCTTGGAGACCGTCCAAAACTCATTTCAGGAGATCTCCATCTTCTTGTCTCACAACAGCAATCAGAAGCAGCAAAGGGGAAGCAGGGGCAGCCTTGTTCTTTCTCTTCTTCTGCTCTCTGGGCTCTGGTATTTATCCTCTCTCCAGAGTCCTCAGATTTAAACTATCTGCAGTTGGCAAAGAGCTCCTCTCAGAGCCCACATGAAGCAAATAGTTTGCTGCTGTGACCATCTGAATCAGCCCCACATCCCACACCTGGGATTAAACAGAACCGCGTTTATATCTACAACAGGGCTCACTAATGGCTATACAACGGGAGCTAGTGAGCTTCCCCAAAATACAGCAGTAGCCAATAGGGAGAGGAAGGAGCCTGAGCCCCTCTCCAAGGTCCCAGGGAGGGGCTTGTATAGAGGAAGATGAGTTGACAAATGCAGGGAAGTGAAGAAGGGTGGAGGGCGAGGGCAATGCATTACACATATGTACAGAATTGTGAAATGAGCAGAACAAAAGTCAAAGCTTAATAAAAAAAGTTTTTTTTAAAGAATGCAGAATAAGTAGACAATATCTTGGTTTGTCGTTTTTCTAACCAAATAAGAACAATATGTCGTATAGAATTGATTAGGGAAAAAAAAAAAACCCTCACCTTTAGGGACTAATTTGTTTTCCAGAAACTCACTTGTAAAGGCACTTTTCAGAAAAATATCTGCAGGTCATTTAGGCATTTTTCACCCTCAGTAAAATCACCAATTCTATCATGGGCAGGACACCGACTGACACATTCAAAGAAATGAGAAGTTTTAAGTAGACATATCTTTGTTGCAAACATTCCCCCATTCACTCTTTAAGGTCTTGAGGTCTTTGTAGCTATTTTCTTTGTAGCTATTTTCATGGATAGTATGGTTGAAATTGAAAAGGTAATTCTAAAACTTAGCCATAAGCATATCATTTATCTAAGGTCACAAGAATTGATCAGGAGTCAATTCACTAAATGCTCACTTTTCTTTATTCTTCTTTGATGGCTTCTGCTCCATTTGGCTACCCATGGCTTTCCCAGCCCAAGCAACACACTTCACTGTGTGGTCAGAGTTAATCCTCCTTCTACTGATTCAGTGTAGAAGTTGCAGACAGGAGTGAGAAACACAAGACTGCAGGACAATTGGGGGTAGGGGGCCCTCTTCCTGGTCACTAAATAAGCAAACATCTGCAACCCGGTGGCCCCAGTCTGTCACAGAAACAGACACCTGCAGGTTGTGCCCTGTCTTCACCGTCAATGTCCAAACGAACTTTGGCTGGGTGATCCATTCCGAACAAAACATTTACTCGAGGCTCTTCGCGCTGGCTCCAAGAGTCACACACTGAAGGCGGCTGTCTTCACGGTCATGAAGAGAAGAACCCATGAGAGAGCTCCGGCATTCCACAACGCATACCCCACTCTTCCTAGACACAATGTTTCAGTCATTTCCACGTCTTAGGATGAATCTGCCAACATCAAGTGAATGAAGACTATTATTTCTGTGTAAATTAGGAAACTGGCCGAACTTGCCAGCTCAGAAGTTCTTCAAGGGAAGGAGTGCTCCCCATAACAGCTTTGCCAACCACGTTTCCAGTCATGGCTCAGTCACGACGACACGGAGCTAAGACTTCAGTGGCTCTTCCGCCGGGCTGGTTCAGGAGCAAGAGCAGAACCTGAGTTCACTCTCCTCCTGAGTACGAGCTGCCCCTCAGAAGGGATGAGGCTTCTGGGTTGCACTGTGTGGAGGGCACATCTGTTAATTATATGATTATCATTTATGGTTGGTGCAGACCAGAGCCTGCAGACTGTGCCAATGGCGGCCTGTTGAGCAAGCCACAGCGTAGATTAATTTTCAAATTGCATCAAAAGCCTTTTACCCTTGGAATCATGAGGGAGACTCTGACTTTGGTCAGGCAAGAATTTGATTTTCCCTCTCAAGCCGGAAGTAGTGCAGTGTTGGGTCAATGGCTCGGTAGACAAAGTGCTCTGCCCGAATTCAGATCCCAGCACCCACATCAAGTTCAGGCCCGCCCACGTCTGTAAACACCCGGGATGGAGAGAGGCAGATCCCAGGAGCTAGCTGGGAAGCCGCCCCTGCCGAAGCAGCAAGATCCCAGTTCAGTGAGGAGCTCCGTCTCAAAAACTCAGAAGGGAAGCAGAGAAAACAGAACCTGATGGCAGTCTCTGGCCTCCTCATGCACACACATACACACACATACACGTGCCCACACTTGAAATGCAGCTCCAGAACCCAGCTCCATTATCACTAGTATGTGCTTCCCATCACTGTGTGTGTGTGTGTGTGTGTGTGTGTGTGAACTGCAAAGTCAAACCTAAGGCTGCAATCACCAAGTGCATGGTCAGGTCTGGCCTGGGCCATTCCTTTCTTCATTCAGTCTCACGGGAAGCCACCGGAACCACGTGGCACGTGCAAAGCTCCTGCTCTGACCTTTCACCTCCATCGTCATGGTTGCCGGGCTCCACCAGGCTGCAGTCTTGTGGCACGGAGACACCCTAGCCAGCAGAAGCCAGCAAGTGTGCCACGGCTGTTAAGATGAGCAAAGCTCTCCTCCTCACATCCTTTGCGCCACTTCTCTGAACATGGACCACTAATACATGAAGGCTTGAACGTAGTCCCCGAGCCGGCTACCTGCTCCCTGTCACTGTGTGTGTAAGTAATTGAGAGGGGCTTAGCGAGGCGCCCTGGGTTCCAGGAGTTGGGGAAATTATGCCCAGATCTGCCGTTAACACTAATGGAGGGTTACACGCACAAATCCTCCGCACACAGAGGAGAAAATAGACTTTTCTCATTCATACATAATAGATCTGGAGGCGCGTTGGCGTGTTCGCTTTCAGGAGCTGAACTTGAAGGTGTACCTTTTGTGGGAAATATGTAAATGAGGAGAGGAGATGCTGAAGGACAAGTGTGGCACATTCCAGAAGCCACCGCGCTCTGTCATGCTCCTGAGTAAGGCAGGACTTGGCTTGTCTCGGCTCAGGTCCCCGACATGTTTGTCCTCCCAGCTCATTACCAAATTTCCCTGGGCACAGCTCACTTTGCCAAATTTGCCCTGTTTTCTGGGAAAAGCGAAGCGTGGCCGTACACTCGCAGTCTGTAGCAAGTCCTAACGGGAACACTGTTCTCAGAAGCACTTTGTTGCCTTAGGACACACGGTTAATGTGCCCTATGATTTAGGAGCAAAGAAGTAAGGTTTTCCTTGTAAGAGTGACCACATCACGGTGTGCTGGAGTGGCCTCTGGAGAGGACAGGAGTGCCCAAAGCCTGGACAGACTGAATGGAAGGGAAGGCTCTGCCTGCCTCTTCTAGATTTCTGTCAGGCCGATGAGACGGAACTTGTCTTTTCCTGCTGTCTGTGCTCCGACTGTCCATGCTCCATGCCACCAGCCAGGCAATTGGCCATTTGAGGGCATTCATGGCCAGCGTTGTGACGCAAAGGTGACTTCCAGGCTGGGAATGGCTTACCTGGTGACATGCTTGCCACCCAAGCATCGGGACCTGAGTTCGGTCTCCAGAACCTGCATGAACTGCTGGGTGCGGTGGCTGGCACTTGAAATCTCAGTGACACTGAGACAAGCGAGTCCCTTGGCTCACTGGCCAGCGTCACCTAACCAGCGAGCCTCAGGTGCCAGCGACAGATCCTGCATCAAGAAGCCAGGCGGATGGCCCCTAAGGAAGAGCAGCCAAGGTGGATTTCCTTCCGTTCCCCACGCACCTGTGCACCACATCCTCATGTGTTTGTGTTCACACGAACCCTCACACACTACACATGAACACATACACACGGGCATGTGTATGTGTAGGACCTACTGGATAGCCAAATCTAACTGTCAATCTCCAGGTCCCCATGGGAGCTTCGGTGTCCAAAAGAAACAAGGATTCCCCCAAGGAGAAGCAAGACCTCAGCTTGTCCTCTGACCTCCACATGCACAAGCACACTTTCACATACATGTAATATGCATGAATGTGCACACATACACAAACATGCACACACAAATGCATACCTGTAGACACACAAGGTGATTTTCAACCAGAAAAACAAGCATGTCTTCTTCTTTTTTCTTGAACGGGTCTCAGGCCAGGCCAAAGCCAAGCTCATTCATCTTTCCGATGAGCTCCGCGCCTGATGACCATGCCCCGTGGCCTATCCCTGCTTCCTGTGCCTGCAGCAGCTGGACCCCGAGCAGGCCACCCTGCAGCCCCGGTCATCCTGATTAGAAATGCTCTATATCCCTATTCAGTGATTGGCTCCGTGGGCTACGTGGGAAATTTTATTGGAAAGGGTGGCTGTGCCTTTCACGGATGCCCTGCATTTGGAAAGCAAACCTTAGAGTCTTATTCCCAGTAAAACCACGGAACCCCATTCACTTCTTCCTGAGCACCCTGAGAAGGACCAAGCACTAGGCCCCACGCCTTACCTTCACTTACTTTGGAGACGAAGGCTAGAAGCGTGCCGGAAAGTCGGCTTCCCTTGAGGGGAGTATAGCCTGGAAGAGAAGCATGCAGCGTGTGAGGAATGTGACCACAGAAACGAGCACAGGTTGCGTGACAGCACGGAGGGAGAAGGAGTCATCAACCTTGGCATTGAGGCTGCGGAAGCTAAGTTCTACTGAATGGAATTCTGGAAAGCCTTGAAGAGGAAACAGGAACCCAGATCAGCCCATAGACAATCACGACAGATACAGAGCAAAGAGTGCTGACACCTGGGAGGCTTTGACAGGTCTTCCTAGGATGGAGAAATTCCCGTTCCTGGGGAGGAAAGACGTTCTCCTTTAACGCGCTGCAATCAAGCTGGGGTATACATTATTGTCACAATGTGGTTCCTCGTAAATGTCATTAAGGCTTTGACTCCTAACCTAACAGTCAGTGAGAGAATGACTCAAACTAAATGCATCTACCTGGGATCTCAAAGTCTCTAAGGTGAAGCTGTCACTGCTTGGGAGGCTGCCTTGGTGGAGCAAGCTCAGTGTGAGGACATGAGCTGAGGTCCTGTTAGCTGGACGCATTGCTGTGGGTCACCGGGAACCCAGCAGCAGGCTCAACCCCCTCATACTACATATTTTTCTGAGCTCCTCACAGCTGGCTTTGCCACAGAAGCATACTGCAAGGCCCGGACGTCTGTGGGACGTAGGGCTTACAGCGAGGACACTGCCAGAGTCCCCATCTGGACTCCAACCGTGCCCCTGATGTGCCGCTATTGGGGTCTGACAAATTGACGGTAGTCTCCAAACTCCAAAGGGATGCTTCACCTGCCAACATTCAAAGCATCATAAACTCTCAAGGTCCAGCAATACTGACCCACCCCTCATACCGAGGCATGACTCAACGAGTGCTCTGAATCACAGCCACTGGACAGCTGGGCCACCAGACAACTGGGCCACCACTGTCCAGTGGCCCAATGGACAGCTGGGCCACCGGACAGCTGGGCCACCAGACAACTGGGCCACCACTATCCAGTGGCCCAATGGACAGCTGGGCCACCAGACAGCTGGGACTGTGGAACATCTGGGGCCATCAGCTTCTGGTTTACTCTACCTCTAAATACTGAGTGGTCCCAGTCTTTGCTTCTGTAAGTTGTTTCCCTAAATGGAGAGGAACGAAGCAAACGCCAAAGCAAGCCCAACATCAGAACAAAACTGGAAATGTAACATGGAAAGCTCCATCTGCCCATTAGCTACAAAAAAATAAAAACAAAAAAGACTCCTTAAGGGTTACCATGATCAAAACGCACAGCCATCAGCCACGTGATCCAGAAGCTGCTGTTTTATAAAGCCATCAAAAACCTATCTCTTACGTAGCTCTAAAAACTCAATTAGATTGGCAGTGTTGGTCTTTATCCTGAGTGACAGCATTCGGAAGGAGCAGGCTGAAGAAGTTTAGAAGAATCTGAGGAAGGCGGAACTGGTGTTGTACATGCAAATGAGTGCATTATGGGGTTTTCCGCTGAATAAATTTACATCGGTTAAATCCGATGTAATTCTGCAACAATGCAACTTAAACATATACATATTTTGCATGAAGGCCCTTGAAGCTATAGCCTTTTGATGAAGACCTATTGTAAAACTGAGAATAAATTTCAGTCAACCCATTTTCCATTTGACAACTTTTATTACTCATTTTACCCAGAAGAACACTTTAACTTGTATTTTGCCAATATTCAATACAAGAACTCTCTTGTGGTTTTCCTGTTAATTTCCCGGATTTTAAAACAATTCTCATAAACTGATGAAATTTTATAAACTCCTACCATAAAGAATGCAAAATATAAAGTCTATTCTTGGCCAGAAGAACATGGTGAAGGGGAGGGAGAAGGAGAGGGAGCAGAGAGCAGGGAGAGAGACCACCTAATTGTATAATTCCCACTGAACCAAAACTCGGTTGCAGAACGAAAGAAAACTAAAGCCACCTGGCAACCACCCTGACCCTCTGTCATGGCTGATTTGAGCTCAGGTCTGGGGGGGGGGGGCGTTTGTCTGGTCACCTGGGAGGCATCTCCAATTAGTATGCAAGAAAAACAGCCACAGCCCAGCTCCCGCCTCCAGGCGAGCTTCCGAGGTAATTACAATTTGTTTCATCCGCCATTTCATGTGGCAAATTAGTGAGGCAAAGAATCGGAGCTCGGCCGCAGTGCAACCGTGACACAGCTATGAGAGAGTGGCCCGCCACTAAGCGATTCACATTTAAGGGAAACAAATAATTTAAAGAGCTGCTAATGATGGCTGGCTGTTGGGTGTGGACTTGCCAGGCACTGTTAGCAAGGCGCTCTCCTCAGCAGCCGTCAGGTCCAGGCATAGGGAGCATCCCTCAGGTGGGAAAACAAAAGGACAGAGGGAGGAGGCGGCTCCGACCAGTAAGCGCTTGCTGTGTACACGCAGGGGCTGTCAGCCTCGAAGTCAGTCCTAGGTCACCACATCAGCCAGTCTGGCCTGACCAGAGCAGGAATCACAGATGTGCTTGTGCAAGGGCAGACGGCGTTTCCTAAGTAGTCACTGAGCTCAGACTGTGTGCATGCGTGCGTGCATGCGTGCTCGCACATGCTTGTGTTTGTGCTTGTGTGGGTGAGAGTGTATGTGTGCACAGACACATGTGGGGTGTGCCTGTGTGTGCCTGTGTGTGAGTTGGAACATGTGTGCATGGGGTGTTGAGAGCAGGAGGCTTTCAACGGCAGGTGCCTTCCCCAGTTGCTGTCTGCTCTGTGTTTTAAGTCCCATCATTGAACATGGTGCCGGTGCCCAGCAGCTGGCCACCCTTGCTCACCAGCGAGTCCCCGAGTCTCCGAGTCTCCGTCTCCCCAGAGTCAGGTCACAGATCTGACCTCTGACTGCCTCCATGATCCTGACAGTCTACTGAGGCAGTTTCACAGCTACGCTGGCCTTCCAAGCAAAGGATCTTTATAAATACCAAAGACTGTCAGGATCACAGGGCAGGGAAGGCATCTCAGTATGCTGCCTGGTAAACACTGGCACACAACATGAGGGTAATGATGTCACCTGGCCAGTGCCCAGCACTGAGTGTGAGGAGTGGGGAGGAAGGAGGCTTCCCTCTCTGCCCTAGAGAGATGACCAGCTTCCTTAGTGTGAAGTTCTTTGCATAACAGGGGCCTCAAGAAGTAAATGATGGGCCCAGGTTACCCCTGTTCCCAAATCCCATTCCCCCTCTCTGCCTCTCCAGGCTTTTTCTATCCTATACCCACTCCATCCTTTTCTTATTTTCCCAGCTCTACTCCACACTCCCCAGGCCCCCTGAGCCCTCCGTTGGACCTCACATGTTTAGAGAGGCCTTGCAGAGAGCAAGCATGCTTTAATATCCAGCACCACCTTGGAGTCCAGTGCCAGTGCTCAGAGCGTGTGCCGGCGGGTCAGTCAGCTACTCAGATCCATACCAGTTAGGAGAATCTACATCTCTACATAGCAGCGTCACATTAGGTAATTCACCACAGGCTCAACAGTCTCGAATCCATTTCCAGGTTTGGCTGGAGGAAGGAAAATGGCAACCTCAGAATTCCTGTGCCTAGCCCAAAGCTTTCCCGAGCAGAAAGCACTCTTTCCACAGAACGATGTCTTGGTAGTAGCTCTCAGGACACAGGGCTGGCTTTCTCTCTCTCTCCATCTCCCTCTGCCTCTCTCCCTCTCCCTGCCTCTCCCTCCCCTCCTCCCTCCTTCCCTCCCTTCCTTCCTCCCTCCTTCCCTGTCTCTCTCACTGTCTCTCTCTCTCTTTCTCTCTCTCTATCCTTCTATATCTTTCTCTCTGTTCACTGGACTTGAGAATACTTCAAGAACAGAACAATGTTGTGTTGATCCCAAATTCCCAGTAAGAGATACTTTGTAAGTGTCATGAAATAGAAGCCAGATCAAGGAAATTAACCAAACAAAGCATGTGGGTGGGGCAGCCTGAGTTGGAGTCTCTGTATTTGTCTCTACTGTTATCTTTTTGCTCAGCAGGGTCGAAGGGACATCGCCTCCTGGACGCCTCCTGTTCTGATAAGATCTCCTGAACGAGATGTGTCCTCCACCTTGAGTGAGGCTCGTTTGCACGTTAGGTGAGAGTTACTTCGGTGTGTTGTTTTGTGTGTTCTCTATCAGGAAAAGCTTCTCCCCAGGGCACCACAGAGAAAGACCACAAGAACATCAAGTCTCCACTGTCCCTGGATGAGCGAGCGTGGCCAGTCCTGCCTTTCTCCCATGTGTGGATGCTGATGCCAGGGCATCGGAGATGCTGACATTGGGTCCTCATCCTCTCAGGCAGCAGCACTCGGGGATACAAGGCGCTCCGTGTTGGTTCACCGTCCCTGTGTCACCTGCAGGGTGGGTGATCAAGATTGCCATCCTGGCTCCTCAGGAGAGAAGGGGTAAGGGCTGGGTTTCTGCATCCATGCTGGAAGCATCTCCTCCCACCCGGGAGACAGAACCCACTGTTAGAGAAGTCTTCTGTGCTGCGCAGACTTGAGGACAAGACGTAAGAAGCCATTCAGTCCGGCTATCACAGAAAGAGAGGGACATAGACACTGGGCCCGGAACTGTCTCCCTCGGGACTGTGATTGTGAGTGCGGGCTGAAGCTGATGTGATCTGGAGTCAGTTCAGAGACACACCTCTGGGTGGTCCCTAACGGCATTTTTTTTGGAAGCATTAACTGAAGGAAGGCTCTCTCCCGCCCCCGAATGCCTGGCACCTTCCCACAGGGTGGGGGGAGGGGAGCAGAAATATGGATATGAATGTATGATGTGGCCTCTTGTGTTCCATTCTGTCCTTGAACTTGCTGTGTCAACAAGGATGACCTTGAGCTTCTCGTCCTCCTGTCTGTACCTCCCCTCTGAAGGGCTGGGGTCATGGTATGTATGTCACCCCTCCCAAATTTGTAGTTTGTGGCTCAAACCCAGGGCTTCTTACAAGCATTCCAACAACTGCATTCCCCAACCAAACCATCAGACATTCTTAGCCATCTCCCTCGGTTTGATGAGTTCACTCGATTACACAGGATAATAAGGCTCTGTTGAGAAACCGTGGGGGCTAACAGCCTTCTACGAAGCCGCTCCCATTTGCCCCACCAGGACCTTCATTCACAACCTTGACCCTCATCCCCGTGGCTTGTTCCTTCACTGCTGTCTGTAATATATCCTCTTTGAGCTGTGCTCTTGGCTGCTTTGTCATCCAGGTGTTGGGATGGCCACCTAGCTCTCAGTACATATGAGAGGGAACCTTTCTGTTTAGAGTACAGACTTCCAGGCAGGCAGAACTAGCTTTGAGTCTTGGTACTGCTAAGCAGGTGTAGCCTTGTAATCATAATGCATAGAACCACGTAGGGGCCTAGGGCGCCCAACTACAAAACAGAAATAATGAGCACACATGATCTAGTGGGTTATTGTAAGGGCTGAATGAGACAGTGTGAAACAGGGGTACCTAAAACATAGCACACACTCAATAAAAGCTAGCAGCTCTATGGACAGAACCCAGACCATGTCCTTTAGCGGGCTCCAAATAGCATCTGAAGAAATCAAGGTTTCAAATAAAGTGTAAGTGTTGTCATGGTTGGTTCTGCTAAGCCTGGACATCTATCCAGGACCTATCTGTCCAGGGCCCAGTTAGTGCTAGATATGACTATGGATGGAGCACTGTGATGAGGGGCAAAAGGATTTTGGAGAAAGAAGGCCTTCAGAACACCATATGGCTTTTGTAACGTGTCTCACTCCCTGAACAAAGGGCTGAGAATGTGCACTGAAGCTCTGAGGTATCCGTAGGAAACCTGGTGGTCTGTAAATGGCAGAGCTGTGAAGATCCACCTATGCTCATGGCCCCTGAACTCTGACTTGGGTTCGAGGCAGTTCTGAGGACAGACAGGTAAGGAAGGGCACACTGCTCCTCTAAGACCTTCTCTGAAAGGGACCTTCAAACCCGAAGACCGGAGGCCAGAGAATGTCTGCCCACAGCAGTTGCTACAGCAGCTATCAGGAAGGCCAACAGGACACCAACCTAGCCCTCCTTGAAATCAACTTCTCAACACAGCCTTCTTCAGGGGGCATGTGCCCAGGTCACCACGATCCCTTCCACGGCTGCTTATTAAACCGAAGGAGAAAAAGAAACACGTATTTGTCATGAATCCATCTCTAGTCTGAAGAGCTTGGCTTTTCATCACATCATCACTGAGGAAAATGCCCCTTGAACAAAGAGCATCCGTGTCATCAGCACACGATACAGGCAACAGGGCAGCTCCTGCTGAAGCAGTGTTTCCCTTCTTTCTTCCTTCCTTCCCTCCTTCCTTCCTCCCTCCCTCCCTTCCTCCCTCCCTCCCTCCCTCCCTCCCTCCCTCCCTCCCTTCCTTCCTTCCTTCCTTCCTTCCTTCCTTCCTTCCTTCCTTCCTTTCTCCCTTCCTTCCTTTTCTTTCTTTTTTTCTTCCTTCCCTTCCTTTTTCTTGTTCAATGTGTGTACAGGAGGCAGGAGAGAAGGCTCTTCGTTTGGGGAAGCCTGGCTGGCTAGAGGGAGGGTTAAATAAACAAATGATAACAACACCAATCAACCCTCTTTGCTTACAGCCCGCAGAGCCAATCTGCCTCCTGGCTGTGGAGCTACCAAGCAGCAAAGGCAAACTAATTAGACACAGACAAACACTTAGGCCGTCACACCTTGTGGATGTAAGCGTCGTCTTGTCTCTCAGCTGCCTTGGAGCGTGAGACAACAAATCCCTGCAAACAAGTTCCTCGCTCTCCCCCGTTAGTGAGGCCTAACGGAGCACAGTGGCTGGAGGTGAAAGGTGGCACTCTCGTCAGGTAATGACAGCTCTCCAACAGCCCATATTAAAGCAGCCGCGCTTGTTTGGACTAGCCTATTTGCACCTACCTACAGAGGGCCTTTTTAATGTAATTATTAGCCTCAGATGCCCTGCTTAGGATTTGAAAGTATCGTTCATTTTCATCTTGCTTCAGCTACCGCTGCTATCTCCCGGCCCCTCTCAGCCACCTCATCTTCCTGCAGCCAAGCGCCAGGCAGACGGACGGAATTAACAAGAACAAGTTGGCAGGTGAGCTGTGTGACAAAAAAAAAAAAAAAAAAAAAAAAAAAAAGAAAAGAAAAGAAAGAAAGATCTAAAGGAATTGACAATGTATTCTAATCACTACCTGTCTGTGGAAACCTTGAAAAAAAAAATTAAATGGTTTTTCACAGAGAGACCAAAAGCTATCTCAGTAAAAGACCAAGCCTGCAGATGTGAAAACAAAAAGGTTAGAATCATGTAATAAAACAGGGTCAGTAAATAACTGTACATAGCCCTAAAAAAAAAAAAAGAGAGAGAGAGAGAATAGAAGAGGCTAGAATGTATTGACGGGTGGGTCAGGGGCCTGATAACTGCTCATCATAGTTCGAAATTTGGCCTTTGATGTCTAAGTAGCTGGAAGGGATGGTCCCGCCTGACCTCCCTCTGTATTATACAAACATGCATCACCATGTAAAAGTTTGGCTGGTACGTTACAGACCTGAAGGTCAAAGACCAGCATTTCTACGTTCCCCAGACGGTTGGCATCTCTGCTCACAAGTAGCCAGGTCATATGCCGGCAGAGTGGCAAGGCGTTTTCATCCACCCACTATTAATTGTTAAGTATCGGCTGCTGCTTGGAGCTGTGCTCGCTTAAAAATGGTGCAGTTGACTTTGTGTCGACACAGGTTTCAGTCTTGCTCCTCAGGACCTATTGGTGCTGTCACTGAGCTGCAGCTACAGCCATCATTTATTCATGGCCATAAAGCGGAGGAGTATTTAACAGAGCCAGTTCAAACTCTCCCTTCAGACAGCCTTCTGTGCAAAGCCATGTGCACCTCCCTCTCACCCTTTTCCTCTTCTTCTCTCTTCCCCACCATCTTCATCTTCTATGCTCTCCCCTCACTGGAGGAGGATGTGACAGACACATCGGGGCAGCTTTGAGGACGGCAGGGAGAGCAACGGCGGCTCCCAGGATACGGAAGAACATGGGATAATTGCAGGGCAGGAGAATGACCCCTGCAAAGGGATTGTCTGGAGCTAACATTCCGCCCTGCCTGCCTGCTGCCTGCAGCCAGTCCTGGGTCGCTAAAAGGGAGCCCAAATTAAGGAAATTGTGCTCACTGCATAAAAGCACTGTATTTTTTTAGAAACAGTTCCATGAGATGGAGCGGTAGCTCAGCCAGTAAGATGCGTGCTAGAGAATCATGAGGATCTGAGTTCAGTCCCCAGCACCCACAGGACAAGGAGGGCTTGATGGGAGATGACTGTAATCCCAGTGCTGGGGAGATGCAGACAGACAGGTCACAGTCTAGCTTATCAGCTCCGTTTTCCAGCAGGGGACTATCTCAGAAAATAAAGCAGGGCAGATAGCTCCAAGGAGCAGCAATCAAGGCTGATCTCTGGCCTCCATACACACAGAGAGACATGCACGCATGCATAGACGTAAGTCCATGCACCCACACACACACGTACACACCGAGCAAGGACTATTTCACCCAGTTGCCAGTGCCTGGGCCTCCTTAAAACCCAAATGCCTTCGAGCTTCAGTTAAAGGATTGGCTTTGGGGATTCGGGAAGGCACAGCCATGTGGAGAGTGCGGGCTGGTGGCCCTTTCCCCACTAGTTTCTATCCCATTGTATAAAGGACTCTCCTGGACTATCACTAAAGTGCAGACATTTGAAGCAATCTGCTTTTAGAAGGCCCCAAGATGCTAAAGCACAATGGTAGGGGATACACTAGCATCCAATGGGAGGCTCCCACACACACACTCAACTGCCCCCCTGAGCAGAGTTCTGGGACGAACCAGTGTCAACCCCTCTACCCAGATGGTTGCCGTGGTTTTAGCCGCAGAGGTGGTCTGGGTGGGGCAGCTGGAACACGCAGGCTCCAGAGCTCCATCGGGCTCTGCGGTCACGGGTCCATTAAAGCCAACCAATGCATCACCTTCTCTCTGGCTGGCTGGGGCCTTCTCATTCCTTCTTCCTCCACACAAACACTCCTCACGCTGCACCGGGACCCGGGCAGCCAGCTTTTGCCAGGTGCAGCAGAGGTGGACACATCTCGGGGAGGTCAGTGGATTCCACCTTGTCCACGGCCTGGCCCCTTCGGCTTTCTCTAAGACTACGGAGAAGTTAGGTGTCTGTCAGAGACAGAATTTAGGCAGAATCCAGAGGGCACAGAAGAATCGTGGGTTTTGAGGGAGCATGAAACCACACCCAGACGGGAGGGCTGACCCCAAAAATGCCACACAGGAGTGCAGGAATCCTCAGACCAGCTACCACCATTTGCCATGAAGTCAAGGGGCCTTTGACTTCTGTCCACACAGAATTGTTTATGCGCCTGTTCGTCTCAGGAAGCAGCAGCACCTTTTCGTTAAAAGAAGATAACTGAAGGGCCTGGCGAGATGGCTTGGAGGCCAAGAGCTCTCACTTCTCTGGCAGAAGACCCAAGTTCAGGTCCCAGTGCCCGCATCACATCCTGAAGGAAAAGATAAGTCAGAAATGGGATGCTGCGTGTAGACAGAAAAGAGAAAAAGACTCCTCTTTGCTCCGTCTAGCTTTTGGAAGTTTTCTGCAGCGCTAACCTGAGCATCCAAACTGAAGCAGTCATGTCTGCTGTTGTACTGAAAGTCTTTTCCTTGTCCTCAGTCATTCCCCTGCGGTGGTGCTCACTGAACAGGCCTGTCAGTCCTCACTGCAGACATTCCCCGGAACCATGAGGATGCCATCACCTTGCTCCATAAAAAGCAAAGCATAACATGGGAGGGGAAGTGGGAAGGAGGACGGGATTGGGAGGGGGCTACAGCTGGGATACAGAGTGAATAAATTGTAATAATAAAAAATATTTTTTTTTAAAAAAGCAAAGCATATATCCCAGTGCATGCAGACCACAGGAATGCCTGTTCCTGACAGCCCTCAAATATGGACCACCTTTGTCGCCAAGATAACCAAACTCTAACCACGAGACCTTTCCACTTTGTAAAACCCCACCTGCTTGTGTTTGGACTTGGGCCGGGCCTCAGCCTGTCAAGTAAGTGATCACCAGCACCTGCCGCTGATTAATTGATCACATCTCCAGCTCGCCCGTGTCCAGAGGGGCTCCCCGTGGCTCTCCGGAAAGGTTCCGGCCACCTGAGAGGACAGGCTTCAGAAGTGCCCGCTTTAAGGTGAAGCTCACGCGGAGAACAAGAACGGCCTGCACAGTGGGGCGCCCGCGGGAGGCAGGGTTCAGAAAAGGCCAGAGGCGCTTGAAAGCCCATTCCACTTTTATTCAGCAACTTCACTGTTTTGAAGATGAGTTATTGATGTGGAGACAGAACTTCAGCTTAGCCTGAACTGGCCGAGGTCCCTCCTAGCTGAGGAACTCAAGCACTCTCCCTTAAGTTGTGGGAGTTTGGCTTTCATGCCCCATGATGCTCAGGGGGTCTTGCCAGTTCTAGGTTTGTCGCCCTTTGGTTTTCTAGAGACCCACGGTCACTGTGCTGTATTCTGCCTGTATTCCATGGTGGCCACGAACAGGAAGAGGCTGCAGTGAAATATGCCCAGGACTGAGAACTTGTACAGATACACTCTTTAATTAGAATGTTGGCTCCTTTCTATCTACAGCCTCAAGTATCCACTATCTTGTTTCTCTGCCAAAACCTTTCCTAAGTGATGCCCCATCCATGCAATCTCTCTTGTCCCTTCCACCAGCTGTGGCATTTCCCAAACTCCAGCATCAGGGCACCTAAAAGCTGATTCTTGTCCTGTCCACTGTCAGCTGCAGGGCCTGAGAAAGTACGTTCATCTTCTTTTGTCCCAATCTACATATCCATGGAAGGGGAAGAATAATTCGACCTACCTCAAAAAGTGGTGAGAATCGAAACTGACATCCCCCAGAAGCGCATGAAGAGGCCATGGCAGGTACCTATCTCAGGCTAAAGACATGTTCCCATCGCTGTGACACACTCTAGACAGACCCACAGCATACCTTCCAGTGTGTACAGAATCTGCCTCATCTCTTCCCACTTTTCTTACCTGAATGGGGGGGCATCCATTACTTCCAACCTGGAGGAGTTTTGCTTGTGCTCAGGAGAAATTAAGGTTGCACGCTCTCTTAGCTACCTGTCTGAACTAGGCAGGCAAAGTGTTCCTCACTGTGACGAGTACCTGAAAAGAGGGAGGAAGGCAGCAGGCGCATGACGGGTCACATGGTTTCTGTAAGCAGGAAGCAGAGAGGCTACAAGAAGTGGGATGGGCCTACCATGCCCCAACGGATCGCCCCCATGACTCCTTCCCTCCATAACTTTCCGACCATGGACCAAGCACTCACACACGTGTGAGCATGGTGGATAACGCCCAGCCAAACCACAGCACCCATCCTTCATATGTGCCGCTTGGAATCAAAACACAGCCTCTCCTCGCTGTGGGACTTGTTCACATCCATTAAAAACAAAGAAGCGGAAGCTCTGGCCATGTATTTCAAGACTTTCGGCTGACAATTTTATACAAATCCAGGTACAAGCCCTATCTCTTCGGAAGTTCCCACATACGAGAGAGGAACAGGCCATGGAACATACTCAGTTTGTCACCCAGGACGGGAAGGTCTGAGAGCATGCAGAAGCCTTCCCGAGTTGAGGTCCCTGCACACTTCTCTACCTCCCCACGGAGGCTAGAGCAGCTTGCCACGTCCATTTGCCGAGTCCGGGAATGACGCCGGAGAGTGGGCCTTCTCACGTTCATGGCGGGACTCCACAGTCAGCATGGACATCCATCCTTTTCTGCCGGAACCTTTTAGATAAGTGCCCTTAAGATCACCTTCGCTTCATCTGTCCCTTCCTTCTGGCCCCTGGAGCTGGTAATTTCAAGCTTCTCTGGTTGGTCTTCAAAGAGACAAATCCTAGAGGCTGCAAAGACAGCTCAGCAGCTCAGAGCACTTACTGCTCTCGCCAAGGACCCAGGGGTGGCCCCCAGCACCCACATGGCCGCTCACAACTGCCAGTAACTCCAGTTCCAGTAACCTGACACCCTGCTCTGATGTTCATGGGCTCACACATGTATGCGGTGCGCATTTGAGCACTCTGGCGTCCACATATACACATAAAATAAATAGATTTAAATTTTTAATTAAAAAAAAACAAATAAAATTGTATGGGCTTCTCTGGTGAACGGCCTGGGAGAAGTTTGCACGAGAGAGTGTGACAGCTGCGGGGGGAGAGTGGCCCTGGAGGGCAGAGGACCAGCCACGCAGCAGGGGAATCAGGTAAGCAAGGAGCGGAAAGGGCGCTACGTTTACCGAGCCTGTGCACCTGTGCGCTGCTTGCAAGCCTGGTGCTCTCGGAGGCCAAAGGAGAGCATCAGACCCCAGAAATGGAGTTTCAGACAACTCGCGAGCTGCCACGTGGGTGCTGGGAACAGAAAGTGCAACAAGTGTTCTTAGCTGCTGATCCATATGTCCAGGTCCTGCTACCTCACTCTCACAGTTACACAAACCCACTGAGGAGAATTTTTGTCCTCTTTTTCGACGAACAATATTTGAAATAAAAACAGCAATAAGCGTGACCTATAGCTGAGTGAGCACACGTGCCCTGCTGGGTATAAAGCAGCGTCTTCATTCTCAGCCCCGTGCCAGCATCGAGTTCAGGACTTGGATCTAATACAGACTGCCTCAGCCCCACAGTGCCTGCACCGAGAGTCATTAATTTAAGATTATGGACAGATGATTAGGAAGTTCTACATAGAAATCTTTATCTCGGGCTCTTTGATCTATCAATAAAGTTTAACATCATTCTGTGTTATGTTTTTAAACTATCTCCCATGTTACTCAAGATGATTTACGAGGTGGAGGTATATACCCGGGGGAAACAGATTAACTTTCCCATAATTTCATGCTCTTAAAAAGAAATGGGTTTATTCCAGACTGAGGCTTTTCACAGACAGAATGGAAATGAGCTTGTGGTAGAAAGGCTTGAGCTGTGACATTTCTGAAAATTAGGTAACCAATCTAAAACTGACCCGGACAGCTTTGCCCACGAAGCCTGGGCTCCACAGAGAGTGGACAGTGCTAGACGAACAGCCACAAAGCCACGCCCCTTCTGCTGCTCTGTCGGAAGTGACCCTGTCTTCTCTGCGGTCCCAGGGTCCTGATCACAGCGCCGGCTTCCATCTTGCTTGATTATTAATTTTGAATTTTACCTTTTTATTTTAAAAAAAAACATATTTCTTTTCATGTCGAGTGGCAACATTTTGAGTTTGGGGCATCTTGTTCGCTTTTGGAAACTTACCCATAATGCAGGTGTTCGAGGTGTATTGAACATTGATAAAGAAATAATACTTCCTTCAGATGAGCTAGGGTGTGCCTCTCCTTCCTGCACACCAGCCTGTGATGCGTTCCTAACTCTTCCACTCTGTGTCCAAACAAAATTAGGAAAACAAACAAAAACCCAGATGCCAGTCCAATAGCACTGCTTTAACAGTGCTATTAACATTAATGCTTTAACATTAATGATGCCAAGAACATATGGCCCAACGTTTTTGGAAACTATCTTTCTCAGGGGAGTATTTCTATCTACAAAATGGGTTTCCCTGGCTTGTGTGACTCCTTAACTCTCCTTTACCAAATCTCTCCGCAGATCTCTCCCGATGATAAGCAGACACCTTCCATTTATTTTTAGTTGGTGTCATTTTTAATGATGGTTTAAAGCTACTTGGTCACCTTCAAAATAAGCCATATTATTTTTAAAAAATGGGGAAAAAGCAACCAAAGACATGTTAAAAGTCAAGAACTTTACTGAAGACACGCACAGAAACATCATTCTTTCATTTCTATACACGATAAAGTGGGGGGACCCAGAAGTGACGAGGTGTGTGTGTGTGTGTGTGTGTGTGTGTGTGTGTGTGTGTGTGTGTGTCTAACAACAGAAATGTCGATCCATCAGGCACAGCTGTGGGTCTGGGCTTGGCGCCCACTCCCAATCTTACCTCCTCCCCTCCTTTCCCCCAGGCTGGGATGGAATAAAGGGTCAGAGTTGGTGGTGGGAACCTGACTAAGATGCCCAAATCTGGATGAAAGATGAAATGTTGCAATGCCCCAAGCCTTCGCCTATTAGGTAAAGTTTAACCCCTGCAAAGCAGGTCACTTGGCAAAAAAAAAAAAAAAAAAAAAATGGATGGAGAATAGGAACTTCAGGTTGGGAGGCAGGAGGAGGCAAAGGAGAAGCTCTGTTGCATATGGTGCTCCATTAATAGCTATCACACTCCATAATGGGAACATTTTTATACAAATGTGTTCTCTGGAATCCAGCCAGGAGCAGGGCACCCCAGTGAAATCACAATGCACAGCTAATGAGATATTTTTGGTGAATTTGGCACTAGAGGCTAATAGAACAAATTTGTCCCCAAAATGTTAAATCATTTAGCACTTGTTTGGAGGTGCTAAGTGCATCTAGAACTTTGCAAGGCTGTCAATAAAAATTAGAGACTGTTCAGAAGCCTCCAGTCGTGGCTCGTGGTCCTCTATCCTCCAATGACGGTACCGCTGTGTGGACCTGAGGAGACCGTGCCTGCACACTGGGAGAGTCAAGTGGTTGACCGAGCTGTAAATGTGTTCCCTTGACTGAGGGGAAAGTGACAGCTGTCCCCAGGCCACACTGACAGCCTGTGGTCCTCTGCTGTCCCTGACACCACCTGTCCTCCCGTGTTCTAGCATCCACTAACGTCCTCTCTTGGCAGTGACTGCGAGACATTGTATTCGGATGTCCAGTTCCTGGCTCATAGCAGAACCTCAACCATTTCCATGCCTGCGTGTGTGTGTGTGTGTGTGTGTGTGTGGTGTGTGTTCCAGAGCGTGTGCTATATCTGTGGGCAGGTGCACATGTAAGCATACATGAAGGCCAGAGAGCTACGTGGGGTGTCTTCCTTGATCACCATCTACCTCATTTTTGAGAGTCATTCACCGAGTCTGGAACCCATCAGCTGGGCCAAGCTGGATGGCGAATGAGCTGCAGGCATCCACCTGTCTCTGCACCTCTTACCCTGCAGCAGTAGGATCAGAGTTGCATGTGCTGTCCTGTGCTGCCCTGTGCTGCACCTGTCCTGTGTCTGTGCCACACCTGTGCTGTGTCTGTGCTGCCTCTGAGCTGCCCCTGGCTTTTATATGAGTTCTGGGGATCCAAACTCAGGTCCTCACACTTACATGGCAGGCACTTTTTTGAATGAGCCATCTCTCTGGCCCCAGTCCTAGGATTAAAAAAAAAAAACAACAGTCCTCCATAACTCCACCCCCGCAGCCTCCCTCACCTTTAGGCATCCTGCATGCTGATGGAAGATGAATCTTCATTAGCTAAGACACTCAAAGTTACCGACCCATTTGGAAACTTTCAATGGCTCCCTGGTCCCTGTCACATCAAGCCTGCGCTCAGCCATCTGACTGTCAAAACCCTTTACAAGATGACCCCATTCAGCCAGGATAGCCTTATTTTCCAGGAGCTATCTTATCCTGCTCAGCTCAGGAGAACCATTAGCCGTCACCGAGTAAATAAATCCCCGCCACTGCTCGCCCTGGAGCCCACTACCGAGAGTGAACAAGTTACTCCGAGTAGCGATGTAAGACGCAATAAAACACAGAGGTAAAGCCTCTGGCGCCTGCCCTGGTGAATAACAATTTAGAGCTTGGGTTTAAAAACATTACTGTTTTCTTGATCTACAGTCCGTTCATCCCTGTCCCACAAAAATCCAAATCCTGTCCCTCCCCATAAATCCAAACCCAGGCCAAGTCTGTGGAACTATTTTTATGCTGCAGGAACAAGTAAAAACCGTTTCACTGGGATGGTCCACACACGCCCTGTGCTGTTCTCAGACCTTCCTGGCGCCCTGCCGGGTCACTCCCTGTTGCTCTGCTCTGGGGTCATTTATTTCTCCCCACACCATGAAGCAAAACCCCGTTTGGAAGCCTCATCGCGCTTCAGGACTGCCTGCCCTAAGTATTCCCACCCTTCGGGATTTACTCTCCAAATACTATGTGCAGTCAGCCCTTCTCGTTACTAAAATCAGTGCCCTCCCTAGCGAACCACTTCAAATCCTCATGGGGGGGGGTCGTCGTCTGAACGAGGCTGGGAAGGTAACTCGGCTGGCAGAGTGCCTGGCTGAAGACTGGGTTGGACACCCCCAGAACCTCACAGAACTGGCCGTGGTAACCCTGTAACCCGGAAAATGTAGACAGGCCGATCAGAACCTCAAGATCATCACTGGCTACTTAGACAGCAACTGGCTACTTAGACAGCCTGGGCTATGTGAGACCGTATCAAACGGAACAAGAAACCCCTACATTTCATGAAGTGTTGTAAGTTCCTAATACTTTTTGATCGATCAGTTCACATTTTAATTCTATTGCTAGTCTGTTTATAATGGTGCTGAGTATATATAATAGATCAAAAACTCAAATGAGTCAGTGATTATACTTGGAATCTGAGCTGCCTATAGGCTACATCTGAGCAGGGGTCTAGGTCCTCTCCATGCATGGTCCTCCATTGGTGCATCAGTCTCTGCAGGCCCCCTGGGCCCAGATTTGTTGACCCTGTTGATCTCCTTATGGAGCTTCTGTCCCTTCCAGGTCTTTCTCTTCCCCTACTCTGTGCTATGACTCCCTGTGCTCTGCCCAAAGTTTGGCTGTGAGCCTCAGCATCTGCTTCCATCCCCTGCTGGTTGGAGCCTTTCAGAGGATTCTCCATGGTAGACTCCCATCCTGTTCCCTCTCTTCTCCCAGCTTTGGTATCTGTTCTATTTGCCCTTCTGAATAAAAATTAGGCATCTTCCCTAGGGTCCTCCTTATTATTTAGCTTCTTTAGGTCTGTGGATTGTAGTATAGTTATCCTGTATTATGTGGCTAATATCCACTTATTAGTGAGTATATACCATGTGTGTCTTTCTGCTTCTAGGTTACTCAGGATGATCTTTTCCAGTTCCCACCATTTGCCTGTAAATTTTATGATTTCCTTGTTTTTAATAGCTGAATAGCATTCCATTGTGTAAATTTACCACAATTTTTGTATCCATTCTTTGGTTGAGGGACAGCTGGGTTGTTTCCAGATTCTGGCTATTACAAATAAAGCTGTTATGAATATAGTTAAGCAAATGTCCTTGTGATATGATGGAGCATCTTTCAGGTATCTGCCCAGAAGTGGTATAGCTGGGTCTTAGGTAGCACTTTTCCCAATTGTCTGAGAAAGCGCCAAATTGATTTCCAAAGTGGTTGTACAAGTGTACATTCCCACTAGCAATGGAGGAGTGTTCCCCTTTCTCCACATCATCACCAGCATGTGTTATCACTTGAAGTTTTTTATTTTAGCCATTCTAATGGGTGCAAGATGAAATCTCAGAGTCATTTTGATTTGCATTTCCCAGATGCCTAAGGACATTGAGCATGTCTTTAAATGTTTCTCCACCATTAGATATTACTCTGTTGAGAATTCTCTGTTTAGTTCTGTACCCCATTTTTAATTGGATTATTTGGTTTGTTGGAGTTTAGTTTCTTGAGGTGTTTATATATTTTGGATATTAGCTGTCAAAAATCAGTAGCCTTCCTGTATATGAAAACAAGCAGACTGAGAAAGAAATTAGAAAAACAACACCCTTCACAACAGCCACAAAAAACAAAACAAAACAAAAAAACCCATAAAGTATCTTTGTGTAACCCTAACCAAGCACATCAAAGACCTGTATAACAAGAATTTCAAGTCTCTGAAGAAAGAAATTGAAGAAGATATCAGAAGATGGCAAGATCTCCCATGCTAATGTATCGGTAGGATTAACATAGTGAAAATGGCCATCCTGCCAAAAGCAAACTACAGATTCAATGTAATTCCCATCAAAATACCAACACAGTTCTTTACAGACCTTGAAAGAACAATTCTCAACTTCATGTGGAAAAACTAAAAAGCTCAGAATAACTAAAACAATAAAAGATCTGTACAATAAAAGATCTTCTGGAGGTATCTCCATCCCTGATCTCAAGCTGTACTACACAGCAACAGTGATAGAAACTGTTGGCATAGAGACAGAAAGGAGGATCAATGGTATCAAATTAAAGATCCAGAAATAAACCCACACACAACTATAAACACTTGATTTTTTACAAAGAAGCCAAAACCATACAATGGAAAAAAGACAGCATCTTCAACAAATGGTGCTGGTCTAACTAGATGTCTACATGTAGAAAAATGCAAATAGATCCATATTTATCACCCTGTGATAAACCAAAGTCCAAGTGGATCAAAGACCTCAACACAAAACCAGATACACTAAATCTGCTAGAAGAAAAAGTGGGGAAGAGCCTTGAACTCATTGGCACAGGAGACAACTTCCTGAACAGAACACCAACAGCTCAGGCTTTAAAATCAACAATCAATAAACGAGACCTCACGGAATTGAAAAGCTTCCGTAAAGCAAAGGACACTGTCAATAGGACAAAACAACAAAAGAGCTTCACCAGCTCTACATCTAACAGCTGGCTAATATCCAAAATATATGAAGCAGTTTTTAAAGTACTCTAGATCCCATGTTGGAATATTCTCTTGGTGTACCTGCTGTGATTGAGAAAGCTATTCACAGTCCAAAATTCCCAGCCCCATCTGATTTTGGAGCTGCCTCTGAGAAGCAGCTTCCCTGATTCTAAACGCAGGAACTGTGAACCAAGCCATCCCTGGACCATCGGGTAAATGGCTTTATCTGTCTGTCCTCTCCCTGCCTTCCTCCTCTAGCAGAGCACTGCCCCATGGCAATCTCCTAAGGCATTAGAAGATTCCAGACCAAACCGTGGAAGGGCACAAGAGCTGGAGTCACCACATGGCTGTCAGGAGCCCCTGGGTGGGACTTTTCCATAGATGAGAATGAGACTTTCGTTGCAGTTAGCTGCTAAGAAGTCTGAGGTTTGTTACAGCAAACCAGCCGCTTACCTACTTCCGAAAGAATAAAATTACCACAGAGAAGAGCTCTTTGAGATGAGAAGCAATTAAACTCTCATGCATTAATACATGATGAGCTATCAAGCTGAAGGCTAATTGGCTTCCAGAGAGTGCCTCTGTACATTTAATGAGGAATTCAGGCATGTCCCACCAGCCAAAGGAAAGTGATTTTGTTGTGTCCCAGCATTCCCAGGGCCATGATCACGAGGACTCCAAGAGGGGACTTCAGACGCTTATCTTCAGCCCAACCCACTTCCCTAAACTAGAGAGCTGAATGAATAAAGGAAGTAGTCTGGAGGGCTCCACCTGGCCAGCCTACAGACCCCTCAGACTCAAGACCCCAATGGCAGCTTCACCTTCCTCTCCTCCCGGACTGTCTGTGGCGATGGTGCCTGCCTGGAAACCAGTCCTCCGTGCGTCTGAGGCTCTCTGAAGCTTGCGATGAGGTCATCTGTGTGTGCTCTAGATTATCGACCTCTTTAGGAGGGGACCACACCATCTCATCTGCACATTTACCTGAATAAACGACTGCTGTGTAAATACAAGCCAACCACAAGAGCTCAACTGTTTGGCAAACATTTTCAGAGGCCAGAGAAATCTTCACACCGGTAAGGTTGGGAGGAGACTCTGCACACGTGGCGGCAGCAGAAGGGGCCATAAAGGAAGAAATTCCTAAACGAGACTTTGAAAATATTGAGCGGTTCTGGCGTTAAAAAAACACCATGGAGAAAATAAAAGGACAGGTTCAAAGACAGCTTTCCTCTGCATGGATGTGGCAAACAGCAGCTCATGCCTGTGCATGCTCCATGCACCAGTCGGGGTCCAAGCACTCACATGTGTTCGGCGTGTGTGTGCGTGCGTGCAATCCTCTCAATTGGTTTATTAGGTAAGTGCTCTTGCTACCCTACAACTGTGGTACCAAGAAGTCAAATAATTTGCCTGGTATCATTTACCTGAAAAATGGCAGGTCTCAGGTCCCTGGGGGAAGTGAACTGTCAATCACTGAGACTGGCATGCCAAAAAAAGTCTCATTTCACCCTCCCCCCCAAAAAAATGGGAAAAAAAAAGTCTTCAGGGATTTGTTCTTTTCCCTTTCTGTAACAAGGACTAAGGCCTTAACAAATCAGACACAAAGTTCTTTTCCATCCTTTTTGCTACATTAAAGTGGCATTTCAGTTAACACTAAGGAGAAGAAGGGCTCTAAGCTGCCACACGACGCGCTATCAAAGCGATCCTGTTCATCTTCCTTCTCCACCAGTGTGTGAATTTAAACCTTCTGAACAGAAAAGAGAGTGAGTGTTGTCAGGGACCCATGGCTGGCCAAGCTAAAGCTCCCTGCCTCCCTTCGAAGGCCCAGCCCCACCCACACATCCACAGCCGCAGACAAGCGCCTTCTCACTCATCTTCAAGCACGTCCTTTGTCCTTGCTCTACCATCCTGAGTGCAGGAAGCTCAGCAAATGTCCACGAGAGACCAAGTTCATTCTTCTTGTATATAATTAAAATAGACCGGTTGGTGATATCTACACTCAATTCTCCTCTAAGTCACAATTATTTTCTGTCCAGGAAAAAAATATTATAGCCATAAGAAACCAAGTGGTTTTGTTTAGGCGGCAACAAGGTGAGATTTGTGTTGTCTAGTTGTACTGCTGCACCGTGCCAGTCAACCAAAGCTACGTTGTGAGGCTAACATAAAGTGAGGAAACGAGATCCTCCCTTTAAAAGAGAGATGAACTTGCAGCTCAGCTGCCATTGATTGAAATGCTTCCATTAAGACATAACTGAAGATAAGTCAATTTGCACAAGCATCCCTTGAAAGATCAAGATTTCTTCCCTCTACTACCCCGGTTCTTCTCGCCCTCCAGATTAAGAGTGTTAGTTAGCTCCTTTTTTGCTGAGGCCAAATCAATCATTTCATTTCTTCATTACACATTTTAGACAATCGCAGCAAATGAAAAATGGAATTTGACTTGCTAATGTTTAATTATTGATGTGGTCTTTTGAAAACATATTTGGTTCTCTGAAAGTGCTTCTCAGAACTGTGCTCTGCTATTCGTTGGTTCTTATTCCGTTTGTTCTTGGCCTCTGAGTTCCTGTTCGATTTTCTGCAGGATAGCGGTGCTGAATCCTCTGCTTTTGAAATGTGTCTTTAGGCATGCTTTTGTTTGACAAGGAATGCCAACGCTGAGCTGACAAAGTCTGTTTGAAAAATCTTTTCCAGGTATACAGATCAGTGGGCCTGTTCAATGTATACTGTGATTAGAATTTCCCTTCAGATATTTATATCAACATCTCAGGTTTAAGGAGAGATGTTTTTTTGAATCTACCTGTCACAGAAATGCATGAAAAGGACAGAGAAGTCTATCATTTATATATTCAAATGTGGTAATACTTTTATGGGAAAGCATTGATATCCCCTGTGTCTAAAGGAAAGGAGGCACGCTCCAAGCACAAAACCGACACCTCCCCCCTCCTCCCAAGGGCTGGAACACACATCGGCCGACAGG
Source organism: Psammomys obesus (assembly GCF_907164565.1). Lineage (NCBI taxonomy): Eukaryota > Metazoa > Chordata > Mammalia > Rodentia > Muridae > Psammomys > Psammomys obesus. The sequence continues at coordinate 205,543 of NW_026591643.1, read as the reverse complement.
TAAACGCTTCGGGCTTGACTTGGAGAGATTTGGGAGGTCTTAATCACAAGAGTCCATTGCTTGCAAGATTGTCTTTTGAGGACAGGAGAAATGGGAGCAGCTTTGTGCAGATAGAGCACCTGAGGGGAAATTTGTGTTTTTAAACCTATATATTAAGTATACAACAGGGGCTGGAGAGATGGTTAAGAGCACTGGCTGCTCTTCCAGAGGTCCTGAGTTCAATTCTCAGCACCTACATGGTGGCTCCCGACCATCTGTAATGGGATCTGGCGCCCTCTGCTGTGATGTAAGCACACATGCCAATGGAATACCCACATACATAAATAAATCTTTTCTAAAAGAACACAACATACAGCTTGCCAACAGGCGTGCACACATATCCAACATTCTCTTCCCCCTAAGCCTGTCAGTGCTCAGCCATACCCTCTGTATCTTTAAACACATTTCAACATGCAACTCATTCTACCTGAGACATCGCCAAAAAGACAACCTCGCTTTCAAACACAAATCATTCCAAAGAGCTGGCCAAGCTGAGGGAACAAGGGTTAGCATATTATACGAATGGATTTTCACCTGGCTCACCAGTGAGCCGGTGAGTCCGTAGACTCCAGCAGCCAGGCTCACCCTAACTTGCTGTTAGAAAGGCCTATAAAAGGCAAAGGAAGAGTTAGAGTTGGGGTTGTAGCTACCTCAAAGAGTAAGTGATTTCTGACTCTGCTGTACTTGAAATATTTACGTTCCAAGAGTTCAAGACTTGGCCTGGGTAATTTTCTCATGGGAGTGAGGCCCATGGTTCCCCCTTGAAAGAGCTTCCTTCACACTCCTGAAGAGGACATCTTGTGCCTTCTCACAGGTCTCCACCCTCAGGCCATTAACTGTCGACATTGACCTACTGCAGGTCTAAACTTTATGATGTGTTGCTGAGCGATGACTCAGGGTCCAACTGGGACTGTCCTCGTTCTCTCCACTAAGGCAAAGAGTGCACCCCGCCTCTGGATGGGGACATGCCTTCGCCTCCTCCCGGGAGGGGCAATCCAGTTCACGGAGCTCAGGTGTGAATGCAAGATACTTTCCGCTGACAAGCCCTGGGTGTGGGGGGGCTCCTTCTCCTCTGCGCAGGTGCTCGGGTGGCAATGCCGAGCAGCCACTGGTGCCGGTGTCGAACCCCTACAGGAACGAGAGAGGAGAAGGAAGGAGGGATGCGTGCCAGCACTCTTCGCTGAGCGCCTCCCCGTACTGGGTGCCAGGGCTGCAGCTTCACTTTGATGCCGGTCCCCAGAGCGCTGCTTCCTTGGGCTGGTGTTACCTTAAAGCGGAGTGCTCTCCGTACACAGAAGCGTGCAATAAGAGGTTGAGTCACTGGCATGCATATCGAAGCGGCTGGACGATGCTTACCTTGTGAGTTCTGAGGGGGCCCACCCCCACCAGCCAGTGATTATGTGGCAATGAGGGCAACGTGGGTGAGCCTCTTTGTCTCTTCATGGTTTGGCTGTCTTAGTGCTTTTGTTTAAGACTTCTCATACCCATGCCAGATACACACACACATACACTTTTTTTTTTTTTTTTTTGTAAGATCGCCTCTGTCCTTTGGGTGAGAGAATGTGTCAGCATGTGTAGTGCTGAAGGGAGACGGAAAGAAAGAAATGTCACTCCAAGCCCGGGGAGTGTCTGCGGCTGGCCGCTTCGCTTGGCTTCATTTCTGCTACCTTTCGCCGGACACATTATCCAGGCGCTCTTGCTTTCCTGCGGAAACTCCAGAGTTCCCCGTGAATCCCCAGACAAGAATACCTAACATACTTGGGAGGTGTTGCTGCGCTCACAAATTCAAATGAGACAAACAAACAGGGCTTTGCAAAACACGCTGAAAACCAGATCCCCGATAATGCCTGCAGTCTAGCAGCTTAGGGAAGAGGGCTCCAGGGAGAAGCACTTCAGAATTCCGTAACTACACCCACTTCAGGGTCATTTCAGGACTGGAGAGTCAGTAATCATTTGTTTGGGATGCAGCGGAGGTGAGCAGGGAATTTGAAAGGTGGGGGGGGAATAGTCTCATTGGAGATAAAATGGAAATTATTTACTCTGGCATTCCTCATTATCCTCTTGATTTCCATCCTACTGACACTAAGAGTTCCTCTTATCTCCCACACACTCCCCCTCTGCTCCGACGATTCTTTATTCCCTTTGATTTCATGACAAAAATTTGCAAGTCTGAAACATGGATTTCACCTGCGATGTTAATATTCAGCCCTGTCGAGTGAAAGTGGAATGGGGAGGCTCCACTTCCCTCGGCCCCATAGAATGAGAAAAGTCTAACAGCAGATTTGTCTGCCCACTCGCATAACCACGCATTAGCACCCACCATGCTGTTTCCTGGGATGGTCACCTCACGCTAAATTCTAAGTTTCTGTCAAGACAGAATGAAGAAGATTTTTAAAGTTTTTCTTAGTGTGCATAGTGTGCCTCATGGCCAGAAGAAGGTGATGGACCCCCTGGGACTGGGGTTTCAGAATGTGGGCCGCCGGTGTGTGCTGGGAATGAAGGCCAGGTCTCCCGAGTCAGTCTCCTGACAATCTCTGCAGCTGTGCCATCGCTCCAGTACCAGGAAGAACATTGGAAAAGCATGCCTGGATTTGCAAATAGAAGAAGAGAAGAAGGAGGAGGACAGAGACGGAGAGGAGGAGGAGGACGGAGAGGGGGAAGGGGCAGAAGCAGCTAATTGCTTCCTATACCTCCTCCCCTTTTCCCCTTTATGACTACAAATACATTTGCTCCTGGTCTTTTGTTGAGACAAACAGAACTTCTTGAAGAGGAAGCCATCTCTCCAACAAGAAATATTCTCAGGGCATGGGGAGGAAAATCCATTAAAGAGTTTAATTCTGCTAAAATAAGATCCCTAGCTGCCCAGTGCCTGAGGCAACTCATAGAAAAAGGCGCAGTTTGAAAGCCTGAGTAAGAAGGCACTGGGCCCCTCCCCCAGCCCAGCAGTGTCCTGTCCAGTGGGCTAGCTCTCTAAAACATGTCTAACTCCTGTGCCGTGAGTACCACACTCCACAGCAAGCCTGAGAAATTCCAGCTGGCGTCTCCCGGCTCAGCAAATTGTGTTAGCCCTGGGACCCTAGGTCCTGGTTTCTCCATTTTTAAAAATAACAAAACTGACTTAAAATTTTATCTTACACAGTTGACCTAAAAACGAAAAAACAACAACAGAAAGCCCGTTACCATGTCTAACATGGAACTCACATTCAATAATTATTACCTTCTTTCTTCCCAAAATCTATCCCTACCCAAAACTTATTCTCCCTTAAATTGGAGGCAGGTGAGAAAAACACTAAATAAAATGTACGGTCTTGTTAAGTAATCAACTTATTATGAGCCCATATGCACTCAACCAAAACAAAACACAAGCGCCACTGTATTTTCTAAATATGTGCTATACTTACTAATCGCATACAAACTACTTGCCTTCAATAATTTAAACCCAAGCAGGACCATGTTTATTGATACAGGCCCTGGGTCTAAGTCAAGATCCAGTGTGACTCGCATCTATTCTCAGTTTGGGGGGCAAGCTAAAGAAGTCCCCCCAAAAAGTCTCTAGGAGAAAGGCAGGAAACTTTTGCTGTGTCACTTGACATCTTCAGGAGGCTTGGGAACGTTGATGAAGGAGACTATGTCACTAGGGTGTGGCTGTCCCCAGGATCCCTTTATCTTATTTATTTACTTATATTTACTTTTTGTTTCTTATTTTATTTTATTTTTTTTTTTGAGATAGGGTTTCTTTGTGTAGTGCTGGCTGTCCAGGATCTCTTTTCATAGACCAGGCTGGCCTCTAACTCACAGAGATCCACCTGCCTCTGCCTCCCAAGTGCTGGGATCACAGTCATGTGTCACCACCGCCTGGCTAAGCTCCCTTTATTCATGTAGTTATAACAAACAAAATATGCATTGCTGTAGGTCAGTTCCTCACTAGGGAGAAGTCCACCACTGTCACAGGAACAGACATGGTTCTCTGTTCCTTCCAAGACTGGGGGTGGGGGAAAGGGCCTGAGGAAGCATCCAGAAGACACTACAGACCCTCCACCCAGGGACAGACAGCCGTGACACCTCCAGACTTCAGTCACGCAGACCACAGACATCCAAAACTAAACCACGTCACCAAGCTTGCTAAGGAGGACAGCTTCACTCTTCAGCTTCCAGCACCCAGCCCATCTTGAAGAAGGTTGGGTGTGGGGTGGGGGTCTGTGTGGTCGGGATGAGGCATGGCTTATGGTGATGCCCGAGAGCTGGTCTGAAGCTCATTTCCTACGAGAAGAAGTGTGAGAAGACAATCAAGTCACCTGATGTTCCGAGCAGCCGGGGTCGTCCTAGGGAATGGAATGCTTAAACGCTTTCATGGCGTTCCTTCCTAGCAAGAATTAACCTTTCTTCTAGGCAGGAAGACGTTCTAGGTGGTTCTCATTCTCCCCTTGGTCTGCCTTGTACCCCATTATCAAGGGAACATCCACGTAACGGAAAGTAAAGATGAAGTCAGTTCTTCTCAACCCCGTGGCCAACAAGGGCCCCACTGCCTCACATGAAGGAGATGCCCTTCCCTGGGGATTCCATCAATGCAGTCTGGAGCCTGCTGACAGGGATGGGAGCGGGCTGGCCACAGCTGGGAATAACACACACCCACACACCTTGTCCCCAGAAGAGGGCCTGGCACTATGGCCTCTGTGACACGTGATTCCCTGGTGTGGCGCACCGCCATGTGCCTGTAGTACACGCTTTCTGCACACATACTTTCCAGTGGCGGCCGGCGCCCACCAGCTTCCCGTCCCGTCTTTGTGAACGAGCAGCCTGGCAGTTCGGGATCGAAGCACCCTGTGCCAATGACTCGAAGGTGGTCCCTTTTGAATATCATCCAGAAGTGATAGTCAACAGAAGGTTGTTCTGAACCTTCTCCTCCTGGTAACTTGACCGTCCCCAAGACAACTAGTATCCCCTTGACAGATGACAAAGAAAAGGCATGAAAATAGCTGATCGCTTGCGCCAGGTTACAGAGCTGGCACATCTGTGGTCGCGTTCTCCTGGACTTTGTACCCACAAGCAACAGACTATCACCCTGGCCTAACAATAAAATAAGAGCAAGCAGATGAACACATGAAGTGAAACTCAGAGACAGCCATGCCCTAAGCAGGCATGCAGGCTAATAAATGAGGATGCCTCGATCGTGGACGAAAGGGGTGGAATCATCGGCAGGCTCTGGGTGTGCAGCGCACTAGTCAGCCAGCGGGAAGGACCACACGCTTGCCTCCACCCCAATTTACATGGTGAAATGCCCTGGGGAGGGGGCAGTTGGGAGACAGGGCTCTGTGGCTATAACGACTGTCCGCTCCTCACGTGTGCAGCGCCGTCACAGGTGAGCATTAGGAGGTAACGAGTCTGCCCGGCTGGCTCTCAGCACCCCGCAGCTCCCAAAGCCCACACCTGAGAGACGACTAACCGGGATTAGGCCAGCGCAGCAGCTGAGGATCACAGCAAAGCTAAGGTGCTCCCAGGGACCAAACCCCTCAACCTCGGCTTCATTATCAAGTTTCTCTAGCTGAACTAACCCAGCCCACGCCGCCAAGCATTCCCTTGCAAATACAAATCATTACCCAATAAGCCATAGACACAGAGACTGTCCACGGCACATGGAGCTGTGGGTCAGAGCTGCAAATCCTCTCGGTTTGGAGGAAAGGGAGAGAAAGCAATGGCGTTAATTATATAAACCACTACTCGGGAAAAGCTTTAAGGAAGTGTTTTAAATTCTCCTTTAATTAGGAGAAGTAATTGCCTCACTTTCATCTTTAGATGAGCTCCCAAATTCTCCCACGTCCCTTTTCCAGTTCCAACAAGAAACACACAAAGATGGGCGGGGGGGAAGTACCTGCTTAGACTTTTAAAGACACCCCATCTTTCTGGATCCTGGACTCACTCCCCATGGGAAGCAATGAGGCGTTTGGACAGGGATGTCTCCAAGGCCCGTTCTGATGAACAGGCGTAGTCTGTGCAACATTGGCTGATGCTCTAGTGACTGTCTCCTCTACCCTCACTGCCCTCCGCTCGGGACAGCGCAACACTTGAGCTAACAGCACCTGTCTCTCGATTCCGAGTTTTACCAATGCAAATGCCAAGAGACTTGACATTCTTCTTGAGTGGTGTCGCCATGGGGGAGGTACAAGCCTTCCCCCTGCTCCTGTAAAGTCTGAAATAAGGACAGAAGGGGTCAGGGGGATGGAACATGGAACTGAAAACCATGAAATACATGTATGAAAAAGAAAGGTCATAGTGAATGCTAACAACTTTACCCATCCCACCCCCCCGATCATGAAGGAGAAAACCCAGAAGAAAAGGTCTGAGAAACATGTGGAAACTAGCTCCCTGGTCAAAGGAAATGGAGCTGTTTCTGGATCAGACTTTCTCTGCAGTCCCATAGCTGTGGGCTGTCATCAATGGGCTCTCATTCCAGGGAGAGAAATCCTGGGTAGCTGTACAATAAATGGCTTTCCCTCTAAGGCAGTGATTCAAAGTGGAAAGAAGCACTTTGTACAGCTACCGAATGAAATGAGAGGCCTCTCTAGGGATGCCGTCAGGCGCTTTCTCAGCTGGGACAGTAAGCGGGGTGAAACAGTTCACTCATTTCCTGAGAACTGCTCCTGTTCCCGCATGGAGTCGATGATGCCTTACCCATGATACCCATGATCCCGGGCACTCTGCGTGTGCTCCAGGAGAGCGGGCCTCCGGGTGTCACCCTAATTCACTGCGGTCATCTTTCTCAATGGAAGGGCACCTCATCACTCTCCTCTGTCTCTGTGGTAGCTCTGCACACAGCAAATTTTCAATAAATAGTAATCGGAATGTTTTTAAAAGAAGGGACGCTAATTACCCACAAGTCTTTTTTACAAAACCTGTCTGTTGTAGTAAATAAAAATGAGTGCTGGGCTATAAAATGTTTGTTATTACCCCTAAGATTATCACAGCAGTAACCCGCTGCGTAACCCGCTACCACAAATAATGAAACATTGTTAGGTTTATAATCTCCTTATTTCCCTTGGGCTGGGCAGGTAATCCTACCTACCCTGTCTGAATCACCTCACCATCCATTTCTCAGCCCCCATCCAATGCCATCCTCCTTAATCTTCCTGTATTCCTTCCATAATCTTATAAATACTTGCTTTTATTCTTCTTCTGGGCCTTTTCTCACCATTACTGGAGTCCGTGGCCCACGTGGTTTCTTCTCCACCTAACCCATCACAGCGTCCTCCTTTCTCCTCTCTTCCCATCTGAGTCTCTTTCCCATGATTCTCCTATCCTCCAAAAGCCCTGGAACCTTAGCCACACCTACCCCATTCTGCCTTGCTCAGGAATAGGCCGTTTAATCAACCAATCAGGTATAATGTCTTAGGCAACTTTATACAACAAGGATAGGTATATGCAGGTAGTAATCAGATCTTGAGGGCCAGTATTTAGCATCAAAATAAAGTATCAGAACAAGCCACAACATCTGCCCTTCCCTAGAGACGTTTTCAATACAGCCAAAGAGTCACAATGAACATTGTTACAGTTCACACTGATAGTGTGTGTACACAATCAAGAGCGAGTGTGCATGATTGTGCATGTATGTAAGCATGTGTGTGTATGTGTGTATTGATTTTATCTGGGAAACAAGTGTTTTAATAACAGTGAAGTGGCAGTTTGTATCAGCAAAATCTGGTCCCAACCAACCCGGTGACCATCTTCCTCCAAAGTATCAGCTGATGCTGACTCAGAAGGTCTCTCAAACCCACTGACAGCTCTGTTGTTAGCTGAAGATGTCCCTGTCACCTGTACCACTCCCCCCTTCTTCTCTAGCACACGATTTCTCCCTCAGAATCACTACCATTCACCTAAAGTCTCAGAGTTCAGCCAAACCCACTCACTCAGCTCAACTGATGTGTAGCTTCAGCCAGGCTTCGGCAACAAAGGGAGGAGAAGCACTCTTGCCTTCAGGAAGTTCATGCTCACTGGAAATCAAGTACTTCCGACTTAGTAGATGATTTTGAACAGAAGGTCCAGAGTGGCGATGATGCTAATGCCCCACAGGCAAGCGACGATGAGGCAGGGACATCTTCCCGAAGAGGATCCGCTATGAGGAGAGACTTGAAGACACAGGAAAGTGAGCCAGGTGTGGTGAGCAGGAAAGAGCACTGGCTGTTCATCCGCAGGACCGGATTGGGTTGCCAGTGCCCACGCGGTGGCCCAGCACCTGCACCTCCAGCGCCACAGGATCCGTCCTCTCCTTTGGTGCATACACATACATAAAAAATAAACGCATAGATATTGTTAAAGGAAAGTCAGATGAGACGTGGAAAGGTCTCTCCCTAAGCCTGAGAAAGTGAAGTAAATGTGGCTGGCACCCAGGAAGCTGTGAGAGCTGAGCAGCAGAAGTGGCAGAAGGAGGAGGGACGGCGGAAAACCTCAGTTCACAGGGTGGGAACTCTCCAGGGATTGCAAGGAAACGGCTTGACCATGGCTGCTGTTATGCCAATGAACAGCAGAGTAGATAGAAAGGGAGGGCAGATGTGAACTGAGAGGCAGACTGGGGGCAAGTGCAGGTACCCGCCTAGGAAGAAAGAGGAAGCTGGAGCTGGTGAGCTGCTCTGGGATGCTCTCCAGGAGAGCTGAGAAGCAGCAGCAGAGCAGGGATTTGCAGCTGGACCCACCATGTCTCCTGGCGACTCGATGAGAAGGAAGGACCTCACCCCTCCCCAGGCTGCATTCAAAGAGCAGGGGAAACAGAAAGGGCCACCCACGAATGCCCACATCACTGGTCCCCCGCAAGAAAAGAAGGAAATGTTTTCACAAACCCTAGTAGGCCAGGAGGACTTTGCCAGCCGGCGATCATTTTGAACTCCGAATACCCCTTTTCCCTGTAATTGTGAGAACTTTGAGAGCTGGCCTTTGCTGAAGGTCCACTGTCCCCACACACCCTGATTGGGCGCTCCCTCTTCCTCTGGACTCTTTTGTCTGGAGGAGAGGCCAGCGGGCTTAACTGTAGGACTCTGTTTTCTTTAAGTGATGAACACTCTACTCTCCCTTCCCCTGAAGGCTGTCTCAGTAGACCCACTTAACTTCGCTATGTCAATTAAAAACAGAAGGACTGCCAAACTGAACAAAAGAAAAGGAAGGGGTGTCCTGGGCCTTAATATGCTTGCAGTCTTGAAGTTGGCTGCAGGAGCACCCACTTTTCAATATGACTGTCTTTTTCTCTTCTTTTTTCAGATTTATTTATGCAATACCCTGCCTGCATATGTGCATGCCCACCAGTAGAGGGCACTAGTTCTCACTAGAGCTGGTTGTGAGCCACCATGTGGTTGCTGGGAATTGAACTCAGGACCTTCAGGAAGAGCAGACAGTGCTCTTAACCTCTGAGCCATCTCTCCAGCCCCTCAATATGTCTGTCTGGTTCACCCCAAAACAGTTGTAAACACCATGGATTTGTACATCAGCTCCCCATAGCAACTAGTGGGATGCTTCTGTACAGAGGCCACTCAGCTTCGGCAGCGTTCCCAGTCAGACTCACACACACACACACACACATACACACACACACATACCACGCACACACGTCCTTAGCTCTTCTCTATTGATGGTCTTCCAAAGTCACATAAATCATGTTAAGCAGAACTGGGACAGGAATGGGGAATTCTTGGCTCTGGAGCTGCTGAGAGGCAGAAGCTGGGGGTGAAGAATGGACAGAACAGGACGCACAGGGCCAGTGCAGCCGCTCAGCAGATCGAAATCTGGCTCTTTGAGAGAACAGAGTTGCAAACATTTTAAAACTGGCACAGGCATGCATCCACCATGATAGAAATACAACGACAAATGCAGCAGAAATTCTAAAGTGTGGGAGGAAATGTTACGGTCAGCTTTATGAAACCCATTTCCTAGCATAGGTGAGTTCCGAAAGCAGAAGTGAAAAGTTTAATATTAACTAGACACGGGGTAATTAAGGAGGCAAACTAGTCAAGACAACATTCCCCGAACAGTACTGGCTGACTGTGGCCACTCCCCAGACTCTAAGAAACAACCCTCTACATTTGTTCTCATTCTAAATTCAAATTTTGTCCATTTTAACTGGCACATAAAAAGAAGCATGATGGGTCAATACACAGTATATATATATATATATATATATATATATATATATCATTAAATGTATTCATTTGCTTACCTTACATCCTGATCACAGCAACCTCCCTTTTCAAACAATGATCATTCCTTGAAAGTTTCAAAAGTCTTCTTTTCTGAACTATAGTCTAGGCATAGTCTCTCCGAGCCCAGGGCTGGCCGCCTGACCTTATGCAGAGTACATTTAGATCAAATCCCCACCCCCCACCCCCCAGGGTTGAAAACTAAACTTTTAAACATGAATGGCCCCAGGGGAAAAGCAGCGTGACCTATTTCTCCATAGAAGCACAACTATGTCCGGGTCATGCCAGGACCCAGGTAAAAACTCTGAAACGAGGAGTTTCAGAGTTTCTGTCAGAAATGGAACGGCAGCATGAGCAAATGGTCAGGGGTCTGGGCAGGTCTGGGAAATAGCATTGCTTCCAGCTGCATGAAGGGAAAGGTGACTGGGAGAAAACCAATTCAGAGTGAAGTTTTAAAAATCCCATCTGAGGTAGAAATGAGAGCTCTAACTTCCCAGCAAGACCCTGGTGCCTCTCTCTGTTCTGCCAGGCCCCTGGAGAATCCAAAAAAAAAGTCATTGCGCCTCTGCCCCCTTTTTCCACGAACCCAGAAAGAATAAACGCTGTAATAAAACATACTGTAGAAAGTTAGCAAGACTCAACTCTTACTACAGCTGCTTAGAAAGAATTTAACAAGAGTCAGGATGAGGGAAGATTGGCATAAATTACTTCAATAGCTTATAAACCGCCTAGTCCAGCTGAGGCCAGACATTCTCTTGGAGGTTTCTGTGGGCTTAAAGGTGAATGCTTCAAGATCCCTCAGCCTCTCCTGATCTCAGTAATAGACTGTCTTTTTTTTTTTAACTTTTTATATTAATTACATTTTTATTCACTTTGTATCCCAGCTGTAGCCCCCTTCTTCATTCCCTCCCAATCCCACCCTCCCTCCCTCTTCTCCTCTCATGCCCCTCTCCCAGTCTTCTTACTGATAAAGGAGGACCTCCTTCCCTTCCATCTAATCCTGGTCTATCAGGTCTCATCAGAACTGGCTGCATTGTCTTCCTCTCTGGCCTGGTAAGGCTGCTCCTTACAGTCTCAGAAAAGACCCCTCGGCCCAGATTTTTTTGGTTCTGTTGCTCTCCTTGTGGAGCTCCTGTCCCCTCCAGGTCTTCCTATCTCCCCTTTCTTTTATAAGATTCCCTGCACTCTGCCCAAAGTTTGGTTATGGGCCTCAGCTTCTGCTTTGATCTTTCAGAGGCCCTCTGTGGTAGGCTCCTGTCCTGTTTCCTGTTTTCTCCCTCTCCCTATGTCCATCTGTTTGCCTTTCTGAGTGAGGATTGATCATCTTACCTAGGGTCTGCCTTCTTGCTTCTATAAATGCATATTAGACATATAATTTAGAATAAGTATACTACAATCTGTACACCTAAAGAAGGCAATGGACTGTCCTATAGTATCCGTAAGTAGTACCCTGCAACCCCAGTGATAGTGAAAAGTGACAGCTATTGGGTAACAGGTGTTCATTTTCCATGCTAGTTTGTAGTGAAGGGAGTTGCTGTATTTTTACTGTCTGGCTCACTACCCACAGGCAGAAGCAGATGAGAGGCTGGTAAAATTCATGAATGCTTTCCAGAAAAAAAAAAAAGATGTGCCAGCACAGTAGACATGTTTTTAATCCCATCATTTAAGAGACAGAAGCAGCAGAGTTCTGTGAGTTCAAGGCCAGCCTGGTCTACATAGCAAGTTCCAGGTCAGCCAGAGCTACACAGAGAGACCCTGTCAAAAGACAAAAATAAAACAAGAGAGAAAGAGGAAGAGAAGGAGGAGGAGAAGGAAGGAAGGAGGAAGAAGGGAAGAGGAAAGGAGGGATGGAGGGAGGGCAAGAAGGAAGGAGGAGGTAAGGAGGAAGGGAGGGAGAATAGATAGAACAAAACAGAGAGCCTACCTGGTGGGCTCCAGGCCAGCAAGAGATGCCTGGGTGGATAGCCCCTAAGGAGTGACATCTTAGTTTGTCCTTTGACCTCCACACACATATACACATATGCACACTCATACACACATGCAGCCACACATACAAACACACACACATACACACAAACACAGAGAGAAACTGAGGATTCTGGGAACACTGGTGCCTTCCACACGCTCTTGGTTTAAACAAAAGCAACTCCGTAGCTAAGTTATTGTTCCGCCCAGTTCACGAACCCCAAAAGACCAGGAATAACTAGACTCCACTGTAAATACATGAGGTTCTTTTTGTTGTAAATTACAAGCTGCAGCTTGGGCCTAGACCCCCACCACGGAAGCGGTGGGAGCCGAGCGCCCCGCGCCCAGGTTAGTTGTGTGATTTAAAGATTCTGGCCCGTCCCAGCATGCCTAAGGCAGGGGCAATTCCTGCCTGGCAAGCATCTATTGGTCAAAATGCTACATTTTGAATTGATTGGCTAGAGGAAGGTCCCCAGACCATTAATGATTTGGTGTCCCTCCCTAGGGGGATGGTCCAGTTTCCTAGCAACTGTATCTCTCTCTAGTGGGTGGGGAAAGAATGCAGTAAGGTGGTTCTTCCCCTCAGGGCATTCCTGGACTTCTCCACCCACCTAGTTCAGGCCTTAATTAATAATAGTTGATTTTTAATCTTTTGGTCTCTCATTACGATATCCCTCCAATCTCATAATGTCCTACAATAGCCGTTCAATACAGGGAAAGAGGGATATAAACTCACACGCAGGTCAGAACATCACAGGTCTGAAGACGCTGCTGGGTCAGCTAACGTGGAAGGGGAACTGCATATTCCCGGCAAGGATGGAAGGCACTGAACGCCACTTCCCCACTCACCCCACGGCAGGGTACTGGGCTCTGCTATCATTTATGCTTCTGGAGCTAGCTCTAATTCCATCTCCCCTGACCCCCCACCCCCACCCCATGATCAGGGACGTGCACCCCCCGGAGGTCCCACTTCTTAGGGATACACCATCTCATCTTGGATCTTCACTTCCCTACAGGGCAAATCTTACAATCCCGTGAACTCACCCCAGCTCTTAGCAGGGCCTTGTTCGTAGCAAGAGCTTCATAAATGTTTCACTAGCTGATTATTTATCCATGATATGGGAAGTTTTAAAATATTTTAATACTTAGAAGAAAGCTGTTTAGTTGCATTTGTTCTTGTCCTTAAGACACATCCAGAGAACAGAGAAAAAACTTACAAGGCAAAAAGCATTGCCCTGCTAAGAGGACCTGTGCCACTTCATCACAGCCGCTCACAATTTCCAGTAAATGCCATCCCTCCTTGAGAAGAAGCTTCGGGAAGAGGCAGCTTGTTCTCACCACGCCTCTTCTTCTTCTCCTTCTTCTTCTTCTTCTTCTTCTTCTTCTTCTTCTTCTTCTTCTTCT
>NW_026591643.1:159167-191950 GCF_907164565.1 Psammomys obesus | reverse complement strand
CTTCTTCTTCTTCTTCTTCTTCTTCTTCTTCTTCTTCTTCTTCTTCTCCTCCTCCTCCTCCTCCTCCTCCTCCTCCTCCTCCTTCTTCTTCCTCTTCCAATTCCTCTCCCTCTCCCTCTCCTCCTCCTCCTCCTCCTCTTCTTCTTCTCCTCCTTCTTCTCCTTCTTCCTCTTCTTCTTTTTAATAACAAAGCTTTATTTTGTTTATTTTTTTTAATCTCCTAAGGTCAGCCAAGGTCAGCCAGCTTGATCCATCTTCTATATCCCTACTGATAGAGCAATATCTTCAGTGAAGCCTGTCCCAGTGGCAAAGGCAGAAAGCACACAGGGCAAAGTGTGATCTCTCTCTGAAGACTTCTTACAGGCCTTTGCATCGCCTCTGCTCTTTTTTTATCAATGCAGATGATTAGACTCATAGCCAAACTTTGGGCAGAGTGCAGGGAATCTTATGAAAGAAGAGGGCAATAGAAAGACCTAGAGGGTACAGGAGCTCCACAAGGAGAGCAACAGAACCAAGAAATCAGGGCACAGGGGTCTTTTCTGAGACTGATACTCCAACCAAGGACCATTCTTGGAGATAACCTAAAACCCCTGCACAGATGTAGCCCATGGCAGCTCAGTGTCCAAGTGGGTGCCCTAGTAAGGGGAACAGAGGCTGTCTCTGACATGAACCCAGTGGCTGGCTTTTTGATCACCTCCCCCTGAGGGGGGAGCAGCCTTACCAGGCCACAAAGGAAGACAATGCAGCCAGTTCTGATGAGACATGATAAGATAGGGTCAGGTAGAAGGGGAGAAGGATCTCCCCTATCAGTGGACTTGGAGAGGGGCATAGGAGAAGAAAAGGGAGGAAGGGTGGGATTGGGAGGGAATGAGGGAGGGACTATGGCTAGGATACAAAGTAAATAAATTGCAATAAATAAATAAAAGGATCCGAAACAGTAGTGCCTAGGAAGAGCTTGGATGGCCTGTCTTCCTTCCTTCTTTCTTTCTTTCTTTCTTTCTTTCTTTCTTTCTTTCTTTCTTTCTTTCTTTCTTTCTTCCTTCCTTTCTTCCTTTCTTCCTTTCTTTCTCTCTTTCTCTCTTTCTTTCCTTTCATTCTTTCTTTCTTTTCTTCTTTCTTTTTCTTTTTTCTTTCTTTCTTCATTAAATTGGTTCCCATTGCTTTCTAAAGTTTTTCTTTTTTAACTTTTAACTTTATTTAGTGGTTCATTTTCTAGAGAGTATGGTTACATCTCTATATTTGGGCATATAAAAATTTTGTGATTAGGAGGCAATGGCATTAGCTTTTTCCATATTTATTTTCCTCTAGTTTCTTTGTCACTTAGGATTATGCTCAAAACCCATACCTGTTCTTAAACCACAATTATGTGTGTCCAACATTTCCAAAATGCAACAGCCCAGGAAGACAGGACGGCCAAATGGCATAGTCCCTTGCATTCTGTCACTAAAGAGACAAAGAGTTCCCAGCAAGGTTTGTTCTGTTGTGCAAAGATGTCAGGATCAGAAGTGTTTATGCCCTAGAAGGAATTCTGTTCCAGAATTGCCCAACACACTTTCCAAGTCAAATGCCAGTAAAGCAATTCTCCTTGGACCTTTCATTCTACTTTTAAGGCTGTAGGTAGAAATGCTTCTCCCTCCTGGAGACCCTGTCACCTGTGACACACTCTCCCAGCACTAATTCCTTCCTAAACACAGCGAGAGACGCTGCTTTTCCACACCGTGCCTCAGTGAGCCTGGCTTCCTGGGACCGTCCCTTCCTCTTCGCTGGCAGGGCCTCATGAGGGAAACAGAGTACCTGGTTCTTCCTAGTTTATCTCCCTTGCATGAATAATTGATGCTGCCCGGACAAGCCAAGGCCATCACCACTGCAGGGGACACTCTCTGCTCTGTGGCTGAAACCTTGTATGAGCGGACTGCCTCACAGACAGAAAGCCTTGGCTTCTGTACATGCCAGGGTAAAGGTCCCTTAATATCCTATTAGGACAGTGTGAATCGGACATGCGTAATTCCCAACTGTTTTGTTTGATTCACAGCTGGCCTGCCTTGATGCTTAATTGAAGAATGAAGACCCCTTCCTGTTGGTGGTGGGTGATGGCACGTGAACACTTAGAGAATGAGTGTATTTTCAAGCCTCATCTGAACATCTCTGACCCCAATTGAGTCTGAAGGGGAAAGACAAGATAGAAGGAAGGAGAAAAAGGAGGAGAGAAGGGAAAGAAAAAGGTGGGGGGAGGGGGAGACTGGGCACACAGCTCAATTGGATAGAACACTTGCCTAGGGCTGGAGAGATGGCTCAGCCATTAAAGGCAAGGCTCACAACCCTAACTGACACAGCCTAACATGGGTTAAGCCCTCAATCCCCAGAACAAGGCGTGGGAGGACAGGACATATGAGTAGCACTACAAGCGTGGCTGTTCCCAGAGCTGAGCAAGGAAGCCCTCCATCTTAAGCTTGTTTGACAAAGTTCTTGGCAAAGTAGAAGGACTGAACATTGCACCTTAAGGAATAAACAATCCAGTCAC
Source organism: Psammomys obesus (assembly GCF_907164565.1). Taxonomy (NCBI): domain Eukaryota; kingdom Metazoa; phylum Chordata; class Mammalia; order Rodentia; family Muridae; genus Psammomys; species Psammomys obesus. The sequence goes on along the minus strand of NW_026591643.1, from coordinate 189,429 downwards.
CAGGTCAACGTCTTCAGCTTCGGCTCCCACTTCAAGGTTCTAGAAACAGAACAGCGTCCCTTTCATTTCAATATTTAGATCATGTTTTCTTTCCAGTCCATCTACACACCTAGATTCATTGCCTTGATGAAGGCAGGCACTAACATGCAGACAGTAGACAAGGCTGTGTCCACCATTGAACAACATGAGGAAAAGAGACAGACAGGAACCCATGGGACTGAAGATCATTAAGCAAAAGAGACAGATGGCAGGTGTCTGACCCCCAAGGCTAGACGAGGAGATGCCCTGTGACCCAGGAAGAAACCAAGCCATGAACTGCTGGAGCCCCACCAGGGTGAGCAAAGGACAGCAAAGGAAGAATGCCTCTGAGGAACAAGCAGGGGCCAGTGATTAAGAAGAGATTAGCATGGGTTTACAATAGCAGGGAGAAACATTGATGAAAGGAAGGACCTAAGGAAGCTTTATCAGGTAGAAAAACATCAGTTTGGTAGTTTGAGGTTAAAAGAAAAGGAGGAGGAAGAGAAAAAGAAGAAGGAAAGAGAAGAAGAAAATGGCAGAAACCTACTCAGACATGACATCGTCTGCTTTCTTTAAAGACCGCGTCAGGGAACAGGGGCTGCACGCCTTCTCTCATCTCACCAATGGAGTGTTGTGGGAAATGAGATAGGGGGTGACTGGTCAGGGCTCTGCTCTCCCACCTTCAAAGAGGAGGAGTGCAGCTGTGGCCTGCTCGCCAGCGTGCGAGAGCTGCTTGTTACGGCTTTGCGAACCCTCTGCCCATGGTAATCTCTGACGTAACATGACTGCCATGTGGTGCCATTTAGAACATCGGGACCTACCCTGGAAATCTCTCCCAGGCTTCTCCTGCCTGTCACCACCTCTGTGGGCTGCCCTACTCCCACAGAGTCTACTTGGAAAATGCAACAGAATGCATGACAGTTGGTTTACCTGAAAATTCTTCAGATGGATTAAAAGTCACTGAGAAGGTTGAGGGACTCAATTCCACCTCAGCTTTCCAAAGACTGGCAACGTGTGTGCCATGCCCAGCTTTCCGCTTGAGCGTTGGTCAAACTCAGATACTCAGGCATGCACAGCAACTGAGCTATCTCTCCAGCTCTCTGATTTTCTTCATCTAGACTATTCTTGGGGCGGGGGCAGTAACTTTGATTATTTAAACTAATCCCAATGGTTTCTATAACTGGCAATCAAGAATCCTAAAACAGTACTCTAAATAAATTAATAAAGAAAGAAAATGATAACTGTGTACATACACACACACACACACACACACACACACACATATACACACACAGAGAGAGACTAGAAGGAGCACTATTTAACAAAAACAATGAAAGTCTGTCATTGTCGTAACAGGAACAGAGCTAAAAAACACTGTGTTAAGGTGAAATAAGCCAAGCACAGAAAGACAAACACCACATACATGATCCTGAATTCAGTGTGGACTCCACTAAACTGATTCATAAAATCACAGTGCTGAGTGGAGATGACCACGGCTGGGGAGGATCGAGGGATGGACATCAGGAGAGGCTGGTTGTGGATGCAGATCGACAGAGGCATCCATCATGGCGTTCTTCAGCACATAGGCGACTACAGGTATCAATATTGCATTGAGTATTTCAAAATAGTTGGACGAAAAGATTTAATGATTCTCATTGCACAGAAATGCTAAAGATATGTGACAATGACATACAACTTCCTTTGACTGTTACATGCCATATGGTGTTTTGAAACTTCACACAGTACTTCCACAAACATGCACAGCCATTTTGTGTAACTTAAAAGCACAATTTAAAACAAGAGCTCAAATGATACTTATTTCTGGAATATAGTGTATGAGACTTACAGGACAGACAGAACAGTATCATGTAGGAGGGTTTTGTTGTTGCTGTTGTTGTTTTTCTTTGGCTCTTTTTAAGGAGACATGGTTTCACGTATTCCAGGCTGGCCTCAAAGTTGCTGTATCATTGAGGATGACCTTGAATTCCTTGTGCCCCTGCCCCTGCCCCTGCCCCGGTTTCCCAGGTACTTGAATGGCAGGCATAACCCATTGTCCCTGGCTATATCAGGTTAAATCCTTGTGTAAACTTACGAAGTTAACTTAACATTAAAAATCATCACCTTCCCCATAAATCACTTCATATTTTTTTTTTCAGATAGAACCTACTTTAACAGTGATGATAAATATCAAAACCCAAGGATATACAAGAAATTTGCGTAGACATGTTTATTAATTAAAAGCGCAGTCTTTCTGGCCAGATTCCCTTCATTCATGTTCTAATTCTTAAACTTGTGAGCCCAAGGTGTGCGCACTTCTACATGCTTTGGGTTTTTTGTCTGTACAGTGGTGGGAATCGTGTGTAATCCATGGTCTATAGAGTAGTCACGTAAGCTACATAAAGCCCTGGGCCGTGACAACCAAGACCCTGTGCTGTTAGGATGTTTCCGGTCTCTCACTTGGTTTCCTTAAGCCTACACTTTCCCCTGCATCCGAGAGACTTGCTATCACCCAGTGCTGTATCTCCCAACAGACTCAAGATTACGCTGGATGCGACAGTGTATGGCTGTGAGCCCAGCACTCAGGGAGCTCAGAGGTTCATCATCAACAAAATCCAGATGTAAAAGTGCTTGGGATCCATGCCTCTTAAAGAGCTGTCACGGAGGGAAACTAAGGCAAGCCTAGCCCATAACTGCCCTCACTCATTTGCCCTTCTACCCTGAGCTAACTTAGCAACAGTGGAGAAGATGGAAGCCATCGCGATGCGATTGCAATTCATTTATGAGGGTTTTTTCACACGACATCTCAGATGCTCTGCGTGCTCAGGTATTATTATCCCCAATTACAAATGAAGGAGCTAAGGGACAGTTGGGTTAACGATTCACCCAAGGTTACGCAGCTAATAGACCTGTGCTGAAAGCTCAGGCCGTCTCAAAGGTCTTACTCTTGACCCCAACAAAACAGCTCAAGGACCAAAAGAATAAAAGAAGACGGGGATCATCTAGGTCTGCAGAAACGCAAATTGTTTCCTCTAAGCATGCATGGCCTCAAAACTCTAACATGCTAAAGCCAAACTCACCAATTCATAAAACTGTAAGTGCCAGGCAGCGATTGCTGACATCTTCAAAGCAGAACAGCAGTAAGCACGCAGCACCTGATAAAAGATGATGAGATGCTGATTGTACCAGCTGAGATGCCGCCGTCAAATTCTGCTCTAACAACCACAATTAAACCACAGACTTCTCATCTGCATCATGCTCAGGTGCGGCCGCCAGGATCTTTAGACTTTCCCATCACACATTAAAAGAAAGGGTGGCAGAGTTTAAGCCAACCTCACAAAGGTAGAAAGCAGGATAAAACGCATGGGCTGCGTGCCTGGTGGGGGGAGGAGCCTCGGGTACCAGCAGAAAATGGCTGAGCTCCTGTTCGCACACCTCGCCTTGGAGCACATTTCAAATGGAGCTGCATTTCCTGCTGATGCATTTCTCAGTAAGATTCCCAGGTAAATCCAACCGACCGCCTTTCCCCTCCCACCAGAAATAGCTAGTGAGGCAGATAGAGCAGACTCAGCCTATCTACCACAGGCAGAAAACATCCCAGTGGGATGTAACCCCAGCCCCATCAGAGGGTGTTGCTCCCTTGACTGAATGAGGCCGCTTTTCAGTTAGCACAGCCAGCCTCAGACAGAAGCCCACCAGTCCCTCTACCTTCCTGTCCTCATTCCTCTACTCTTCCCAACCGCCCCCCCTCCCTGGCAACCCAGTGAAATCTTGATCTTAAACCCTTCTTCTTGTTCAACCTTTCCTACCAGGAGAAACAAAGAACAGAGAAATGGAGGCCATGGAGATGGCAGCAGTGGAGAGGGGGAATCCTTCCAAATGTTCCTGAAGGCAGTGTGAAGTCCAAAAAACACTTTTAAGACATTGTGTTTGTTTGTTTGCTTGTTTGTTTGTGTGAGACATTAAATGGGGGCATATGTGTTTGTGTATGTGCAGTCAGAGGCAGCTTGAAGTGACTCTCTCTAACCGTGGGAGCCCCCGGGGAGTGGACTCAGTTGGTCAAGACTGGCAGCACGTTCCCTTGATCCCCGGGCCATCTTGCCTGACTCGGGTCCTCTCCTCCTGTGATGGTCTATCTCAGTGAAGGACATGTGTAAAGTGGCTGTTACTTGTTTTCTTGGTCACACGCTGCCGCTTGGTCATCATTTAAACAGGTAGCTGTTACTTGTCCAGGCTCTGCTGCTGTCTATCTCCTGTTTATTGGCTAAATCCCAGCAGCTGACAGAGACGCCCCTCTCTTCCAGGAAGTGCTCTGGGGTTGGACTCCTCTCGGATTTGGGGAGCAGAATGGGGGTGGCTTACAGAACACACAGCACCTGGCAGCTGTGGAATGCTGCTCGTGTTTGTCTAACAGGTCAGAGGAGTCTGAAAATGTGGTGTGGACTGAAGTTGGGAGAAGACCATGCCTGGACCACTCCAGGACTGAACAGCCCACGAGCTGTGTGAGGGTGGGATGCTATGCTTGGGAACCAAATTATTTGGGGCTGCCTCAGCCTCCTTCTGCAAATAGTCATTTGTTGCTCACATCTGTGTGTGAGCTAACATTCTTATAACTCTCTGGTAAAGATGTTTTCAGTGTTCAAGTGGACGCCTAACTTCCATCAGCCTCAAATCCCAGAATGTCCCCAACAGACTTGCTTTTACTTTGTTACAGCCCACCCAACATTTCTGATATTATTTTTTTAATGTTTTGACTTATAATGTTCTTTGTTCTGTTGCTATAAAAATCCCATGAAACTGTTACTATTTTGGAGCATGGCCCTTAAAGCAACATGAATCTGTGTTGAGTGATATCATGCTCACTCATATTTGACTCCAAATTAAACAATGAATAGGAATAAGGTGTTTCTTCCTTCTGAGATGAGAGCCATGGCTTTCGGTTTTTGCTGTATTTATTGTGTGTGCGTGATTGTATGTGTATGCAGGTGTGTGTGTGCCATGATACGTGTGCACAACAGTGAACAACTCTCAGAGGCTAGTTCCGTTTTTGCACCACGGGACCCAAGGACGACTCTTATATTGCCAGGTGTTTGTGGGAGGACGCCGTTACACACCAATCCACCTTGCCAGCCCAATAATAGTGCTTGAGGCCATGGTAAAGGAATGTTATCTGATTCTGAGATGAGACACTGATCGATGTTTAAACAGGACAAGGAAGAAAGCAAATAGGGATAAATTTCCAGCTCGGTAGATGGCGTTTCATTCATGGATGGAGATGAAGCTTACCGCCCTGTTTAACTTGTTCTAATGAGAGGCCTGTGGAACACTGAGGTGCTTGTATCCCTGAGGCTTAAAAGTGTTGTTTTTGTTTATTTCTAGTAAACTTCTGGTGAGGGGGTGTCCTGTGAGCCTTCGACATTGTTCTAGATCCTAGAACACATGGGAGCTGACCCTTTCAGTCCTAAGGGAGCCTGACAGATCTCTGCAGCTCTCAGGTTCCCTGTGAGGCGGCCATACCTCTGAGCAAAGACCAGCCGTGGCCTGGTAACAAAAGAGTAAGTGAAGCCAGGGTACGATGACGTGGAGTCCCAGAAGGCGTGGGCATGACTGGCATTATCTGTCATGCACACATATAAACTGTGCCCAAGCATCAAGATCATCAAAGCAAACACAAGCCAAGGGTAAGTAGTTGTCCGCCAGGCAGGGAGACAGCCTCTTGTGAGAAGGAACCCTAATGATGGATGTAAGGTCAGAGCAGACCTTCAGTGGCTGGCTCCGCCATTATGGGGTTTTTCAAGTCTTTGCAGCCAGTTATTCTCAAGGTCGTTGGTGTAAGGCAATTATGCAGAGCAGCCTCACCTCCACACAAGCGCCACAGCTCAGGCTGGATTGTCAGGCTGTCTGAAGGTGACAACCGCTTAGCAGAGAGACTCCATGTATGGTCCTAGACTTCTTAGTCTCCACATTGGCTCTTGGGAGTCCAGACTGCAGTGGCATCGTCAGCCATCTTCTATTCCTCACAAGCTCACATGACTAGGAATTCCATGCCGAGAAAAGTACAGCTATCAAAAGAAACCTTGAGAGGATGGAACACTGCAAAAGAACCCCACTGCCAAAGAAAAGTTGAAAGAGGCTGGACTTAGCCAAAACTGGATCAGAGGTGTTATTCAAAATGCTAGCCTCCCTCGCGCTAATGAATGGGGTTCCATGGGAGTATGGCTTCTGGGAGAGATAGGAAACACTTCAATGAGAGATACCCAAAAAAGTAACTAGGCATTGTTCCCCTTTTTGAGAGAAATGTTTTTTAAGGCACTGAGTATAAGGTAATTCTGTATTCAAAACAATCCAGAGTAATGAGGAAATAAGAAGAAATCTTAAATGTGAAACAAAAACTTAGAAAGGTGGATTTGTTTTCTTATTAAACCCAATGATCTATAAGATAAATTGTCTATTGCCTACAGATTAGCAAAATCAACATTAATCACAACCAAAATGTTGACTCTTAATGTGCTTACATCTTTGATGCTGATTAGAAACTGGAAAAGCATTATTCTGCTTATGCGCAAGCATCTTTCCAGCTCTATAAATATTGGCATACAAGAGTGTCAGTCTGACACGACAAACAAATCACTAAGATTTGTCACTCTTGGGAAAGCATCATTTTGACTAGCCCCCAGGAGGAGAAAAAGTGTAAAAATAGTTTCAAAATGTACCATCATTTCTTCCACAAAAAGAAATTCCTTTGTTGAAAAAAAAAAAAATACATAGCAGCTTCTCTTGCTCCTTTTTCTCCCCGGGCTGTGGGCTGCCCAGTTCCTTCCCTTTTCTCTGTTTGCTCTTTTGGAGCAAAAATTTACACTCAGCCATCAAGGCACCCTCGGTAAAGGCTCTCCAGTCAGTCCTCGGAGCTCGTCCCGTGCCGCACCTTGATCCTGGGTGTAGGAACTCTTCCTTCCTGCTGGGAGTTCCGTTTTGTTTTTCCCACCTATGTGCCCACTGCTTCACCACCACAGACTTCTTTCTGGAAGATGGTGTGTTCTTAGGATGTCCCTAGTCATGTCTGATTCGGAAAATCTTTTCCTATTACCTGATAGTCTGCTATGGTTTCATTGGTCCTGTTCAGTCCTCTCTCTTCTCTCTCTCTCTGTCTCTCTGTCTGTCCCTCTCTGTCTCTTTCTCTCCATCTGTCTCTCTCTGCATGGGTTGTATGGATGAGAACATGTGTGTGGGGGTATGCCCATGCACACACATGCACAGGCCTGAAGAGAACATATGTAGTCTTCCTCCATCCCTCTCCACTCTCCGCCTTACGTGCTGAGACAGAGCGTGCTACAGCAATTGTCAATAACGTTACCATGGTGTGTTTACAACCATTCCAGGCCCCTACTTTTAATTCTTTGGCACTTACGACCAGAATTGAAATTTCTGAGTGCTATGATAATTTCACCTTTAATTCTTTAACAATTGCCACATTGCACACAGATACACACACCAACCTGACAATATAGTTTTTGAATTTTTTATTTAAATGTTTTATTTCACTGTTTTAGTTTATAAATATATGTGTCTTTCCTGCATGTATTTCTATGTGCCATGTGTGTGCCTAGTACCTAAGGACATCTGATCCCAGGAACTGGGCTTACAGGTTGTGAGCCTTCATACAGGCACTGGGAATCAACCCCAGGTCCTCTGGAAGAGCACATTGCTCTTAACCACTTAGGAACCCTGTGGTGCAACTCTCTCCCCCACCATAAAAATAACATTTTAAAAATCGTCTCAAATGCATCAAAAGTTATGTGTAAGAACTAAAACAACAAATGTACTCCTTTTTAAAACTGTTTCATCTGTTTTAACTTTGATTTTTGATGGTTTCTAGCTATGTGTCCCTCACTGTATTTTCAGTTGCAGTTCCCCCCAGTCTGGGTTAAGAAGACTCATCAGCTCTGGATTTCTGTTTACCTGCCATTTTCTTCATTTTGTACAGAGCTCTGACAACTTGTTTTTCATTTTCATGGTCGTCTCTGCTTGTCAAGTTTTTGTTTTGTTTATCTGGTTAAGCTCCCCCCTCCCCAAAGATCACATTAGCATAAAAACAGCCTCAATTCCTCTGGTCACTCAGCTCCTTTCCTTTACAGCCCAGGCCCATCTGCCTAGGGATGCGCTGCTGGGGTGGGCGGGGCTTCCAACGTCAATCAGAAGATACGCAAAAGCCCCCGCAGACACGGAAACGGGGGCAACGCCTTCCCAGGTGAGTCTAGTTTGTGTCAAGTTGACAGAAAACTGACCAACCCTGCGACGTGCTGGCTACAGCAAAAGCAGATGAGTTCCCTGACAGAGAACCTGGTGCCTCTAAGCTGCTGCGTTGATCTGTGCTCCTGACTCTCCAGTGCCAGCCGTGGTGGGGATCATTGCTCAAAGCTGTCTGACCACTCGACACTCTCCGACACTCCACACGAAGTCCTTCAGCAATCCCCAACCAGACACTGTGAGTCCCATGCTGGCTCCTCTAACGCACATTTGTGAGACACCCGTGCATGTCCTTCAAGCTTCCTGGAGCTGCCGGATGCCAGTCCTCAAGCATGGTGGGCTTAAGGAGATGCCATAGTGAGCTCTTCACAGAAGCAAGCTCCTTTCCTTGTGTTTCTTATCTTAGTTGATGATGTCATCTCCAGCCGCCTCATTCCCCCGCTAGAAACGTTGGTGTTAAATCCCTTTCCCCACTCTTCCTCTTCTCCCCTCCTTCAACTTGTGGTCAGATTGTATTTTCTCTGTTGAATTCAGCATCCCTTCACTTCCGTCACCTCAGCCGAGGGATATGGTGTCTTCTGTAGACCGTGGGTGCCCTCCAGCAATAGCACTCACCTCCTCTTGCCTTCAAACCACCCCTGGAAACAGAGTTAGCCAGGTCGCCCGCTCTCTTAGTCACTGCTCTACTGCTGTGAACAGACGCCATGACCAACTTGTAAGGGGAGCATTTAACTGAGGCACGAATTTACACACTCAGAGGCTGACTCCAAGACTATCATGGCAGGAAGCTCGGTGGCAGGTACGCTCTGGAGACCTCCAAGCCCACTCTCAGCGACACACCTCCTTCAACAAAGCCACACCTATGCCAACAAGAGCACACCTAGAACACACTTCCCCAAACAGTTCCACTACCTGGGAGCCGAGCATTCAACATCTGAGCCTGTGTGAGTTATTCTCTGTGGTGTGTGAAGAGGCCTGGGCCCCATAGGCTCGTGTGTCTGAATGCTTGGCCCATGGGAGTAGCTCTATTAGGAGGTGTGGCCTTGTAGGAACAGGTGTGGCCTTGTTGGAGGGAGTCACTGTAGGGGTGGGCTTTGAGGTCTCCTTAGTGCTCAAGCTCTGCCCAGCATGGAACAGTCTCCTCCTGGCTGCCTGCCGAAGCCAGTCTCCCTGTGCTGCCTCAGATTAAGATATACTCTCTGCATCTCCAGCACCATGTCTGCCTGCACACGGCCATGCTTCCCGCCATGACAATAATGGAGCAAATCTCTGAACATGTAAGCCAGGCCTAATGAAGTGTCTTCCTTTATAAGAGTTGCCATGGTCATGGTGCCTCTTCACAGCAATAAAACCACCATATCATCTCATGTTAAAACTGACATACTGTTTACTGTCCTCCAAATAAAATCCAAACTGCCTAGCATTGAGACATGCCAAACTTGGAGTATTTTTCGAGCCTCCTACCCACTACCACCCATGGCATGGCATATACATTGGGGTGCTCACTGTGTCCTGAAAACTCCAGCATGCACTCATCTCCAAACCTGGTCCAACTGTCTCCCTGGCCATCAGCATCTTTCTTCTGCTATATCTTCTGCCTGGCAGAAACTTCTCAATCTTCAAAGCCTAGTTTAAATAACATCCCATTTGCCCTCTCTTCCCCAACTAAGATTATTTTTATCACTACGGGCTTCTCACAGCATTTTGCTCTTGTTGTGTCTTTAATGCTGCCCTTTGATGTTTTTATATGCCTGTATTCTCAAGCAGCTCCTTAAGAGTAGCAATTCCCTTATTTATTAAAGTATCGCAGCTGTTTTTTTGTGTGCATATGGTCATACTTACACAGGTGTGCGCACGCTGAAGAAAGAGGCCACCATCAGGCGTCTCTCTCAATTGGTATCTACCTCATTATTTGAGGCAGGGTCTCTCACTGAACCTGGCCAGCCAGCAAGCTCCAGGGAGCTGTCTGCCTCCCCGATGCTAGGACTACAAGCATACACTGGCATGCCCAGCTTTTTATGTGGGTGATGGGGCTTGACTTCAGATCCACGTTTATAGGTGAACACTGACAATTGAACCATCTCTGCAGCACCTGCCAGCCACATATGTTTTATCAATAATTAAACAAATTAGTGTTTGGAGTGGAAAAGAGCCAATGGATGTGGGGTCTTTCCAAGTATAGAAAACAGATCATATGAATGAAAACACAGATTTCTAAAAGTCAATTTCAAAGTCAGCTTAGATGAGGGAGACCAGAATTTAAAACTTAGTAATAACTCTACATGCCTCTCAACACAGAAGCCTGAGAAGTGCTCACTGGCCAGCAAGCAGCCAGTGGCACCTACTTGTGCTAGAGGCAAAGATAACAAGAGCAAAAATCACTAAAGAAAGTAAAGAATGCACACTGGCCATCCATAGAGTAAAGAATTCGTACAGTGGTCGTCCATTCTGGCCATCCATAGAGTAAAGAATTCGTACAGCGGTCGTCCATTCTGGCTATACATACTGGCTATCTATAGAGTAAAGAGCACACTGGCCATCCATGAAGAGCAAAACTAATGTGAGAACTTAGCTGGTCTTGGGAACAGAAAACTTGATCCTCGGTCTTGTGATTCTTTTTAACACTTCCTGACCCATGGCACCCACTGTTTATCTCAGGAAAGCCAGGCTTTTCCTTTTCCTGTTGCTATATTTTCCTGCTGTAAAATGGAATAAGCTTTTTCTCCTTTTTCTGGGCAGTACTTAAAGCCAAGCAATTCCTCAACCCAACAGAAACCACCCCCTCTGCTGTTGGGATCCGCCCACTTGCCCTACGAGGATCCACCCAGCACAGAGGCCACCTCCATGAGGGTGAAGCTAAATGAAAGTTAAAGTTGTCACATTCTTAGTCATGCTGCACATTCCCAGAGTTTCATAAAATTTAAAAAAAAAAAATCCACATAATTAGTTTAGCTTTACTAGGAAAAAAAAAATGAGTGACAGGGTCAAGCCCCTGACCTTTCAGTAAATTAGAGAAGATTGCCATAAATTACACAATATAATGAAACACCAATTTGCATATTTGCTGCTATATTAAAAGGGATCAGTTTTAGCTCGCAAAGCAGAACAAACAAAAACATGCATTTTAATAACTCGAATTACTCCCAGGAAGTGACCCTCAGCAGAAAGCCTGATTATCACTACTTAATTAGAAGACTTAGAAATCTGAATCCTTCTTTGAATCCTATTCTGGGTACAGTGAAAGATGAAGTCATGAGTTTTGTCTAAGATTCAATATTTACTCTTTACTAATATGTTTGCTGGAGAGACATCCCAAGCATTATAAAGACACGTGAGGAAAAAAATTTAATATTCAAAGAAAGAGTGCACAAAACCGGCGCTGGCTTCCAGGTGCAAAGCAATTAACAAGCTGGCATTTACAGTACTTTTAATTAATTAATTAAAAATGCAAAGCTGGCTTTCATTTCTTTAAATGTTTGAACATTTTGCCCATCAATAATAAAGCAGCGCGTGCTGGTGTGTGACGGCATCTGGCGAAGGAAGGATCCAGGGTGGAAGGACGTGGGGTGGGCGGCGTGGAGTCTGCGGCGTCTTCCCCGCCGCCACCACCGCCCCCACCGCTCACGACTAAACTTAGTGTCATGTGAGAGGGGAGACGGGCTGCTGCCTAGGACCGACCGTAAAACCACGGGTGACAATATGTGATGTGGCAGGTTAACCTTGAGCAGGAATGAGGACAACGCGGCTTATTACAATTACACTCGCCATTCAGGGCTTGCCACTCTGTTTCCAGGGGGGCGCGGGGCTGTTTGGAACTGGGGCTCTGTACCTCTGCCTTGTTTGGAAAGGTTAAAAACATAATTAGCAGAGGGAATTTCAATAATTTGCCAAAACGAAGTGGGTAATGGCTCCTCCACAGCGCTGCTGTGACTAATTTTACAGCTGGATCCTGCTCGAGCGACAGCTCCACAATTCCCCACCAACACGTTTTTGGTCAGTACATATTTAAAAACAACACCCGTTAATGGGCTTAATTAAAACATAAATAGCGCAGTACTACCTCACCAGGCATTCGCCCAGCTGGAACTAACTGTATTTGCTTAATCTACAGTTTTAGATGTATTAGCAAAAATAAATGTTGGTGGATGTAAGAGCCTGATTACATATCTTGGGTAAATTGGTGATAATGAGTCAAGAGACTTTGTGTTCATTCACATATATTAGAATAGGAATCATTATGAAATTAAAGCTAAGATTAATCCTGCTAATGACACCGCGGAGCATCTGGGAATAAGATAACCCAGATGTCAGATTCACTGCGCTGCTGAGCTGCCGTTTGATAGAGTAGCCCTTGAAGTGTTCTAAGGCGCATGGCTGCAAGCCCCCCACCCCCAGTCTCAGCACTTGAAATGCAAATGAGTGACAAGATAGTCTAATAATGAGAGCAGATTCTAGCAGTAAAGAAAATGAATAAATTAAAAAAAAAAAACCCACTCTGCACCACTGATAAGACAAGCAGCAGGTACCTTGATGTCCTCAATTAGGGCGGCTGACATCTGCTGAGCACTTCTCTCTAATAAAGCCCTCACTCGGTATTCCAAAGCACACGACTCTAACACTGTTAACATTTTAATGTCCTGGGCGTGCGTGGTAACATTAATTACAAGATGATTTGGATGACTTCTGAATCTCTTTCATGTCTCCAGCAGGAGAGAACACAGTGCTGAGCTTTGATATCATAAATAAAAATGGGGTCGCCTGCCAAGCTTGAAAGGTACCCTGAAGTCATCCGTGTCTTCGGGCCATCCCGGTCCTCTGCAGCCAGGAGGAAGATGCTCTGGGCGTTTCCAGAGAGGCAGCAGCCCCGGCGCTTCACCAGGAGAGCTGTGTGGTTCCAAAGGAGTCCCTTTCCCTCACGTGGAGTGTCTATTGCTGCCCGCGGCCTGGTGAGCAGAAAGCTGGCTTCCTACGCAGTTTGCCTTCCTCATGGATATTTCAGAGCTTGGGCAGGCATCAAGGGGCTTTCCTGTTTGCCAGCTGGGAGACAGCCCTTTAATTTATAGATGGATGCAAAGGACTAGCACTAAGAGGGGCCTTAGGTAGACTGCAGGGCAGGGCACAGGGGCCAGAAGGAATCTCTGAGGTGTCCTACCTTATATCTGGCCCTGTATCACCACAAAGAACATTCCATTGTGAAAACTTGGGGCCAAAGAGGACAAAGTATTCTCCGAGTTATTAAACATCTGACGAGAAGAAAATGTCAGACTGAGACCTCAGTGTCACTTCCCTCAGGCGCCCATGTGGGTATGGTGGCTGGCACCATAACCACAGCCTGTGCATAACCAGGGCAGGGCGATGCCACGTCTGATGTCAACCACATCTGATCTCAAAACAAAACAAAGAGCCATCTGCATGACTCCTCTTCATCATGTCTGTGCTGCTCGCTCTTCTAAGACCACCTGGAGCTCACCCTTGTGGACACTGAGTTACATTCCGGGACCCTCGGCTCAAGTGACGCCAGCCACCTTAACCATGAAATGCAAGCTGGTGCCTGGAAAGAAGTTCTGTGGCCCCCTCCCTGGAGTGACGGAAGCTGCTCTGGCCCTGGATCTGAAGAGGACCTGGAGGAAGAAAAACACCTTTGTTCCTTGTGCTTCTGGGACACAGAGAAGGCTGGTCCTGCCGCATAACCTCACCTAACCTGACAAATGTAAAGCTGTATAATACCGCCAACAGCCAAGTATGAAAGCGTAACATTCCCCCCCCACACACACACACACACACAGGGCTGGCTAGGTACAGATGAAGAAGGATGGGGAGGAACAGAAGCTAGGGAAGCTAGCTATGACTCAAAAGGTGGCCCAAGAGCTCCCACACTGAGAAAGAAGATTCTGGTTCTCCTGAGCCGGGTGCGAGCCACTGACATCATACCACAGGTGGATGGCGCCCCCTAGAGTTTTTCAGCACCACCCAGCCAGCAAGACCGCAGCCAGTGTCCTTGCCTGGCTGGTTGTGACTGTGGTTTGTGACTCTGATTCTTGTTGATAGATTAAACCAGATTTGCAGAAGCAGCTGGGCATAGAGGATGTTACTGAAGCCACCAAACACGTGCTCAGTCTCAGTCCACAAAGAGCCTGCTCACTCAAACATCAGGGATGAACAGTTCACCAACAAATTGATTAGGTCACTTGTCCACAAGTCACAGCCTCTTTGGAAGTGACAGATGATTATCGATAGCTCTGTGTGAAGTGATGTTACCCAGTTATAAACAAAGATACAGTAAGCAAATGTGAAACAGAAAAGGACAAATGGCCCTTTGCCTTTTCAGACTTGACTCCGAGATGTTCTGATTTGCCTCTGATTGGGGATGATTGGGGGGAAGCAAAGATGAGATGCAGCACAGAGGAAGCGGCCGTCTGAGCCCGCCCCCTTGCTCACACACGTCTTGTTCCTAGATCTGTCTAGATTCAGGGAAATACCTTACTTCCCTAGTCTAGTATCTGCTATTCAAGGGGTTGTAGTTTTCTGGGATCATAGCTAAAGGATACAACAAGGGCTGCCAGGATAGCTGTCCCCAAGTTGCAGAGCTAGTGAACCAGAATATACAGAATAAAAGTAATTAGTGGCGCATCCTGGAATAGGGCCAGAACGGCCTCAAGCGTACAGCCCAGACTCCATCGCAACGTCTCTGTTAGTTTCCATTACAACCTGAGTAGACTTGGAATCACAGTGCACACACCCGGAGGTCTGTCTGTGAGGTTGTTTCCACACAGGTTTAACTGAAGAGGGAAGGCTTGCTGTGAGTGCAGGGGGCAAACACCCCCTGGGCAGGCTCCCAGACTGGACAAAAGGAGAAGGTGAGCTAGCTGCAGCTTCATCTCTGCTTCCTGACCTCAGATGCAGGGAGAGCAGCCACCTCAGCCTCCTGCCTTGCTACCAGGACAGGCAAAGCTCTCAAACTGGGAGCCAAAATCCGCGTAAGCTGGCTTTCAAGTTTAAACTGTTCCAGTCACAGCAAAGAGAACTGTTACCTCATAACTAGGCTGCCCCAAGGGAGCAACAGAGAATACTCATCCAGTGGGTTGGTGCCTATTTTTGCAGCCCATTTCTGCATACAAAAGCACTAACCAGTGAAAGCAAGGGCATCTGAGAGAGTTCGAAACACAATTAGGAGCAGGGGACCCCAAAAAGCAGAGTGCGCACAGCGGCTCAGCTACTTTCTGAATCGCAGGCCATGCTCCAACTAGATCCGCTGACATACTGCATCCAGGTAGCAAAGGGCAAAGGGAGCAAAGGGAGGGGCTACAAAGTTTATGCCCAAGCAATTGACTCGGCTGCAGATTTTATCCTATGCTGCCATCACCAGCGCCTTGCGGGAGGGCACCGTCTGTGGAGGGGAACTCAAGTGTTTGCACGGAGCCTGCTCAGGCCTCGGGAGGAGAGGCAGGTGGCATGTTGCTCCGTACCACTTTCGAACCACACAACTTCATGTGATGAATGCACTAGATACTGCAGAGAGAGACGGTTGACTCCCGGCCCCCAGGACAGGACGTCCTAGGTAACTCCTTCCTCAAAATGTTACTTGAGTGTGGATGGAGGGAGATGGACACCCTAGAAGATAAATCATGGTCCATGCATTCGTCTCAGGAGCCTGGGTTCTGAATGAACGTCTTCTAACAAATGGATACTGCTTGTTCTGTCCTGGTGAAGGCTTCCCGGGCCCCTTCCTCTTCTGTAACAAGGCGGCCTTAGGTAAGCCGCAGCCAATTAGCATTATTTTGAGCCTGCCTGTGACAAGATAACTGGAAAACCAATGAACACAAAGGCGGAATGGCCTGAGTTCTTGTGACTGAGTGGGCTCTTAGGTGTCTTTTACACAGCATAATTTATGGAAGCATCCTTTAAATACAGACTTTCCATCTGTCTCTCCTTCACTCTTGAGGGAAAAAGAAACATAGAGATATTTAATCTGTCTCAACCTAGTATTTTTAACCTCTTAGTATTTAGAACTCTGAGTCCCACATCTTTCCGGTGTCTTTAAACAAGGAAGATGGAAAGCAAGAGCTAAGGGGTTATTTATGGTCTTGGTGCCAGGTATTGTGCCAGGATTCCAGGGCCTCAACGAGCTCTGTCTAAGGGGGAAGGAGACAGAGACAGTTTAAAAATCGAGTTTCAAACAGAGGCATAGCTGTAGAGTGTAGGAGGATATGGTGGGGTGAGTCATTGGGGTGATATTTATACTTGGGTGTGAAGAAGGGGTAAAAAGAAAGACCAGACAGTGATGGGAAACAAAGGCAAGAAAACTAAAAGGGACCTTGGGAGGTCTTACAGACCTATGTGGGGACTGCCGGGGCAGAGAAGGTGAGGGTGCAGGGTGTGAGCCAGGCCTGGGCCTGTGGAGGGTCTTGTTGGAGAGTTTTGTTCCTTTCATGATACAGGATCCACAGTGTTCAGAAAAGAGTGGCTTGAGTCCATCAGACTTTAAAAGAACATTTTTCAAGACTGTTGAGTGGAGAGAAATGAAGTCCAGACACACACACACACACACACAGAGAGAGAGAGAGAGAGAGAGAGAGAGAGAGAGAGAGAGAGAGAAACTAGTATAAACACCGGGCCTCTTTTCCATTCCAAAGACAAAAGACAGCTGAGGCCCCCGCAGTCCAGCCCGGGGGAGGGCAGTCTGCATGCTCTCACCAGAAGATATAAAGGAAAGGCAGGAAGAGGAAGCTGGGAGTCCAGAGTTTCACAAAGGTAAAACCAAGATGCACTGTGAATTATGAATGGGAGTTTACAGACAAAAGGAGAAGAAAACCACTCTTGACTTTAAGAAGAGGAGGAAGAGGAGGAAGATGAGAAGGAAGAGGAAAAAACAAAGGCCTAGAGTGTGGCTCATTTACTGGGTTCTAAAGTCAGAACCAGAAAACACAAGAAAAACACAACAGACGTAACAGACAGAGGTTGCGGCGAGCTCTCCTCACCCCTGTGCCAGTCCCAAGCTCGTGAGAAACCTGCATGTCTCTGCTCCAGTATAAGAGTAGCCGCACCGCCCGGACTCAGGTCTCAGTTACATACAGATGGTTTATTGAATGCAACACCCCAAGGCTGGTCAGACCAGGGACACAGAAAGGAACTAGGGAGCCTAACTGTGACATGGACTAGGTCTCACAGCAGGGTTTTTATAGAAAGAACCAGATGCAAAGGACATGGGGAGGGCAGCAACAGTTTGGCGAACGGTACAGAGCAATAGTCCAGCTTTGGCTAACTAGACAAGGTATCATCAGCTGACCTTTAAGCTGATTGGTCCTAAGTGAGGCAGGACTGAGGGTCTTCTAGAGCACATCCAAAGGGCAGCCAGGTGTGGAGATAAGAAGGGTGTAACCGGGGGTAGCCACGTGGATAGATAACAAAGCTGAGTCATAACACTATTGAACCCTCAGCTCCGCCCTCCTGCAGGGTCTCCTAGTGCCAGCTATGAACAGCCACTTCCAGGAAGCAGAGTTGAAAAGTTTAAGTTTTTGAACTTAATTTCATCTTATTTAAAAAAAAAAAAAAATGGAAGCTGAATACAAAGATGGCTGCAGCCTTGTCTCAAATAACAGGCTGCAACAGTCTTGTCCATGCCCTTTTCATTCACTATCATGGACCTTATCCATGAGTTTATTTGTTTATTTTTTTCCTCTTTAAGAAGTTACTTCTGAGCTGGTAAGATGGCTCAGTATGTAAGGGCACACACACACACACACACAAATAGCACTAAAATGTAAATAATTAACTAAATGTTGTATTCTAATTGAAATTATCTTTTTGTGTCGGTGTTATAACTTTGAAGTCAACGGAAACTGGCCCACCTTCACTTCCACTCCAGGGCCTGTGGTTTCTGCTCCTGCTGCTCCAGGGACTTCTGCAGAAGCTGCTTACCCGTCAAGAGCCCTCACCTTTTGTCTCTGTGAATTTTCTCATCTCACCTTCAGGGTTATCTGAACAAACACAGCCCCCTCTGCTTCCTTTGGCCAATCATGAACCCCAAGTGCTACCCTCACAGCTCTGCCCCTTCAGCCCGGTCACCGGACACTATTGCCTGTGGTAATGTCCAGTGGGACAGCAGGACAGCTTGATCTGTACATTAACACGTTTCCTAAAATGACACAGAAAGTGTCCCCAGAGGACCACATTAACCGAGGCATTGCAAACCTGCACGGTAGTTACTGGCCTTCCTGCGAGTGTCGGTGTTGTCTCTGAGACCCGCTAACTCCTTTGGGCAGTCAGCCTGCACTGCAGCTCTTAGTCAACCTCCGGGGCTGCTTTATTGCCCCTTCTTCTTCTCCCGGGCAAGTGCGTTCCCTCAATAAAAGCAAGCGTCCCAGAGGAACCGCCAATCCCCTGCCTTCCTCTGCTGCTGCACTTAATGCTGCGTGTTTAACACACCTTGGAGATTACTCTTAAATCCCCGGGAAATCTTTAAGCAGCAAACACACTGGCCTGGCAGCAGAAATGCTTCCTCCCCTGAGACCTCAGGGACAGGAGAACCAGGATGCGGCAGACTGCCCAAGGATGGGGTGCTAACCCAGGGTGCCCGGGGGGGGGGGGGGGCGTGTGACCGGAGGCTCTGCGTCCACACCGGCTGTCCCTGAAGGGTAGCGTTTCCACTCGGAATGAGCATTCAGTCCCTGAGTGGTGCAGGATCTCCATGGCCTTCTGCTTCCACCTTACCAGCAGTCAATGACTAATGCCATTCCAAGGAAGTGATGCAGGTGAGTGCTTTCATTCCTCTCTGCATAGACTCTGCCGCTGCCTCACTCAGTCCCCGCAGTGGAAGCAAACAGCTGGATTTATTAGGAAAGATTTTCATACCCTGTTTTCTTTGTAGAAAGTACTAATAAACTTATAAATATTTACAGATATTTATAAAGGTGGTAAAGCACACCTTTTGCCTAAATGAAACAGGCTGAGGCAAGAGGCTACCACAGAAGGCCATCCTGGGCTACACAGTGAGTTTCAGGACAACCTAGGCTACAGTGTAAAATCCTATCTTAAAATAAATGACAAATAACAGACAAACAAAATACATAAATGTGTGTATAAGCTTAAAGAGTATTAACTAGGGAGCGGCCCGCTAGAACGTTGTCATAGTTACTGCTTACATACACCTCAAAGAATCAGGGTGCTGGCCCATTCCATACTGTGTGACCAGGCTCCTCATGAGACGTTTAAAACCCTGTGGGGTTATATCACACATGGATCACAGAGTGTTGTAAGGGTCTATTGGAATACAAAGCAAATACTAACAAATTTTTAAATTAAATAGTCTTCTTTAAAGTTATACCTTAAAGTTGGGCACAGGGTTTCATGGCTATAATCACAGCACTCTGGAGGCAGAGCCAGAAGTATTGGCATATGTTCTAGGCCAGCTGGGGAATGAAGAGTGAGACCCTGTTGGAAGGAAGAAAGGATGGGAGGAAGGAAGGGAGGATGGAAGGAAGGAAGGAAATCAGAGTTATATTTTGAATGGAAGGTAATGGATACTGACTGTAACAATTAATTGGGCCCTAACGTGGAGATTTTTAAAATTAATTTCTATCATACACGTTTGAGTGCTTTGCCTATGTGTATTAAGCGTGGCACATGTTTGAACAGCCCATGAGGGCAGAAGAGGACACTGGCTCTCCTGGAGCTGGAGTCACAGATTTGTGACCTACCATGTAGGTGCTGAGACTCAAACCAGGGTCCTCTGCAAGAGCAGCCAGTGCTCTTAACTACTGATCTATCTCCCCAGCCCCCAAATAAGGAGAACTTTATGATGCAATGAAATAAAAGATTTTGTTCCCTGCACTCTCCCAAGCCAGAAAGTCACCTAGTGGTTTGCAAGTATTCAGATTCTGTTCCGACAAGAGAAGTTCAAAAACACCAACAGGTGAGGAATAAGATACAAAAACATTTTTCCTTCAAAACTCCATTTCACATTTACCTCCTAAAAGGCCAAGGCTTAGGAAAGGGTAGTTTTGATCTGAAAGAACATGAGAAAAGCTGAAGGGGGATGTAGATGACAGATTCTATCCGCTTACACATGCTGAGCTGGGAGATGTGCCAATCCATGGTGACGCTTTATTTCTAATATGCAAAACATGATTTACTTAGAGGCACAGTGAATGAAGAAAGTTGTCCAGGTGAAAATGGTGGAGGTTATGTTCACACTAAAGAAGCTGAGAAGGAAAGCTTAACTACTAAAAACAGACAGGTCTTGGCTCTGGGCAACGCTTTGGACAACTCTCTCTCCAGCTCACTTAAAGCCATTAGCATGGGCCAACGGGCCAGCGCTGGTACTCATGGATCATAGACACTCTATGACACCAGGCCCCGTCTGACTCTACAGACAGAACCTTGGTAGAACTTGGAACGCTGTCCGCCATATCTCTCCTTGGCCTTTTCAATTCTAAAGGAGAATGAGTTTTGTGACATACTTCTTGTCATAGAGGTAAAAGGGCCCCTCTGCCCCTGAGTGGCCCCTGTGTCCCTCCTTTTACAGTCTGGATGGCAACGCTGCTTCACCTTTTCACCTTTCAGGAGCCAGAGCCACCTCAGTTTCCACCACCAATTCTCCCAAAACAGAGAAGCAGCAGTGTGCCCAACAATGAAGAACAGGAAGACAGACAAACCCCGCTCTGAGGCCAGGCACGGCTGAAGAGTGAAGTCCTTATTTACTTGATGGTTCTGACTCTTGAGTTGTTCAAATATCTCTTCTTCTGATGGCATCTCGGCACATCAGCCCCAATTCTTTGACAGCCATTAGAAATGGCATTCTTTTCCAATACTCTATCCACTCGGAAAAGTTAATGTGGATACTTGATGAGAAAAAACAAAAAAAAATGAAAGTTTAACCCTGCCACCACTCTCTGCTGTGTTACAGAAGAGGCAAAGTTTTATGATGTCATCTGTGACGACAGGCTACGGCTCAAAGGTTGTGGAATACTCGGAACCTACCTGTCTCACTCTCACAGCACTGCTCAACTCATGAGCGATTCAGGAGAACAGTCTCAAGCGGCAGGGAGGCTTGCTCCTCCCAGGACACGCTGCACAGGGTTTCTACAGCTGGGAATCAGACAGCTGTCCGGGGCTTCAGGTTTTGGTTTTGTCTTGAGGTAAAGCCGGGTGTCTTAACATGTTTCCATCGTCGCTTTCATAGTCCGAGTAAGCGCTCTTGGTCGTGCGTTGTTCTGACCGGGGAGAATAAAGGGCCTTTCTGAGTTGACAGCCTGACTCTCTTGTCTTTAAGCAGAGGCCCTCCTCCTCCCTCTCCATCCCTTCTTACTCGGCTTCCACCGGTAATCTCAACCTTAGCCCTTGCCTAATTGTCTTTTCAGGTAGATGTGACTACTTGCACGGTGCGTGGAGTTGTACACACCGACACACTGACACACTTCAGGGAGTTCTCAAGTTCTTGGGTGAAAGGGAGGACATTTGGAAGGATTCCCTGGAGAAGCCCTCAGCACACCCCTCCACATTCTACGGCCAGCTAAGCCAGGCCAGGGAGAACGAGGCCCATCTTGGCTGTGGTAAAACATTTTGACTGGACTTATGTTTTGGACAGAAGTAAGTGGTCTAGTCTGAGACTGAAGTTAGATCATGTGGTGGTGAGATGAATATTTCTCCTAAGAAAAACCTGAGACACACTGAGGTTGTTAATAGCTCATGGTCCGAGCTATGAGCCACGCAGAGGAAAAGAGACTCTGACACAGGCCAAACAATGAATGACAGCACATTTGATACTGGTTGAGGGATGCTCAGATGGGAAGAAACATGCTTAAAATACACATGAAACATCCAAGGGCTTTTACATGTAGCACATGCTTCAATAAACTGGGCCGGAAGTCAAGAAAGAGCAATGAGTCTCTAAGAAAACCCAATGGCTGAAGAGACCTGCATGAGCACAGGGTTCAGGGGAACCATTCATACAAGAAAATCTGAATTATACATCAACCACAATGTTAATGTTTGTAACTAAGAAACCGCTTTATATCGAATGGCAGGAAACTGATCACGTGACCATTGCAACTAGATCAGCAATTTCATGGAGTTGAGAAATAAATAAAAGATTCAAGCCTGGCAGGTTAGTTATCATTAAATATAAATATTTGTATTGACTTATATATGCCTATATAGATTGCAATGAAGAGGAGCAGGAGTAGCTTGTTTGATCAAAGAAAACTATAATTTCAAAGTGGGCACCTGCTGTTCGGGGAAGAATTCTGCACTGACATAGAACAAATTTATTGACAGGAGGAACCGTTCACACACATAAGTTGGAAGAGACATCTGCAACACACTTCTACACATACGGGGGCTTTCTAGCAATCAAGTTTTTTATTAGTGCATTTATCTGAGACAAGGGTCTCATGTTGTGCAGCCTGCCCTGGAACTCACTGTGTAGTCAGAGCTGACCTTGAACTTCTGACCCTCCTGCTCTTACTTCCTGAGTGTTGGGACCATGCGCTGTGCTGGGGACGGAGCCCAGGGCCTCCTGCATGTTCAGCAGACAGCCTACCAGGCTAGCATCTATTTTTAAGTAGGAAGAACTAAGGCTGCAGGAAAACTGAGAAGACACCTTCTTAGAATTCTAAGCCACTTTCATTCCTCCTCCGCCTCTTCAACTCTCTCCACTGGCTGAAGGGAAAATGCTTTCATTTTACTTCCAGTGTCTGTGGGGCCAGTAAAGCCCAAGCATTTCAGGATTTGGGGAACACTGTGCTCCCCAGAGTAAGAAAGTAGAGCGCAGCCCGGCCCATCTGCTGGCAGACTTGCTGCTTCTCTTCGGGGGGTTTCTCACCAGAAATGGAAAGCAGTTTCCTGCTGGAGCCGCTCGCTGTCACCCTCAGCAGTCTTGGCCCTCAGTGCCTCCAGCCAGGCAGAAATGAAAATTTCTGTGTGTTTCAGCAGCTCCTGACCATCCATCTCCCTGTCTCCTGAGGTCGTTCCTCCCCACAGAGCCCTAAACTTGCAGCTCAGCAGAGACTGCATCTGGGCTTGAAAGGTCAGGCCCCGCTGAACCAAAAGGGCTTCTGCTTCTTGCCCTCCGAGGGCCCCTGCTTCCACATTTGTGGATAGGAACTTGCCCATGTTGCTGGCACTGATGAACCTAATGGTTTCCTGGCATGCCAAGATTCTCAGCCATCTGCTGAGCTGGCTGCGTGCCCATATCGGGGGTGGCGTGTCATGAAGGAAGGGGCTGTGGCCAGCAACCGGAGAGAGTGAGCCCGGCAAACATTACCATGCCGTGCTTTCAAGGAGACCCTGATGCTAGCAGAGACAAGCGAGAGGTGCACATGGCACAGCAAGACGGAGCATCCGCTGACAACCGTTGGTGTAACACCATCACAACCAGTTTCCACGGAGCTGAATACTCCTGTCCTCACTGGGCATCAGAGGCAGGCGTAGGAATTACGAGGAGGCAAGGCCTGACTGTGAGGACTCTTCCTGCATGGCCAAGCACCAGACAGGACAGAGTTCCATCCGTGCAAAAGAATATGAAGAGATTATGAAACTTGCAAGTCGCCACCGAGGTTGGCCAGCCCATGCCTGGGAATCATGCCTTTCCGTGGCCCTTTTACATATGGGTTGCATACATGAAGATACGTGGGACACACTTACTCAAAAAAAAAAAATTACTTGCTGCTTAACTGAACATAATTTAGCTACTGTCTTCTGTTTCATTTGCTTAATCTGGGAGCCCTATTGTGAAATCAAACTGAAAAAAAAATAGAAGTAAGGGAGCAGAGATTTGCTAAGTATAGGAAAGTCAACAGAAATAGAATTGGGGGAGAAAAATCACCTTTCATCTGAA
This sequence comes from Psammomys obesus, assembly GCF_907164565.1. NCBI lineage: Eukaryota > Metazoa > Chordata > Mammalia > Rodentia > Muridae > Psammomys > Psammomys obesus. Next base: position 165,332 of record NW_026591643.1, on the reverse strand, counting down.
AACACCTCCTTACCTAAGCCTGAAGTGCCTAGATCAATGCTGAAGTCTTGCCCTAAGGGCCAGGATGATTCCTCAAGCCTGTCTTTCATCTTCCCTCTATGTATATATTCACACACAAACATTTCACACGTGTGCACACACACACACACACACACACACACACACACCACACCACACCAAACACGGTCTGCAATGCCATGCTGTCACCATGGCGACCTGGGATGTTCCTCTTCATCATCAGTATGCCTTCATGGGAGACAAGGACAGCAAATGGAAAGACAACACCCAGAGATGGCTCACCCCAGGTCTGCACCCCAGATTTGTCCCTTGCCAACTGCACGTCCTCAGACAAGCTTCTTCCTTAGGGTGGAACAGCCATTCTCAGTTCTCGTTTTCCCCACTTCAGAAGCCAGTCAGCATCTGTCCCATAGTATACAGGGGCACTGTGGGAAGAGAAGGTGACACTACCAGGGGCCCAAAGCAGTGGTCACCATCACTGTTGTCCTTCCTGTTAGTCAAGGCCAGCTGGCAAGCACAGGTGCCCCAGCATCAGCTGTGTAAATCCCAAGCCTGGCTTTCTCTACATTGAATGCATGTCTGTGCCTCAGTTTACCCACATATCCAACTGCCACGCATGCCACGCCTGACAAACAGGAAGTGCCATGTAAACGCTGGCCACTTTGAGTGACTTTTGCAATGTCTTTGCAGCCCACCCAGACCAGGTGCCCTCCATATGTGTTCAGCTACCTGCTCAACACATCAGCTTCTGCCCACGGGCCTTGTACCCCCCACGGGGCTCAGAACCCACCCAGAACACACTGAGTGTGTGTCGATGAGGTAATGAAAGCGGAGCAGGCCCTGTGAGCCACTGATCTGAGTAAACACAAAGTGCCCTGCCTGTGAGTGTGTGCAGACAGACGGACGGATGGACAGACAGACAGACAGACAGCAGAGATCACCTGCGGCATGCCAGGCACTGCAGGAGGCACCGAGCAAGTGAATTCCGCTTAGCATCCTAGCATCTCTGAGGATTAGCTTCCCGTGGGCTGTTTTGTGGATGAGGAAACGCCAACTTTCACAAGCTCGGCTCCTCCCCTACTTTCTACAGCCTAAGAAGGTTTCACAGCTCACCCTCAGCCCACCCAAAGCCAACGCCCTGTGACGTCTGACTATGGCAGCCTTGCTCTGTGCCGCCCTCAAAGGAGATGGCAGTAGTGCCTCTCTCTCCCTCCCTCTCTTTCTTCGAATCTCTATGTCTCTCCCTCTCTCCTTTCCCCCTCTCCCTCCTTCTCTTTTCCTCTGTCTCCCCCCTCTTCCCCTTTCTCCCTCTCCCTCCCTCCCTCTCTTTCTTCCCCTCTCTATCTCTCTCACTCTCTCTCTTCCCCTCTCTCTCTGCTTCCTGATCATGATTTCAATGGTCCCTACCAGCCCATAGCTTCACCATGGTGTGCTGTTCCCACCCCAGCCAGAGCCCAACAGTACCGTGTCCTTCTGACCATGGCCTAGGGCCTCCAAAAGTGTGAGCAGAATGAACTGCTTCTCTTTATAAGCTGATAGGCCTAGGCATCTGTTACAGCCACAGAAAACCACGAACACATCAAGGTCTCCACCACACATTCAACTCCGTTGGAAAACAAGAGAAGAGGTTTTGTCCCAACCCTGACAGGATGAGGAGACTGGAGCAGTGACTTGCTCTTGTGTCCCCTGAGTGAAGGACTGAACTACCTTATGGGGGCCAGCCTCTGGGCATGCTCCCTAGATAAACATCCCATCTCCAGGAAAAATATCTGCCGCAAGGTGGTGCTCCCTCTGCTGTTCCTGCAGCCTTCTGCAGCGCACCCCACAGGCCAGACAGGAAACAAAAATCCCCCCAAATAATCCACAACACTCACTGGGAAATAGCCGCCATTGTGGAGGCTGAGAACACAGAGAGGTCTGACGAGGTAGCTCTGTTCCTGCATTATTCCGTTACAGTAATAAATAATTTAACACAATAATGTATGTGCATTTAAAAGGCTAGGTAATAGAAGTGCCAGGGTTCACATGACTTTCACAGACCTGACGTAATACCTATCTAAAAACAATTCATTTTTATTAGTGGAACAAATCCCTAAAACTCCCTCCTAAAAGGTGAACAAACCAAATTGGGTCCCATCCCAACGAATTGAGTTAGAAATCCGTGTAAGACCCGAGTTACTAAAGGGATCTGTCTGGCTCTGGCCCACTCGCCAGCAACCTTGTTCGGACAGTTGGTCCAATGCTGCCCTCTAGCGAGGAAGCTCTTCAAGGGTCTCCAGTGGAGCCTGGGTCTGGTCTTCAGGAGCGTCAGGACTCCTGAGGAAGGAAGCCAGGTAGGCCCTTCAGCTAGAAACCCAGTTGGTCTGAGCTAAAAGATGTCTTCTCTGCCTTGCTAATGTCTGTCTGCCCTCCCTAACGTTGTGTTAGGACAGGTTAAAGCGTGCTGGCATAACCTTCCCTACGTAATTCTGATCCTTGCCTGTGACAGTCCAATGGCACAAACTGATAATGAAGTTTAAAGTGTTTATTTATTCTGACTAGCGATGTGGATAGAGTTTTCATTAACTGGAAGTGGTAAGTGGTCCCTGGGAACTGGACTCAAGCAGACCAGCAGCTTGCTGAGCAAACCTGAGGCCTGAGTTCAGATCCTCGTGAAAAAAAAAAAGGAGGGCTGTGGAGCAAGCCCAGAAAACAAGAGCTCCACTGAGAGACCCTGCCTCAAAGGAACAAGGCCGAGGATGATCGACAAGGACACCCAGTGTCCCCTTCCGGCTTCAGTCTGTGCGTACAGGTGTGTGCACCATACACACGCTTACACACACACACACCTCATGCAAACATATTCAACACACTCACGTACACCAAAAATTAGATGTTGCCTTGCCCTCAGTTTTTATTAGACAGTATTTTATTTTATGCCTTTTTATATATTATTTTATTTTTATCTTTTACAATTTATTCACCTTGTATCCCAGTTGTAGCCCCCTCCCTCATCTCCTCCCGGCCCACCCTCCATCCACTTCCCCTAGACCACTGACAAGGGGAATTCTCCCCTCCCCCCGCTACTATCTGACCCTAGCCTATCAGGTCTCATCAGGACTGGCTGCATTGTCCTCCTCTGTGGCCTGGCAAGGCTGCCCCCACCAGAGGGAGGTGATCAAAGAGCCAGCCACTGAGTTCATGTCAGAGACAGCCCCTGCTGTCCTTACTAGGGAACCCTAGACATTATTTTAATACCATCTCAAACACCTTGATTAATGAATAAAAGCTTTTATTTAAAGCTTTGAATACTTTTAAACACTCTGAAAGAGTTTTTCTTTTTTTATTTTAGTGTAAAGATACAAAAGCCAATCCTGCAAGAGCTGATGTCAATCCTGCAATGACTGAATGTTCTCAGTGAGCTTGAAAATCAGGGTAGTGCTACATGTTTTTATATCTAAGTTTTCTCATAAAATAACTCCTAAAAGAATGCTCAGTCCTGTCTGAAGTAGATTTCTGATTGTAAACTCTTCTGAATGGCCCAGAACCAGAGGAAAGACAGGGAAGATTCCGGAATGGAGTGAGAAAATGTCCTTGATGGATGGTTGTCCTCCCCCTCCCCACTTCTCTTCCTCCTCTTTTGATCTGTGACCCTCCTCTGATCCTTGCTGAGTCCATACATCTCTAGATGAAGGTCCTCTAGGCCAGGTCCTCCATGAGTCCACAAATAATATGACATGTAGAGTTGCTGTCCTCATCAGACTGTTGCGGTCAGTACGGGCTGTTGTGGGCCATGGATTTCTCATCCTCTCATCAGCAACATGGTATGGAGAGAAAAAAGTAGCTTGAGAGAGATTCCGTCTTATCCTTCCCAGCTTTCGACCATTAAAATGAAATAGAAATGGAAGTTTTCAAAGAAAAGAACAGTTATCTCATTTATAAATAAAAACGTCAGTAATATATCGAAGACATACCTGTGTAAGAAAAAGCTAACTTTAGATAAGTTTGCAAAACTCACTCTGAGAACTTTCTGTTTCCTTTAATGTTCTCTCTAGACAGCTACACAGGAGGAAAAGTCGGGGAGTGTGTTTGTTGTCTGTTACAGTAGCTGGGGGAGCTGGCGTGGGGCTGAGCGGTAGTTGCCTGGCACAGGTAAGGCCCTAGATTTGGTCACTGGCACCACCACGTATGAGTGGCAGGAAGAGGGTGATGGGCGGATGTTCTTTATATATACCTTAAAAATAACTTAAATGCAAAAACTGAATTTTAAAACAGAGCCCCAAAACAGATAGTAAGGGAAATGTACAGTGTTCCCAACTCAAACTATGAGTGACCAGGCTCAGTCATACTTTGAAAAGTTACTTCAGACTCTGACAGAAGGGAACTGGGGTGCAATTCTTATGTGAAGAATTAGGAAAGCTGAGTTCTGTGTGGGGTGTGGGGGCAATGATCACATCACATCACCTCTGTGGTTTTCCTCCTTGGCTCTAATGTCACTCAGTGTATCCACGGGTCCCACAAGCTGGTCTTTCTGAACGCCTGAACGTTGAAAACTATGACCCTTTAGCAGCAACCGAACATCCATGAGGAGAGGAAACGTTCGGTGAAATTCCTAACTACTACACACAGGAAGGTTAGGGTCTTGGAGATGCTCAGCCATGAGGGGCTTGTGTGCTGCCCGGTTCCATCCCCCGAACCGCACCGGTGGGGTGAGGGCTAGAAGGAGGCCCTCGTCTGCCCCGAGCTCTCAAGTAGTGGAGGTAAGTTCGCCAAGTTTACGGCCAATTCCAGTTACACAGGTTCTAGACCAGCCTGGGCCAGAGACCTGTCGCAAAAACATTTTTTTCAGTGAATACCCTGTGGATATAAGTATAAACATACATGTTCATAGCAATGTGGATTAAAAGAAAAAAAAAAAAAACTGTGAGTGAAAAAGTGTAAGCCAGGGGCTGGAGTGAAGGCTCCACAGTCAAGAGCCCTGCCTATTCCCCAGGGGACCCAGGAACTGTGCTTAAGTATTCTGTGATTCTTCCCAGCCGCTCAGGACATGACACTGTTGTCACTTAGCCGGGGACAGGATGGTCATCCCAGGACTGGGCCCCGCGCTGTAAGAGCACCCACTCCAGAGAATGTCCCCAAGTCACAGCTTCAACTCAGACCGCCTGAACCTTCAGCTCAACTTCAAAGTTTCTTCCCTGGTCTCTGTGTTAAAAATCAGGACTTCCAAGAGGCCCCCGGCACACAGCGTGGGCAGGCAGAGGACACCCAGAGGCCAGGGCCACCACTGTGAGCAGGTATGTGGTGGAGAGATAGGAGAAAGAAAAGTGAAACACGCTGTGTGCGCTATGATGAGAGGTGGAGCTGGAGACGGGGGGGGGGGGGGGGTAGCCTGATGGAGTAGCCTGTGCTGCCACCTAAGGCCATGGTGAGGTGCCAGCCTGAGGCCATGGTGAGGTCCTGGCCTGTTCCACGTCTAGATCATGGGCCTGCAGCAGCAGGAGTCTATGCCAATGTCCACAGCCCATCTTACCACCAAAGGCCATGGTCTGGGCTGCCTCCTGGGGCCACACTGATGTCCAGGGCTGTGCAGAGCTGACCTCACCCCTCACCATGTATGACACAGGGAGAGCTGGCCAATCCCTCAGTGTGAGAGAGCCAGTCCCTCACCAGCTGTGGCACTCAGGAGACTGGCCCTGTGCCTCTCGTGGGTACCACGGGGTGAGCTGGCCTGGTGGTGTGGGTACAGGAAAGGTAGCCCCGCCCCTTGCCTGGGCAAAGCAGGAGAGCTGGCTGGCTGAACAACTCGGCTACGACCCAGGCCCCGATCCAGGGCTCTGAGGTGGCCCACACCAGCATCTACCTCATCTGTGGACTGCTGGCATGCATGAAGGGGCTGGTCCTGCAGATCCAAAGCGGCAGGGTCTCCGTGACCCGGGGGAACAGTGGGATATCCGAGAGGAGTCCCCATGAGGACCCAGTGCTGAGAGGGCAGCAGAAGCTGGAGGCCTCGAGCACTGCCGTGAACACCTTCTCACAGGTAAAGCTGCTTGGGGAAAAGGATGTCACAGAGGGTTCACTGTGTGACACACCCAGGACACGCCACAGCTTTCATGGAGAGACTTTTGGTTTGGTTTGGTTTGGTTTGGTTTGGTTTGGTTTGGTTTGGTT
>NW_026591643.1:107980-159157 GCF_907164565.1 Psammomys obesus | reverse complement strand
TTTGGTTTGGTTTGGTTTGGTTTGGTTTGGTTTGGTTTGGTTTGGTTTGGTCTGGTCTGGTTTCTCGGGGTGGGGGTCACTGCAAGGGCAGAGGGTGGATACAGAGGAACAGGAAGATGAGTGGGATTGGAGTTCGTGATGTGAAATTCACGAAGAATCAATAAAGTGCTTTTTTAAAATCGGAATTTTCATAATGTTTTAAAAAGAGGGGGCCAGCCAAATATCACCGTATTCTTCAAGTCAGACAAGATATTTTTATATCATTCCCGTTCTGGAACCTGTAAGAAATTAGGTCACAGTCCCCAGTTTCCATACCGGATTTCACAAGCCTGGTGATACCAACCCGGAAGGCACGGCGGCCGACTTATGGGTGCAAGTAATTGAAGACATAAATGAAAACCAAATAGTTGTTAAGCATATTTTCAAATGCTCCAATGGGCTATGGTAGAAACGTAATTTAACACCATTCTGCAGTGTTCTTTTTAACCCATCAAGATGGCTGAGACCTGGCAGCTTGAAAAGGCCAATTAGAGGTGACCAGGGAATTGGGGGATGGATCGTGAGCCTCCAACACTAGAGGGAGCGAGGATTGGCACGTCCCTGTGGACGCTAAGAGAACAATGGCCATCCGGTGTACAAAGGTTCGCTTGGGTGACCGGTGACGTCATTCCCAGAGTGTACCCTTCAGACCTGGATTATGTGAAGTGTTGTGGGTACGAGGGTGTTCGTGCTATGTTTGTTGAAGGCCTCACTGCTGCTCAGGCTGGCCTCGACCCTGTTATTTACCTCAGGAAGGCACTGACTTTGCACCCGTCTGACTCCAGCCTCCAGAGTGGTGGGGTTATTGGCTTGTGCCGCCAGACCCAGCGTCTCTCAGCTACCCTTGATTCGGGGTGTTTAGTAGCAAGATATTAGAAACACCAGCTGACGGCTGAATTAGTTACAGCACACTCAAAATGCAAATAATGCTGCCACTGCAAAAAGAGAGGGGACTAAGAGTTGATGTGAAAATCTATAAGCTCAGTTATTATCAGTGGCGAATAATGAGGGCCTAGGACGAGGTTCAGCGGCCCCAGTCCAGCCCCAGGAACCAGCGTGAGAATGCTGGATGGGCCTGTAACCCCGGCACTCTTTGAGCAAGACGGGAGGTAGACGGAAGACTGGCACAGACATTGCTGGGCCAGCCAGCCTGGAGTGCTCGGGCCGCACAGGAGACGAGGTGGCCGGCCATGTGTGCACTGTGCCTGGAGCCCCACACACAGCAGATACTAAATTTAATTAATTAAAACCAAACAGGGAGAGAGGATCGTTAATGTTCATGGGAAACGGGAAGGACAATGGAAGAAAAATAGGGTTTTTTTCCCCCTTTCATTGAAAATAGATTCTTACCTCATCCAATAGACCCTAGAAGAGGACTTCCGCTTCCCATAGATGTGGGGGAGCAGGGCAGAGCACCGCAGAGCAGGACAGAAGGGCAGCTCTCTCTTCTGTCTCTGTCTTGAATGTTGAGCCTTCTGAGTTTTAAAAGCCAAGTTAAGATTTAGCTAATTTTCGTTAAATGGAGAGACACCTGTAGCTGGGGTCCTTAGTTCCATGGTGACTCATCCTCGGCGGAGCCACGCCAGCCCACCCCAACATAAAATGCGAACAGAGGAGCCACTCAGGGGGAGACTCCTCCATCTTATCTCCTCAAACAATTTCACCCCTCCAGAAGACACCACACCCAAGCCGTACCAGCTTTAGGACTCTGTCAAATCTCCCTGTGACTCCACATGAAGCCCCAATTCAAACTGGTAGCAATAAGGAAAAGTCCGAAGTTTCTTCCTTGACCAACTCTTCAACTTGTGTAGATACCCAGTGGGTATCACAAGAATATGGGGGGGGGAGTATTTTTAAAGCAAAAAAATAAAAAATAAAAATCTGCCTTCTTGGCTTAAAACTATACCAACCTCAGTCACGTGAACCGAAAGGCAAATCTGAGCAGCATGAGCGTCACGTTTCAGATGCTTGAGTCCAGGGCACACAAGCAGAAGCCTATGGTTGCGACGTCACCATTCACATGGTCCAGGGGACGGCTCACCGCAGCATACACACAGCTCGTTTAGATCTTCTGGTTGTTTTGTTTTGTATCTGTTTTGTGTTTTTTTTGTTTTGTTTTTTGTTTCGTTTTGTTTTATTTCTTTTTTGGCCCGTTAGCAAGGAGAGTCCTGCGTGGTTAACAAGTTTATAAAAATGCTTTAACCCAAAAACCTCACAGTGGGTACTTCTGGCTTTCAGTCCCGGGTGTGGCCAGGTTCTCGGGCAGAAATTCCTAGAACTGAAATACGCGTGCGACCTGCCTTTTGTTCTTGATGCTGCTGCAGTTTCCTGTCCCTGAGGATGTGCTGTGCTCACCACACACATGTCCTGAGCATGGCCTCCTGGGTCGGCTCTCTGTCACTCCGAACAGGTTTCTTAGCTGAGCTCACTGGGTCGGGGCAGCGGGTTTGGGTTGGGTCTCTGCTGGGATGCTGGATCTCTGCTGAGAATGGAGTCCATTTCCATTTCTCTTCTGAAAAAAAAAAAAATCTGCTAAGATTCCAGGCATCTTGCTGAGATGTGCTGGAGAACAGGAAGGGGCTCTCTCGATGAAGTTGCCTTGGCAGAGTGAGCTCAGGAGAGAGGAGGGCAGCCACCCTCAGAGCTGGAGCCAGAAGGAGAGCGGGAGAAGGGGCCTCCCGGCTGGGTTGCCGGTAGCTGCATTTCTGGAAAGAAGACAATGTAGTATCTGAGGAACAGGACAGTCTCCCACTCGGGCTTTCCTTCTAGAGTTGTGAAAAGGCTTTGGAAACACCTGCCAGGTGGACGCCGCGCCCGTCGCAGGGAGCATCCAGAGCTGGCCTGCAGCGAGCAGTCGGCCTCCGGTCCAGACAGAAACATCGCTGCCTGGCTGCTGCCTCTCACCCTGCCCAGCTCTGAAAATGCTCCTCAGGATCTGTCTTGCCATAAGCGCCCACCCGACGGCTTCCACGCTCACACGCTCCTGACTGCTGCCGCTGGCAGCCTAGAGCCGCCTGTGACGCGAGCTGTGACACTCACTTTTCTTCTCACTCTGTGGATTCACTGAGAAGAAAGCATTGTCTCTCGCCAGCCAACAGGCGATCCCACACTAAATGTTTCTGTTCCTCGGTCACGGAGGATAAACCCGAGTTATCTTAACCACGTACACACCATACACACACAAGCCATACACACCACAGACACCGCACACGCATGCATGCACCCCCCTCGGCAATGCTGTCTACGAATGGCCGCCCAAGCCAGTCCCTGAATATCACCTGCTACCCACAGTTCACATCATAAAAGCCGCTTGAAGAAGCTCCTCGTCGTGTTTATTAGCTCTGTTTGTAACTTTGATTTTCCTTTCCTAGCAATCCCTTCCTGCCCTGTCATGTGTGGTTTTCTGGTTTTCTTTGCCGGATGCTTCCCTGTTTTGAAACAGGCTTGAGCTCTGGGTACCAAATGTTATTCCAAACCTGCTATTCCTCCTTTGCTACATGGTGGGGTTAAAAATGCCCAAACTCACTTTTAATTTAGTTAACTAACTAAATAAATAAATAAAATGTCTCCGGGTTAAGACCCTGCATTCCAAGTTTCAGCCTAGAGTGAATTTGTGTGGCCAAGTTATAAACCCCTGAAAATAGGAAACTAATGCCGGGAGGATTTAAAGTAATAGAAAATGTTTCACATAATATAAATCCATAAGCAGTGTATTATATTTAAGTCTTAATATCTACATACGTGGATTATCTTATATCTTGACAATCACACAAAGTAATCTCACTCCCCACCCCCTTCCTTTGACTCTGGCTTTCCTTCCTATGTATTACCAATGCTCTGGGCCATAAAATACTGTATTAATATTAGTTTGTCATAGCAGACTAAATTTAGAACAACTCATTAATACAAGAGAGTTAAAGGCAGTCAGCCACGAGTAGCAGGGACCGTAATCTCTTAAGGCTATGAGTTATGTAGATATGCCACTTGAACTGGAGAGACAGCCATTCTTTTTGCTCCTAATAAGAGATTCTATTAGTTCTAAGCTGATTCTAATTCTAATTAAGAAATGTGGGGAAAGGCAATTTTGCCGAGTGTGTATAGTTGTGTGACTGGAGTCAACTCGGATCATCCTGCTTGGCTTCCTGGTCAGATTAGTAGCATCTGCATGGAATGAATATTCCTCCTGCCTCTACCTGAAAAAAAAAAAAATGACTTCCCTGCGCATTTGCCTGGGTGTAATCATAATCAATGCTCCTGGAAGAAAAATCAGTGGTTTTTTTTTTTTTTCAACACCAACCTTTTGTGGCTCAGAATCATCCCAGTTAGACAAAAAGTTTTTTTCTTTTTACAAATAAAAAAAAAATCTTTCAAACCGATACTTCTGGACCTATTATACCTTTCTTTGGGCTTGTCAAATATTAATTTTTTTTTAAATTTAGTCCCTTGCTAAGCTACAAATATTCATGTTTAACACAAGTAGCCATTCAGGGTTGACGACTTGGTATGTACCTTTTGAATGATGCATAGAAACCAGCGGTTAGCACAAAGAAAAAGCCACCAGATTGGTCTCAGGGAAACCCAGTGTCTGAATTTTTCATGACTCCTCCAGCACTTAAAGAATAAAAAAAAAAAAAAAAAGGAAAGAAAGAAAGAAAGGCCCTGGCTGCTGGTGTCAGAAGGGCCGGAATCAGGAAGGTGAGCCCTGCAGATACAGGAGAGACTCGGCCATGCCTCGGAATTTAAGCTCTTCAGGATAGGAGGGGGGTTTCTTTCGCTTTGTTTTGGTATCTATACACATTAGAGTAGCAAAAACAAAATCATGAACATGTACACAGTCCTAAGTCCCCGAGGACGCTTCTTTTTGGGTCTCTATGGACACCCCAAACCTGCCTTTCCTCCTGGGTCCCGGGGCTCACTGCTAAACTTCCTTGGCGTGCCAGCCCTCCCTTCTGGAGGAAGTGGGAAAGCGAAGCAAGAAAACGTGAAACACTGTTGCTTCCCCAGCTACATTCCCAGACCTCTCCTCCGAGGGAGGGTAAGGGAGGGGTGACGTCTTAATTACACAGATGCCCGGTGACGCCAGACTGAAGGGTGTTTCCGGTGTGATGAACTTGGCTGCGTTTTATCATGGTTTACTGGAAAACCTCGACTGAATCCAGGGAAACAAAATGAGTAACGCTATAAAGGGGGGGAATACAGCATTTAAGGAAGTGATGGCTCCACCTGCCACCGTCTCATTAAGCTCTTAATGAGTTCTTTTCTATTCTTGGTCACAGCCGACTTTTTTTTTTAATCTAAGTCCCTTTGAACAGCTGGGAGTAAGAACTTGCCTTTGATCACAGAATTCTTCTGAATTTTCACTCAAAAACGAGGCCATTTTCATTCTGACTTGGGGTATCTCTGCGAGTTTATTTCCCCCAAGAACATTGCCCGGCACAGCCCTTCCAGGCCAGGAAGAGCCTGAACAATTAATGTATACATTTTTACATAAATGTTTATAAATTTAACAAAGGGAGAGAGCTTTGCCACGAGAAGGCCCCTCTCTTTTGAAGGTGGTTTTCTAATGATGACCCTTGGCGTGCTGGACCACAGGGGATTCCTCGCGGAGGAGTCGGATGAAAATTAGTCTATTCTCATTTCAAACAGAATTTCGCTGGAGCCCTGATCAGAGCAGCAGCATGCGGTCCGGGGAGACGACACGTGCTCCTCCCGCTCGGGCGGCCTCCTCTCCTGGTAATTGTTGCAGGAGCACACAGTGACAAGACTCCGGGATGCGCGCGGCCTGGATGTACTCCGGCTGTTACGCTCTGTTTAAAGATTTAAACCATCGGGGTATGATAAGGCTTTTTGATGTTCATTGAGCATGGAGCTCGGGTACAGAAGAAGGGGAAAGGGCTTCACCGGGAGGCAATCATCCTTCAGAGCCGCAGTCAGCCGGGGAGCGGTGGGGAAAGCTCAGCCTCGGTGTAGGCTCCCAACAAAGGGAGATGAAAGGGGCAGGGTGAGGCGGAGGCCAGCTCTGGCTGTGAGGCAGGCACAACTCTCCCTCTCCCAGAGTTCCGCGCCTTCAAATGCAGCCAAAACATTTAGTGTTTCCCTTTCATTAAAACCCACTCAGGCGTGGCGAGGACGGCGGGGGCGGCGGCCGCCGCAAATCTGAGGGGCTTCGCTTGACCCCGGCTTAAAGAACCTCCGGTGTCTTCTTTTTCTGAAATTCCTTAATGAGTGTTTGCTTGCTCTCAGGTGAAGGCCGGTCCAGATGCGCAGCCGCAGACCTGGGAGAGGACCCGTCCTCAGAGGACGTTCTTCAAGGTCCTCACGACACCTTCTCCCCCTAAAGGTAGAGCCCGGGTGTTCGTCTTGAAGAATAAGTAATCGCCAAGGAAAGGGAAGGTGCCCCTGAAGAACCCACCCCCATTTCCTCGGTGTCTGTGCTCCGCTTCCCGCCTTGCCGCCAGCGCACCGGGCCGGGCCGCGTGACCAGCTCTGCACAGAACCGATTAAACAAAAACCAAAACGCCAGTGTTGCCTCGACAGCCACAAGCTGGCTGGCAGCACAAGCCAAAGACTGGCAAATGTTTGCTGAATGAATGAATGAACGGCCCCAGGAAAGGCAAGGCTGGGTTCGCACATGCTTTCTGTGATTCCGTCTAAAGGGGGCAGGGGGCGCTAGCGAGAGATAGCGGGAAAGACGCGCAGAGACTTGAGTTCAGTTCCTGGCGAGCACAGAAAACACCCCGGCATCGTGGGAGACGCCTGTGAGCTCCCCACGGGGAAAGGCCAAAGGAGAGACCCCATCTCAAAACAGAGACACCTGACATCAGCCTCAGCCTAAGCACACGAGAAAGAAAGAAAAGAAGGTGGTGGTGAGGCTCCCTGCTCCCCCTCCTGCCCCCCCCCCCCACGGCGTCGTGGTGACACATGGTGGCAGAGAGCTGACACTCCTGGACCGGAAGACTCCACCACTTACCAGAGGATTCTGGGAAACTTATGTCACTTACCTAAGATTTGCTTTTCCCTCCTCCAGACTGAAAGCCACGTGGTAACTAACACAATCTTTGACAACCACTCAGACTTTACAGAAAAACAAAAACGAAAACACCAAATTCTTGCTAACATTCTTGCTGCTGTTGGTATTGCTCTCCAAGACACTTCAACATGGCAGAGAGGACTTTAGAAATACATAGTGGCCAACACCGTTTAAAGTGAGTCTTGGCCTGGAGAGATGGCTCAGCGGTTAAGAGCACTGGCTGCTCTTCCGGGGGACCTGGGTTCAATTCCCAGCACCCACATGGCAGCTCACAACTGTCTGTGACTCCACTTCCAGGTGACTCAACATCGTCACACAGACATGCATGCAGGTGAGACACCAATGCACATGAAGTAAAGATAGATTTTAAAAAGAAACAACCGTGAGTCTTAGGCCGGAGGTGGCGTTCTGTGCCTGCCTGCCGCAAAGCCCTGGTTACGTTGCCAGCTCTGCACAGCTCCGTACTTTAAAAATGGAGGCAAGAGGACCGGACCGTCACTGTCATCCCTGAATGCACAGTGAGCTTGGGGCCAGCCTGGATGCACAGGACCCTGCTGCAAAGAGAAAAGGCCAGGAGACTTCCCAGTGACGTGGGTGATAGACACTGTGACCCCAACTTGCCCTGCTTGCGCAGTGAGCTTTTATTCCCTCCCACCCCCACTCCTGCCAATCACGCTCTCCTTGGAGGTGAGTCCTCTCCATCCTCTCAGACTGCCTCAAAGGAACCTGAGATGGGCAGCTGGGGGGGGGGGGGGGGACCCCCCCCCCCCCCCCCCAGCCCACCCCTCCCGGGGGGGGGGGCCCCCCCCACCCCCCCAGCCCGCCCCCAAGGAACCGGGGGGGGGGGGGGGGGGGGGGGGGGGGGGGCACTTCCATCCTAGCCCAGAAAGCAACACATCGGATGACAGGCAGCACGGCAATCCAGGGTCCATTTCCCCACAGACCTCTGGCCCAAACAGCAGAAAGACCAGAGGGGCAAAGAGGCCCCGAACTCCACCCAGGCCAGGAGGCCACAGCCCACCTGTGCTCAGGACTCACGAGAGCCTACCCAGGCCCAGGAGACGCCACCAGTCACCAGCTGTATTTAATCACACTTACGCTAAACCAGGAGTATTCACGTGGTTCCCACAGCAAACCTGTGAGAAAGGGATGGTTTATGAGTGACCAATGGAAGCATAAAGACAGACGCAGACAGACGGAGACAGAGAGAGACTTACCAGAATTTTTATGTGCTTCTCTTAATTTTTTCCCCAGTAATCTCTGGCCTGGAGTGGACGTGGTACTCATTTCCCTGAGACTGTACCCTCTGGGCTTCTCTGGGTCTCACAGTACCTACCATTAGTGTCATGGGTGGGGTTGGTCCATTTTTCCATGGGCCAGGAGCCCTGCTAACAGCAGCTGCTTACCCCGAAGTCTCTGTAAAAACCCCAGATCTGCCATTTCCCCCACCCTTCCCAGTGCTAGTCATGGAGCCTGTTAGCACCAGCCATTTCTGCAACTCAAATCCGGAGAACTCAACAACCAGGTAACTTGCCCTAAGACTGCAACACAAGGAACACCCAGTCTCTTTCCCCTCGCTGCCCAACACACACACACAAAAGCTCAGCCTCTCAGGCTGAACCAGAAACTTAACATCTTCACAGGATTTCCAATGGCAGAATCAACCTGCTGCCAGCACCACCATCCAAGGCCGAGGCTACACTGGATGCTTTCCTTTCCTTTTCTGGCACTTCTGGGTACACTAAGGGGAAAAAAACTCTCTTCAGAAAATCAATAAGGCAGCTCGTGCCCAGCAGTCCCCCATTACAGAAGCAAATCCATATGCCAACACAAGAACAATGAAGAGACCCAACTAGCAAGGGACCCATTTGCTTTGTTTGACTTTAGCTGCCAGGGAATAAGCCCACAAGACTGGATATAATTTAATGCAAACCTTGGCCTATCCCGGTCATGCATATGGCTGACCCTCGGGGCACGACCATCAATTTTCTATTAAAGATCAGAGATTTGACATATCAAAGTCAACATCCGGCTGAATAACTCCAGTGACTTGATAATACTTCTTTTGTGGATTTCACAGTGGCTTTTCAGTAAAGTATCAGAAAGGTAGCTGGTTTCAATCCTGACCTTCCACGATCTGAATATGAAATAACGGATTTCAGCCTGATCTCCCCATGACGGGAGGCTGTGCGAGCTGGTAAATGTTAGCTTACTGCTCTGAATAGTGCAGTAATAGACGGGTTTAGGCGGTAATAGGTTTAAAATGTCAACTTATTGAATAATAATTTCATGTTGTACAAATACTATGTGTAAGAAGGGATTTGTTTTGCAAATTTTGAAATAAATGAATGGATTTATAACGCCCTTGACTGTTTCACTGCTCTGAGAATAATCTAACAGAAGAATGAAAATTTGTGAATGCTTTCTCTGGCCTTGTTTTTTTTCTTTGTTTTTTTTTTTTAACTGTGATTGTTTCTATTTAGTTTTCATAATTACAGGGCCTCTCTGAATCCTGGTCCTTAATTGAGTTCTTCTGTGCTTTGGTCCCCAAAGCCAGGATGGTGGCATTCTTTCCCAGTAAAAATAAAAACTCAATTATCCTTGCCTATAAAATGTTTCATGACACCAATAGCATCAGAACCTTTCACCAACCCAGCTGTAAAATGCTCAACTGTTCAAAGCACAGGAACTGGGGGAAAAGGCGCCTTCCTTGGCTGAACTCAGCCCTTCAGTCCAATTACAAGATGACAACTCCACAAATCCTGGAGGACCACATGTGTGGGCAGAGCAGAATTGTGCTAAGGCACTGAGGGCCTGGGACAGACGCCTGAGCCACAGACTGTGGAAAAGGTCCCCGGATTCTGCAGCTGGATGCCCCCCACACTCTCACACACCCCACACAGACACAACACACTTCCCACCATCCTGGCTGAAATAAATATGCTTTCTTGGGGAACATGGGTGTCAAGAAACCATCCAGTAAGTTGGCTGACTGTTTCAAGATTGGATATTTCTTCCCTATGTGTCCCCGAAATCTCACGAGGGGAACCAGAGAAGCCCACATGCCTGGCAGGCCAAGCAGCTCTTGGTCTGTGAGAAGACAGGAACCACGACCCTTCCCGCTGGTGCACGGGGCCTCACATCTGGTGCTCTCCTCATGAACTGGCCTCGGCCAGATCTTCTGCATGGAGCACACCTACTCTTGTGACACAGTCCTGTCTGAGTCCTTCCAAAGCTATCCGTAAAATAAAAATGAGATGCTGGAAGAAGAGGACGTTAGTAAGAGAGGAAGTCAGGGGAGTGACGGCAGCTAGAGAAGAGTGCATTATCAAGCAGGCGCCCCTGTGGGTACCAAGAGCTTGGCTCTGCTAGAGGTGCAGCACAGCACGCCCGTAGGCAGAGTGGAAGGGCCTTTCCTGGGTGCTGCAAGCAAATCCTTGACCAGGAGCAATTTAAGGAGGACGGTTTACCTGACTGACTGTCGGGGTGCACAGCCAGCCATGCTGGGGGAAGCTCTCTGCTGTGACCACACGAACCTCCTCACGCCTGGGAGAGCAGAGGCACCAGCTAGCTTGCTGCTCTTCCTCGTGTTATGTTCCGACAACATGTGTGTGCATCTGTGCCCACGGGCACAGCGGGTCTTCCCCCATCAGCAAACGCCCACCCAACACGGACAAAGCTGTGCGTCCTGCCATCCAAGCCCATCCAAGCTGTGGACCAAGGGCAGTCATCACCGAGAGCAAGGGACCTGGCGTGAGCGTCCTTAGTGGAGGTTGGTTCCTGGGGACAGAAATTGCTTGGTTCTTCCGGCCTGCTGACTGGGCGAGCAGAGGCTTCAGGAGCCTGGGGAGACTGTCAGGCAATGTGAGCTGCTGGGCGTGGAAGCCAGGCGCCACACACGGAAGACGGAGGTGACCAAGGGAGATGGGCGTGGGCCATGGCCTCTGCTGTGGACCTGGCTCTTCATTAACTTTTGACGCTTTTCCATTGGTTCTGAAGCTCTGAAAGTGGCTCACAGGAAACTGTGAGAATCTTAAGTGAGGGGTGCACACGAGTGGGTGTTTGTTTGCTTGCTTGTTTGTAAGGCTTTCTCCCTCCCAGCCACTCAGGCTTATTTCAGAAGTGACCACTTCTCAGATGCCCCTGGCTCTCTTTGTAAACCTTCTGCTCACAGACATACACACACATTGTCTGACGATTTTTTGTGGCCAAGCAGATGAGGTCCGGCTTGACATAGCTTCGTCGTGTGTGTGTGTGTGTGTGTGTGTGTGTGTGTGTGTGTGTGTGTGTATGTGTGTGTCTTACAGAATGTGTCTCACCTGTGCTAATACATCGGGGCCTCTATAGTTGTCTCAAATGTTTTAACGGACACTAACTTGAACGAGCCGTAACTTGTTTAACCTATTCCCACCTGTAAGCACTTCAGTACTTTTCTTTTACCCACAACTACAACAGTGTCACACTGTCACACACAAGTTGTGCAAACAATGTGAGCAGCCTAAATACACATGTGCCATGTGTGAATGTGTGTGTGAGTGTGTATGTGAGTGTGGAGTGTGTGTGTTATAACTGGAATTACTCAAAGAATAGGTACTTTTCAGCATTTGAGAAATCAAGCCAAAATGATTTCTAAGCATTTTATGAATTTATACTTCTCCCAGTGATGCATGTGTATTTAATAAAATCCCCATGAGAAAGGGTTGAGCTTTTTAAAACTTGGGTAAAATAAATTAAAATGGCCCCTCGCTGAGTCTTGTCTGCTTTCTGAATCACCAGTGAAGGGCCGCGCCTGTGTTCCCTGTTTCTCGTACCCATCTTTTCCTGTTTGGAAGCGCCCCTTCTGAGCAGATGGCTTTCTCTTTCTGTGTTATTATCGTTGATGGCTTTTCTCTCACTGTGTGAAAGTATTAACTATTGTTGCTGACAATAAATGGTATGGGGCTAAATATGTTTATTATCTGCCTTATAATTATTTATTGTCAGCAACAAAATGGCGCCCAACGTGACTGGGCAGACAATTCCGAACACCATATTGCAATAGCCAGCTCACCAACCTCCCAGCCCCCATCCAATGCCATCGCCTCAACCATTCCTATCTGACCATCCTCCATCCATAGTGCCATAAATACTTATCCTTCATCAGGATCACTTCCTCTCTCCATAGTTTCCTCGTCCTCGCCATGCTTGGAGTCCTTTCTCCAGCCCACACGCTTCTCTCTTCGCCTAACTCATGGTGGATTCCTCCTTTTCCTCTCTTCCCATCTCCCTATCGCCTTCCCTGATTCTCCTGTCCCCAAACCCTGGGGGCCTTAGCCACGCCTACCTCCTTCCTTGGCCACACCTACCTCTTTCCCTTAGCCACGCCCACCTGCCCTGCCCAGGTACAGACCTTCTTTATTAACCAATCCGGACTAATGACTAGGCAGGTTTACACAAGAATAGGGCAGTAACACAGATCTTGAGGGGCGGTAATTAGCATCAAAATACAAGCATCAGACCAACCCCCAATGACTACAGGAACCTCCTCACGCCTGGGAGGTTTTTTTTATAACAATATTTCATGATTTTCATGTTTTATCTTGTTTAATCAAAATCATATATTTTTCTAGAATATTTTTGTGGCGTGGTTTTGGTTTTAGTGCTCAACCTCTCTACTCCAGTGTACTATCAGGTTCAAAATAAAATCTGATTAAAAAATACTGTAGTGTGATTTTGGTTTCTTTAAAAACAAAGAAATGTTATGTGAATACATTTTGTTTTAATCTGAGGTGTGGGATATGAGGCTGCTTCAACAAAACCACAGCAGCTGACGGCGATTTGTCATTGTTCTGGCAGAGGCATGCTTTTACCAGCTACAGAGACTTCAGATTTGGACTCTTGAGAGGGTATTCAAATACAAGAGCCCAGAGACCCTGTACTGGCTTTGCCTTCTGCTGCTGTGGCTGTTGCTGGTTGGCCCTATCCTGACAAGGAAGATCAAATTTGCCCAAGGAACTGACCGCCCTTAATGGGCAGGAAGTAGTCTACGGATAGCAATGGCCCCTCTAACCTTCCTTCTGTCCTAACTAGTGCTGGGGGTTGGAAGGGACAGGGGTGGAGAAGGGAGGTAGGAAAAAAAAAAAAAACAACACAGTAAACAAAAGCCCCATGACAAATTATTGTTTCCAGGGACAGTAAGATGATTTAGCTCAGCTAGATACCATGGCACACGCCTGTGACCCCAGCACTCAGGAAGCAGAGGCAAGAGGATCTCTGCAAGTTCAAGACCAGCCTGGTTTACAGCCAGGGCTACACAGAGAAACCCTGTCTGGACAAACAAAAACAAACAACAAGATGATTTAGCTCATAAAGTATTTTCAACACAAGCCTGATAACCTGAGCTTCATCCCCCATGAAATCCACAAAAACGCAGGAGGAAACCAATTTCACAAAGTTGTTCTCTGACCTCCACATGTGCACCATGACACACTCACATCTGTACACAATCATCAGCACACCAGCACCATGGCATGCTCACACCTATGCATAATCATAAGCACATATAATTAAAAGTTAATTAAAAATTGATGGGACTAGAGAGGTGGCTCAATGGTTGAGTGCACAGTGTGCAAAGGGCCCAGTTGAGTTCCCAGGACTTTCATCAGGTTGCCCACAATCATCTGTAACTCTGGTGGAGAGGAGCCACACACCCACCAAACACACACACACTCCAAACACACACACCAAACACACACACACCACACATATATACACAGCACACACACAACACACACAAACACAAATACACACACCAAACATAACCTTAAACATATATATAAATAAATTCTTAAAAAAATAATTTTAATATTGTTTCCAAATTGCTGTTGTTGCCTCCAACACTCAGTTTTTCTTGTATTAACTTTAAATCTTTTTCTCAACAATTGATTCCCGTGTGAATTTAATTATATTTCTGAATTGTCTGTTGTGTTTCAAATTATTGTGTTACTGTGTAGAATCTTTCCTCTTTCTCCACTGCTAGAACTTCCTACGTTCATTTTCCAGAGTAAGTAATAATGAGGCTCCATCAGGAGCAAAGTGTTGGTGTGTTTTCACTAAAGTTACTTGAACATCCAGAATAATTTAGAGAAAACTGACATGTTTTCAATATTTGTTCTCCCTAGAAGTGAAATACATGTTTCCACTTACTGCTCTTCACTTTCTGTCCTTCAGAAAAAGCCTGCTTGCCTAAATTGTGATTTTCATGCCTCAGAGGTTAACGTCAAGGAGACCAATTCTCAGCTGTGACAACTATTACCGTGTTCTCCCACAGAGAGATATAAAATTCCATCACGCTCGTCCTTCCCTTCTTAATTTACTTCTAGGCGGTCACATTTAGAGCTTTAATAAACCAGATGTCTGCTGCATTATGTTTCTTAACTTTTTTAATTTTTACACAAAATAATGGGTTTCCTCCCGACACCCTCAAACAAGTATAACAAGTATCTTGTTGTATTCACACACGCATCTTCCCACTACCTTTGTTCCTCTCACTGATCCATTTTCTCTCCTTTGTTCTTAATTTCTGAGATTATAATTACATCTCTCCCTTCCCTTTCCTCCGTCTATATGAATTCACTCTTCTTCACATTAATGGCCTCTTTTTTCATTATTATTGCATGTGTGTGTGTGTGTATCTATATCTTCCTAAATATGACCTGCTCAGTCTGTATACTGCTACACGTGTGTGTGTTCTCAGGGCTGACCATGTGGCACCGGTTGACTGGTATGGTCTTCCCTGGGAAAGCCGACCTTTCCTGCTCCCGGCGTTCCTCAGTTGCCTGTAGTACTTTGTGTGTGCCTAAGTCCTTATGGTTTTATTCTGTCCACTTTGGCAAGTCTATCGGTGTCATCCTTGTTCAGCTCGTGTTTCGTCAGACATGTTGGTGATGTTTTATGGGTGTAGCATCTGATATTAGTAGGAGATACAACCTCACAGCAAACTCTGTAATCCTCTGGGTCTCAAGATCTTACCTCCATTTTCTGAAATGTTCCCTCAGTCTCAGGTGCTGACGTGTTTTTGTGAATGTTTGCAATGGGACTTGGTTATATACTCTGCATATTGATTGGTTGTGGTTTTCTGTCATGCTCTCATCTGTTACAGAGAGAAGTCTCCTTGGTGACAGGCAAAGACCAAGTGGTCTGTGGGTATCAGGACAAATGTTTAAAGATTGTTGTTAGTGGTTATGCTAGTTTAACAAATTAATGGTTGTAGACTCTTCTCCAATGGCCAGGATTTCAACTAGCCCTGGGTAGCTGGCTAGGTTTCCAGGACCAACCATGGTTTCCCTCTCGTTGAGAAGATCTTAAGTCTAATTAGAGTTGTTGGTTAGCACTAAGATATGTGTGCCAGTACTGCACACTTCAGGTTATCATGCCAGGCTGGTCATATGTGGTTCATTGGTGTCATAGGTGACAGTTTGGTTGACCCCCTCCTTTGGGAGCTTGCACAACTCCTTCCAGTACCATGGAAGCTGGTTCTCAGGGTCTTTTCCCTCTTCTTACTATATCTGTGTTAGCTGCATCTTTTTTAAAAATTACCTGCCTGACGTTAAATTTCCTCTGTAGAGGAATTTTAATTCAGAACATGGCTGCTCTGGCAAGAGATCACATCCAAAGACCTTCTAGGTCTGTGTGGTCAAACACACCTTTAATCCAGGAGACAGAGAAGCCGACCTGAGTTCATAACCAACCTGGTGTAAAGCAAGTTTCAGGTCAATAAAAGCTTAGGAACCAGGAGTGGTGGTACACGCCTTTAATCCCAAACACTGTTGGTAAAGTTAGTGAGTGGCATAAAAAGTGATGAATCAGATACGACTAGGCAGAATTGGACACGCCCAACTCTCCGGAGAAGGGAGAGAAAAGGGAAGCTACTTAAGGGCCAGTGCAGAGAGGAGGCAGCTTTACCAGGACGGTAATAGAGAGACAGGTTGCAGAGAGAGAACTCAGGTGAACACAGAATGAGCCAGAGAATGAGAGGAGCTGGAGATTAGAACAGATTGATGGAGTTAGCCTGAGGCCAAGCAGAGCAACTCAGAGGCCAAGAGAAAAGTCAAATTGAATCAGTCCGCTGGGAGAGGAGTTTGAGCAGAACAGCTGAGTTGAACCAGCCAGTCCAGAGCTCAGTAAGAACAAGTAAGGGTGAGCTTATCCAGCAGTGGGTCTCAGAGGCTGAAAACATTCTAGGCCTAGGTTAGATTGTACGGAGACGACAAGCTTCCAGAACGAGGCCGAGGTTAGCAGACAGAGGCAGTAAGCCTCCCAGACAACAACTGCAACAGGAGAATAAAAGTTCCTTTTCCACTCCCCAGATGATTTTCTAGTATTTTGGAGATAAAGTGACACTGAGTAAAAATAGTGACTTTTAAACATCCGTTCTAGGGCTGGCAAGAAGACGCAGTGAGCAAAGCCATGCTACCAAGCCTGTTGGCCCAAGCCCAACCCCTAGCACCTACATGGAAGGAGGAAGTAAACTGACCCCCACAAGTTGCCTTCTGACCTCCGCCCTTGCACGGTGGCACGTGCACACGTGCGTACAAAGAGCAAAAATAGTAGATAATAACAATAAAGCCAATACCCGTGCTCTACGCTTGATGTGTAAGACGCTGCTGCTGAGGGCCCCACACACACTAGTCACAGCGTGTGGAGAAAGAAAGTCGGTAGTGACAGGAAGCTCCCTGCTGTCGGCCCAGCTTTCTCAGTAGAGGGAGGTGTTCCACAGGCTGCCGAGTCACCAGTCGTCATATCCAGCTGTGAACCGCAGTGCCGACCAGCACAACAACACGCGCCCACCGGTGCAAAGGCAGCATGAATGTTACAGGAACCGCTTTCCGCTTAGATTTCATGCCTGCTGCACAGGAGGACACACGTGCATTTACTCTAAAGCTAGCCAGGAGCTCATGGCCGGGAAGCCCAAAAGGCCCCAGGCCTGACCCTGCTACTGTTGCCCTGTTAAACGGAATGCCCTAGTGTACTTGTCATTGCTGAGCTGAAATGTGACCCAAACCGCCGCAGAGGGGGAAGGGTCTGTGTGTCTTCTCCCTCCGTGCCGCCGTCCACCGCAGAGGGACGCCCACCCCTAACTGAAGCAGAGACTGTGTGAGGCTGCTGCTCACAGCCTTGCTCCCCTTGGCTTGCTCGGTCACTCTGTTGTGCAGCCCAGGCTCGCCCGCCCACGGACGTTACCAGCTACATGGCCACAATTAGCAGAGTTACACAATTAAGGAAAAGCTGCCACGGACTTGCCTCTAGGCCTGTCCAGTAGAGGCAGTTTCTCAACCGAGGCCCCCCTTCCCTAGGGACTCCAGCTTGGAGCACATCAGCAAGCGTCACCCAGCAGGGCAGCACGTGGGCGCGGTGTGTCGCGTCTCTCTACCCATGGATCAGAGCGGCTCTCGGGCCCCATCGGGGGTGGGGGGGTCTCTGTGCAGTGGGCGAGGATGATCACAGGAACCCAGCCAAAGCGCAGAGAGGGGGTATGACAGAACGGGTCGCACACGAAACATCTGTGTCGCCCCACACACAGGGTGGGGTATCGTGCCGTGGAGGGGGAGGACCGCGGGGGGGGGGGGGGAGAGGAACAGAGAGCCCGTAGGAGCCAGAGGCTCGGGAGCCCTGGGTGAAGCACAGTTGTCCAGGTGACTGGACTGATGTGCTTGTGAGCTCACCGCGGCTGTGGCCCCTACGCGGGACCAAACCACTCAGCTCCGCAGCGCACAGAAGGAAGGAGTCCCAAGCTGAAGAGCTGTGGGCATTGGTTTTCTTTACAGATAAGACCCTGGTACGTCAGCTGAGCTGCAGTGCAAGGCCCCATGGCTAGTCAAAACACACTAGATGGGTAACTTATTTTTTAAAGAGGAGGAGGGATTGAGGGGAGAAAGAGGAATCTGGAGACTTCCAGAAGGCCCAGAGGCCACCTGGCTGCTCAAACAAGGCAGGAAATGAGATCAATGTCGTCCTCCACGCGTGCTGTGGTGTGCACATGCCTGCGCTCAGAGAAGTGTGCATACACACGTACACATATCACATGCTAATAAAAGGGAAGTTTGTTTGGTTTTTTCCCCTTTGTTTTTTGAGACAGGGTTTCTCTGTGTAATCCTGGCTGTCCTGGACTCACTGTGTAGACCAGGTTGGCCTCAAACTCACAGAGATCCACCTGCCTCTGCCTCCTGAATGCTAAGATTACAGGCGTGTGGCTGGCATCCATCACTGATCAAGAGAAGCACCCACAGGCCAGTCTAGTGGAGACATTCTCCCGTTTGAAGTTCCCCCTGCCCGGATGACTAGCTTGAGTCACACTGATGAAAACCTACCTGGCTCAAGCAGGCCACCAAGAAATACATGCTGGAAAGCGGGGCAGAAAGCCCAGTGTTTCCAGATGTGAATGGACAAGAAAAATGGACAGGGAGTCAGAAAGCAGAGTGTCAGAACGTCAGATGTCACCAAGACACACTGCCTCAGGTGTTCTCTGTCCTGAGAACTTTCTCCTCTTCCCCTCCCTCTTCCTCCTCCTCTTCTTCCCACCCCTACCTCCTGGTGGTCCTCCTCCTCCTCCTCCTCCTCCTCCTCCTATTCATCCTCCTCCCCCTTCTCCTCCTCCTCCTCTCTCTCTCCCTCTGAGTAAACTCTAGAAATCAACTTTGATTCTCCGAATGTTCAGGCAACTGGAAAATTTCCCACCCTAGTTAAAAGGAATTAAGCAACTGTGACACTTAGGAAATGTTTAAAAATTACAAAATCACTAAATCCACATCCGTTTGCTCTGAAGAATATATCATTCCCTTTGATTAATAAATCTGGCTGAGATCAGGTACCGACACTTCCACGCGGTATTGTACAGCCCTCGCAAGGCCGGAATCCAGCGTGGACCGCCTCGGCGCCGGGTGTCTACAAAGTTCCCGATTCTCTCGCTCAGGACACCCACAGGCCGCTGCGCAAAGACCCGGCCCGTGTCCCGTGAGCTTCCCACACGGGGAAGACACGAGGCCCAGGCAATCTTGCATGCGCAGCCTCCCGGCTTGCTTGTAGCAGCAATTTTGGCTCACGCAGACCCACAATTTATTTGCAAACAGATTAATTAATGCCGCAGCAGCTGTTCACAGCCAGTCTGCGATCTCGTGCCGCGCAGATGACACTTGGTCGTCCTCTGCCCCACAGGGGCGATTTCAGCGGCTCTCGGATTAGGTCTGTACTGCACAGATCCTGAAGCCCCCCCAGCTGGCTTTCCGGGGTCCCCAGGCCACCGGCTCGCCCGTGGCCTCCCCGTGGCCCACCTTCAGGGCTGCCATCTAACCATGGCCCCAAAACGCCACGTTGCAAACAGATTGTGAGAAGAACACCAGGCATTGTGTGTCTGTGTGTGTTCATTTATTTATTTTGAACAAAACGGTTATTTTCTTGTGCTTTCGGGTCCCTCCCGGTGGGCGTTGAGCGGTGTGAGCCACTGGGTATAATAAAAGAAAACGCTGGAACATTTTTCAGTAACCTGGCAGGAGCAAGCACGAGGCTGCGTGACTGCGGAGGCACCGGAAGAGACGGGATGCACAAGCCGGGCGGATGGCTCCCGACCGCGCAACGCGGCTCTTCTGGGTTTCTCTTTTTAAAAGAAACAGAAGACAAGACAAAATCCCAAAAGCCTCGCCGGGCTAAATTTCCTTCCTCTCCTTTGAACAGACTACACAGATTTTGTTGACTAATTGGGATCAATCCCAGATGGAAATCGCCTAGCTATCCTGCAGCTTTAATTAAGGTACCAGGGGGAGCTGTTTATCAATTAACACTTGTTACAAATTATTAGTAATTATATGGACTTTGTATGTAGACCACAGCCTGCAAGACCAACGCTGCCTTCCCCCAGTCGTTAGGGAAGCAAGCTGAGTAGTTAACGGGCTGTTTGGTACCCGTCTGGCCAGTAACCACGGACTCCTTCCATGGCTGGGGAGACTTGGGGTTCGCGCCAGTGCGGGGGGCACAGCCATCCCCCAAATGCCAAGAACAATGAGCTCCCCTTCTGCCGGAGCTCGGGGTGACTGGCAGGCCGTCTAATGTGGAGTCTGGGTCCGTATTTACTTTTTGAGTAACAAGCCCTAATGGGTATGGGAATTCTCTGTAAAAGTTGGTAATATATTCAAGCACTGAAGCCACCGCGCTCAGCATGCGAGGGGTTCTGTGATAATTTTAATTGGCTTAATTGAGATGCACAAACCTGATTAATGTTTAATTCCTTTATATTAAAAAAAAAAGAGTCAAGTAGTTCGACATTTCTTCAATTATGTTAGATCTTTCTAGACTTCAAAGGAATGTTACATTAGACAGCCAGATACAGGGCGAACTGATTAAAGAATAAAGATTCCTCATTATAATCTAAGAGTACAAAATTGGTTTGTGTAGCCTTTGAAAGTCAAAATTATGAGCTAAAACTTGAGCTACAGTAATTAACCCAATTTATAGTCATTTTTGCTTATCTGTTTGCTTATGATTAGTAATTTAAAATGATCCATGGGATTGATTTACCCATCTAAAAGCCCATTCTGGGACCCAAAATGTTTTGTCCACAATTCGTAAAGCACTAGAGGAATGTAGTTAACGGTATTCGTAAATTCCCACCGATCAATGGAAAACGCAAGCACAGAAAGGATGGCACTGTGGATTGCGTGGCTCTAGGTGCACAGATACAAAAGATGGTCTGCATAATGTCATTTACCTGCAAAACATTTAAAGCACCAGCTTACATTTTCTGTGGCTCTCTAGAAATTTAAAAAAAATAAGTAAGTGTTGGTGAAAAACCATAAGAAACGGGCGTTTCCCTGTGTGCAACCCAGGACTGGGGGCAGCAGACGTTCAACTGTTTCCACCACCGGTAAGTATGGAGGGCTCAGGCAGCAAAGCGCTTGTCTTAGGAGTGTGAAGTCCTGGAGCCCGCTCCGAACTCACATTAAAACAGGCGCAGAGCCCAGCATGTTGGCACAGCGCACACTCCCAGCGCCGAGAGGGGAGAGAGAGGCGCAGACCCTGGGCACACGGGCAGGCCGCCTCACCTTGAGGAGGCTGAAGTCTGCGAGAGCCCCTGTCTCGGAACACACGGCGGACAACGCCCGAGGAATGTCCTCTGGCTTCCATGTTCACACACGTGCACGCACAGCTGCACACAGACACACATACACACACAGACAAGAAATAAATCGTATTCCTAGCTGGGAGTTCACGTGGGTGTGAGGTGCCCAGAGCCTGGTCACTCGGTGCACTCGCGGCCCCTGAGCCGCCTCTGCTCCCCATTCTGATGCTTCCGATGTTTGCACTGACGCAGAAGACAAAGCCATGGTGGTGAGAGGCGACAGAACGAAATGGGCAGAGCCAGAGGCGTGGCCCGGCCCTTGCTGCAGCACGCACGCGATGCGCTCTGCCGCGGCTGTGGTCGACCCTGTTCTCGCCTTGAACAATCATTACAGCCGTTCTACAAACTGACTCGGCCAGGTTTTGTGACATGCCAATGCTGTGCGACGGCTGCACGCTGCAGGAGTGCAACAAGCTGGGCGGAGGCATCTGCCCTGGTCACCACTACAGCGGTGTTGACTTTCCATGTACGTGACGGGCTTCCTGCTCGCCAGTGGAGGACAAGACACACCCGGTGCGGGTGTGGCCCATGGGCGCGGCCTCACTGTCAGCTCACCAATGAGGGGCAAGGCATGCTCAGTGTGGGCGTGGCCTCACTGTCAAGCTCTTCTACAAGAGGCGAGCACCCACCGGAAGTAAGGTAGTAGTTCTGCTGTTGCTTCTGTCACACTTTCATCGCCGCCTGTTTGATTTTTCTACATGACACATGGGAGACAAGCCAGGGCCATGACTAGCACATAAAGGCACCTGCCACAGGCCTCACAACCAGAGCGCATTCCTGGGATCCACGTAGTGCACGGAGAAAACAGAGTCCTCAAAGTTGTCTCTGACCTGCACACACAGACACACACACATTCACATAGAGACACATACATACTGAGAGACACACACACACATACACACAGACACACTCACATTCACATATACACACACAGATAAACACATACAGAGACCTACATACATACACAGAGACACACACACATACACACAGACACATACACAAATAAGTAAATATATAAAATTTACTCTTAAAAAGAGATGGGAGAAATGTGTTCCAGGATCAAGGGAAAATTAGGCATCTTACACTTGAGAGTATGAGTTCTTGCAGGATATTTAATCACACTGTAAACCCCAAGATTGTGTTATTTACTGGAAAACCCTGTTTTTAGTTGTGGTGTAGCTCGGCCCTAGCACACACCTTTAATCCAAGCGCTTTCTGCTTGAATATTGTAAACAGAATTAGATAAAGTAAATCCTAGGTCAAGAGGTTGGCAGTTGACAGGAAGTGAACATAGGATTATTAAGAAAAAATAGAGAGAGGAAGAGGAAGTCAGGAGGACAGATAGAGAGATGAACAGGAAGTAGAAGGTAGGGACATTCAGTTTGTTTTTTTGAGATGGGTGAGAAAGGACAGATTGCTTCTGGGACTTTGGCTGAGGAGGAAGGTCAGCTGGGTGCTTTCTCGTCCTCTCTGAGCTAGCAGGTTTTCACCCCAGCATCTGGCTCCCAAGTCTTTATTGGTAAAATCAAACGTTTGGGATTTTGTTAAAACATTTAGTGCTCCAACATGTGGCACAACCACAGTGACAGAGAAATCATGCCAGCTGTGGACAAACCGAGAAGCCATCAGATTTGGTAAGACACCTGAGACATCCTCAAGGAGAGAGTTACATGATATTAAAAGGAAAAACCTTTCAAGGATTGTTAAGGATGGGAAATATCATGATACAGGTTGTTAAGACCCTGTATAGTGCCACTTTAGATGCTAGAAAAGATAAATGACTTCATTGAGATTGGCATAATGCCAATTATAATTACTATCAGTCTGGTAATTCATATTTTATCTTTAATAGTCATAGTGTTTTTGTGCCAAATATGAAAAGTGGATTGATAAGATACAAGACTTAGAAATGAAAACAAGAAAAATGCTCAGACACAGATAAGGAATAGAGACAAGAACCCACCATGACACAGCATGACAAAACTGAAAGGGGGTGAGCCAAGGTTGTTAGAAAACCAAACTTAGTTTTTCCAGTTTCTATACAAGAACTGCAAGCAGATGATAGCATCTCCAAGGTTATGGAGAAACTAAATGGAATCCTATGGACATATTAGATTTGAGGAGATTTAAGGAAATGGTCATTTATAGCATGCATTCACCTTATTTGAAGCAGATATTAAATTCATGGGCAACTTAGAACAAAATTATCCCTCCAAGACTGGAAAGATTTGTCAACAGCAATACTGGAAGCTGGTCCTCAGTTGTAATAGTTGAACATGGGAGAAAGAGGAAAGCTAGGGCCATAAGACAACAAAACAGAACTAGAAGTATTAATATCTCACAAGATCAGTTGCTAGATGAAGGTCAATATACTGAGTTACAAAGACCACTTGGAATTTGATAATCACACCTCGTTGCTATGTCATTTAGCAGCTTTAAATGCTTGGAACAAGTTTGAAGAATCAGGAAAGAGGTCTGAGTCATTTGCTAAAATTATACAAGGCCCAAAAGAAACCTTCACTGATTTTTTGCAAAGATTGACTTCGGCTATAAATAGAATAGTATCAGATTCAGAAGTCAGGCAAATATTAATTGAATCTTTAGCTTTTGAAAATGCTAATTCAGAATGCAAAAGGGTGGTTAGACCTTTAAAGGCAAGATCAGCACCAATAGAGGAGTGGATTAGAGTAACTGGTAATATTGGATCTCGTGTTTATGACACTAATCTGATAGAAGTAATTTCTAAAAGTTTTAAGAAAAGTCAAAATGTCAGATGTTTTAATTACAATGAGCAAGGTTTTTGAAAGGGGATTGTAAGCAAAACATTCCTAGAAATAGTTTTGTTTTTTTTTTTTTTTTTTTTTTTTTTTCTAGAGATAATCCAAAAGGAAGGTCCCCGCCTACGGGAGTATGCAGAAGGAGTGGCAAAGGCCTTCGTTAGACTGATGAATACAAATCAACAAGAGAATGACAAGGTAACCCTTTGCCAGTTGGAAACACCCTAGGGAGGCTCCCACAGGCCCCAATACAAAATTTGATTCAACTGTTCCCTGTCAGCATTGGAGAAACTCGTCCACAGAGCAATTAAAAAAGTTAGTGCCTGTTGTTAAAAACAACACTGCTCTGGGTGTAATCAAGGTCAGAACAGCTTTAATAGATAAAACAAAATATTTAGGAGAGACCAGAAAACAAGTATTTTGGCAAACTGCTATAAATGATCAGAGACCCAAGCTAAAAATACAAATAAATGGCATTGGAATTGAAGGTTTAGTAGACACAGGAGCAGATGTAACAATAATTTCACCAAAATCTTGGCATCCAGATTGGCCTCTTCAGGAAGAAAACATGCAGCTTCTAGGGATTGGAACTTTATCTCAGGTAAATTGAAGTATAAGATGGGTCAAGTGTATGAGGTCAGAAGGACAACAGGAAAAATTAAAGCCATATGTGGCTAATATAGACATGAATTTATGGGGGCATGATTTGATACAGCAATGAAAAACACATTCCTCCAATCTCAGAAGCAAACCATAAAATAAAGAGTGCTTCTGAGAAAAAAAATATTGAAAGGTATTATCAAAATAGTCAGAGACTGTTCAGGGTTGATATAAGCAGGACATGACAGCTGTTGGTCTTTCAAAGGTACCAACTGCCCTACCTTTAAAACAGCTAACTGACAGGCCTATATAGGTGGAACAATGGCATCAGAGAAATTATAGGCACTAGGAGAGCTGCTGATACAGGATCAGCTAAATGTTCAACATATTGAAGAATTGATCAGTCCTTGGAATTCTCTTATATTATCTGGAAAATGGAGAATGTTAACAGATTTAAGAGCCACACATAAGGTGATTCAGCCAATGGGCTCTTTAGAGCCTACAATTCCCCCACCTTCTTTATTACAGAAGGGATGCTCTATTATTGTGACTGATTTTAAAAACTGCTTTTTTACTATACCTTTACAAGAACAGGATAAAGAAAAAATTTTCTTCACAGTGCCTGTTTATAATAATGCTCAACCTGTTAAAAGGTATCCGTGGAAAGGTCTTCCATAAGGAATGTTAAACAGGCACACCTTTGTCAATATTTTTTACAACAGCCTTTAGAAATAATTTGTAAACAATTTCCTCATTCTAAAATTTATCATTATATAAACGATATCCTACTGGCTGATTCAGATGCAGATACCTTAGAAAAATATTTGATTAAGTGGAAAGAATTTTGCCTTGCTTGGGGATTACAAATTGCTCCTCAAAAAATACAAAAAGGAGAACCTATCCATTATCTAGGCTATAAGATAGGTTTCAGAAATTTCAACCACAAAAGGTACAAATCAAGAAGGCTCAATTACAAACTCTTAATGATTTTCAAAATTTGCTGTGAGATATTAACTGGCTGTAGCCCACAACTGGATTAACAACTCGAGAGTTAAATAATTTATTTCAAACCTTACAAGGTGATAAGGACTTAAACAGTCCAATAAATTATCAGCTGAGGCTGAGAGAATTGGCTCTGGCAGAAGAGAAACTGCAGGACGCACGTGAGGATCGCCTGGATCCTGAGCTGTGTTATATTCTTGTTGTTTTGACTTCTACTCATTCTCCCACGGGAATTCTTATGCAGAGAGTAGATAGTATCTTAGGATGGGTATATTTTTAGCACACAGAGTAAAAATTAAAGACCTGTATGGAAAATGTTTCTGAATTGATTCTGAAAGGAAAAATGAGCCTTCGTCAATTATAAGGAATAGACTCAGCAAAAACTGTGGTATCTTCTATTAATGCTGAAATTGCCTCATTTTAGGCAGAAAATGAACACTGGCAAAGAGCATAAGTAACTTTTTGTGAGAGATTAACAACAAATATCCCCAAAGCAAGAGACTTCAGTATATATATATTCTCCTTCTTATAGTAAAAGAGGAACAATTTCTGGAGCCTTCTATATTCTATGCTGATGCAAATAAATCAGGAAAGGCAGGTTATAAGTCAGGAAAAATAAGTAAAGTGGCTCAGAGCCCTTATTATTCAGTTCAAAAATCAGAGTTATATGCCAATCTTAGGGTATTATTGGATTTTCCTGAATCTCTTAAGATAGTTTCTGACTCTTAATATGCAGAAAGAATCGTTTTATATATTGAAACCTCTGAATTTACTCTTGATGATTCAGAATTAACTTCACCATTTATTCAACTATAACAAGTAATCAGAAATAGAAATCATCCATTGTATATAACACATTTCAGATCTCATACGGGTCTACCAGGCCCCCTCAGCACAAGGCAATGATGAAATTGGTCAGCTGTTAATAGGAAATGTGCTAGAAGCCTTGGAATTTTACAAGAAACACCATGTTAACAGCAACAGTTTGAAGAAATGGTTTCCTATCACTTGGCAACAATCTAAAGAAATTGCCAGGCAATGTCCTATTGTTCTCTGTATAACCAAACTCCATTACCCACAGGAAGTAACCCAAAAGGTACCCAAAGAAATGGAATTTGACAAATGGATGTTTCATTTTGCAGAGTTTGGAAAAGTAAAGCATGTGCATCATACCATAGATACATATTCAGGATTTCAATGGTAACTGCTTGAAGTTCTGAGAAGGCTGGTTCTGTAACTACACATTTATTAGCACGTGTGGCAATTATGGAAATACCTGTACAAATGAAGACTGATGGAGCTCCAGCATGTCTCCAGCAAAATGAAACAGGGTTTTTGCATATTTCAGGTATACCACGCCCTCCTACAGGACAAGCAGTTACAGGAAGATCTAATCGCACGTTAGAAGACAAGCTTAATAAACAGCAAGGGGTCATAATGACCCCCAGAGATGGATTACACAATGCTTTATTAACTTTAAATTTTTAAACACTAATGAAAAAGGAACAAGAGCTGCATAGAGACATCAGATAGCAGAAAAAAAACTGCTGAATTACGTCAGCCTGTATTGATCTCTGAATGGAAACCAGGACATGTGTTATGCTGGGCAAGAGGTTTTGCCTTTGCTTCCAGAGGAGAAGAAAAGCTGTGGATACCATCAGAATTGATAAAAGATTGCATTTGAACATGACAGGCCTCCTGAATGAGGAGAGGTGATAGTTCATCAGGCAGCATGGCCACTCAGTTCAAACTGACTTATAAAAACTAACAAACACCTTTCATTTGATAAAGCATGAAAAAACAAAAATAAATATTTTTGAATAATAATTTACCAAAGACATATTTGCCTTACTGGCATGAAATGAAAAATGGGCCTTCTAAAACCACGTCTTAATTCCATGTTAGAATGTTAGAGGGTAGACTGCCACGTGGCCCACGCCATCATGGACATCACCTTTTGAGTTGAGAAAATCACAGAATCAGCACAGCACTGTTGGCTCTAAGACAAACAAGTACGGAAGTCTCTCTCTAATTCATGGTGTCTGAGCAATAGTATAGCTATATGCCCATCAAAATGGAAACCACTAACTGTCAGATAAACGGCAGATATCTGGCCATGGGGGCACGAATGGAAATGGCTAAACTTACCAAAACTTAGCAGATATCAAATTTTATGTAGCTCATATAGGCAAAATGTCTGAAAATAATGAAATAGTGGACAAATTGGCATGATGTTAATTAAGTCTGGAATATTAAAACTTGCCAGGGACAAATTCAGAATAAATCAGCAGGAATGATGGATTACACATTCAAAAACCTTGATAGTTTACCCCCAACTCTAAAAATTAAGGAGAAATGGGGAGCCAACTTAAACCAGGACAACCCTATGAGAATACCTACAAGGAATCCATAGCGAGACGGTGGCTCACACCTTTAATGCCAGCGCTTGGGAGGCAGAGGCAGGCACATGAGAATTACAGTGACTTAAATAAAAAAACCACAAAAGGCAGGCTGAAATTCAAAGTGGATGCTTTTTATGATCTAAAAGTAAATATACTCAAACTATGAATTTTCATATAAAGAGAAAGGGGAGTAGATATATTTATCCACACATACTAAGGTTTATTTACTTTCAGTTTTTCAAGAGAAATTTGTAATTACGATTGAAAGATAATACTTTTTCTGTTGCCAAAAAAAAAAAAGTGTTGCCCTAGGAAAGATTGACCTACCAGAAAAGGACCACCACCACCACCTACCCCAGAGTTAGGGTTGGGGCAGGTTTTTTGGTTTTGTTTTGTTTTTTTTTTAATCTTTACAGGAGAATAAAAGCATCTAACTAAGGAATCCAGAGAAAACGTCTCAAGAAAAAGAGTAAATTGGCCAAGCGGCATCACCCACCTCAGCTGGCCAGCCTGAAACTCCAGCTTGGTACCCCGTGCCACCATCTTGCCCAGGTGGCAACCGCTTCCTCCTTGACAGCTTGGGCAGGGCCTCCCTTCTTCCCACCTTGCCTGGCCTGACCATGGCACATTCCCAAACGCTTGTCTCTGCTGCCCTCTACAGACGTGAGTGGCAAATGGTCTTCTGTGGTCCCAATTCAATTAAAAATTAAAGCTGGCCTTGTGGTTGGAACATGGCTCTCTCCTTCTCTAAGTCCATGCATGCTTGATAAAGGAAAATCTAAAATCTCTGTCTCATATCAGAAGAGCCACCGGGCATGGGACAGAGGAAAACAAAACATAAGAGATTATTCTATTGCCACTAATCTCATAGCCTTTTGGTTTTCATTTGACTCTCTAAACTTTTTCTTAAGACACAAATATCTCAAAATCTGTAAGATTACTGTGAATATATAAACTTTATGTTGTGATACTAATAGTCATACAGAGTACTACTAATTCTAGAAATAAGCGTCATCTAGTTTCCTGTATGTGTTCTCAGGTCTGAGTGTGAAGCAGGTGACTAGGAACAAAGTTTCTGTACCTCAGATGTAGTTATAATAGATTGCGGTCCTCAAACCTTTCTTAGATCTGCTGAAAATGGCATTTAACATGTTTCAGTTTTCTACGGTAAACCGTGACCATTCCTAACAGTTACCTTTGAGGTCTCCAAGATGATGGAGCCTTGCAAGGAAAAATCCACCTGGATTATGGTAACACTAACCACTGGGAAAAACTGCCCCATGTCTCTTCTGCTGCCAGGTTCTGTGCAAACGGTGGACACCTTTGGGTTGATGGCTATGTTATACCTAGCCAAGATTGCTAACAAATCCCACCCAAAAATAAGCTTTTGACTATAAACTTCACAGGACAATCAAATTGCTGAGTTCGTAGGAAACTGACATGAACATTTTACAGAACTTTGAACTCAAAAATACTTAATCCTAAGGCTTCAAGATACAACCAAGGTGCCCACTGTGGAAAGCTTGGCAGAAATAGCTTAATAATTGTAAATAGTTTCACTGTGTTGAAGCTAAAAAACCTTTCCTTTTTATTTAGACAAAAATAGGGGAAATGTTGCAAAATATTTGATCACACTGTGAATTCCAAGGTTGTGTTATTCACTAGAAAAGCCTGTTTTTAGTCTTGGTGTGGCTCAACCTTAGCACACACCTTTAATCCAAGAGCTTTCTGCTTGAATATTACAAAGAGGATTAAAAAAATTCAACCATAGATCAAGAGACAGAGCAAGCAACCAGTTGACATGAACATAATTTTACTAAGGAAAACCACAGAGCCAGCAGAAGTAGCTGCACGCTGTCCCCTGGGCTTCATCACCTGCCTCCTGAGGAAGCCTGCCAGGCCCAAGGAACGTCATGGTTACAGCCCCTCTATCTGTCCTCTGCCTGCCCCTGGGTTGACCTGAGGCACAGCCAGCAGAGGTGAGCTGTGCTCTGTCCTCTGAGCCCCATCGTCAAGCCCACAGCTCTGCCTCCCTTTCCAATGAGGCTTGCAGGACCCCAGGAACATTCAGGTTTCACCTGGGGCACAGCCACCAAGGGGAGCAGCATGCTGTTCCTGAGCTCTATTGCCAGGCCCACTGCTCTGCCTGCCTCCCTGAGGAGTCCTGTCTGCACCAGGAACATCCAACCAAAACCAGGGACAACCAGATGGCTAAAGGCCAGCATAAGAACACGATCAAA
This sequence comes from Psammomys obesus, assembly GCF_907164565.1. Taxonomy (NCBI): domain Eukaryota; kingdom Metazoa; phylum Chordata; class Mammalia; order Rodentia; family Muridae; genus Psammomys; species Psammomys obesus. The sequence goes on along the minus strand of NW_026591643.1, from coordinate 128,918 downwards.
AAGAGACAGGGAAATATGGCACCACCAGAGCCCAGCTGTCCTACTACAGCAAGCCATGGCTACCCTAACACAGCCGAAGAACAAGAAGATGACCTTAATCCAACCTCATAAGGATGACAGAGGCCGTTAGAGAAGAAATTAATAAACCCCTTAAAGAAATACAGGAAAATACAAAGAGGTGAAGGAAATGAATAAAACTGTTTAAGACCTGAAAATGGAAATAGAAGCAATAAAGAAAACACAAACTAAGAGAAATACTGGTGGTGGAAAACCTGGGGAAGAGAATGGGAACTACAGACACAATCATGACCAACAGAATACAAGACATGAAAGAGAGAATCTCAGGAGTACAAGATACATTTGAAGGCATCGATACATTGGTCAAAGAAAATGTTAAATCTGAAAAGTTCCTGACACAAAATATTCAAGAAATATGGGATGGTATGAAAAGACCAAACCTAAGAATAATAGGAATAGAAGAGAAGGCTCTCAGCTCCAAGGCTCAGAGAAGATTTGCAACAAAATCACAGAGGAAAACTTCCCAACCTGAGAAAGGAGATGCCTATAAACATACAAGAAGCTTATAAAACACCGAATAGATTGAACCAGAAAAAAAATCCTCCCACCAAATAATAATCAAAACACTAAACGTACAGAACTAATATATATATATATATATATAATCTACAAGGGAAAAGGGCCAAGTAATATATAAAGGCAGACCTATCAGAATTTCATGTGAGTTCTCAGCAGAGACTCTAAAGCACAGAAGGGCCTGGGCAGATGTCTTCCAGACTCTAAGAAACCACAGATGTCAACATAGACTACTTACTATACCAGTAAAACTTTTAATCACCATAGATGGAGAAAACAAGATATTCCACAATGAAACCCAATTAAAACAATATCTACCCAAAAATTCAGCCTCATAGAAGATATTAAAAGAAAAATTCCAACCCAAAGAGGCTAACTACACCCAAGAAAACAAGGGAAATAACTCCATAGCAGCAAAACCAAAAGAAGGAAAGCACACACACACACACACACACATAAAAAAACACACTACCATCACCAACATCAAAATAATAGGAATAAACAATCATTGGTCATTAATATCTCTCAACATCAATGTTCTCAATTCCCCAATAAAAAGACATCAGCTAACAAAATGGGTGCAAAAGCTGCATACAAGAAACACACCTCAGCAACAAATATAGACATTACCTCAGAATAAAAGGCTGGAAGAAGTTTTCCGAGCAAACAGACTCAAGAAACAAGCTGGAGTAGCCATTCTAATATCTAATAAAATGGACTTTCAACCAAAATTAATCAAAAGAGATAGGGAAGGACACTTCACACTCACCAAAGGAAAAAATCCACCAGGATGACATCTCAGTTCCGAACAGTTATGCCCCAAATATAAGGACACCATATTCATAAAAGAAACATTACTAAAGCTTAAATCACACACAAAACCCCACACATTGATAATGGGAGACTTCAACACCCCACTCTCCCCAATGGACAGGTATTAAGACAGAAACTAAACAGAGAAATAAGCAAACAGACATTATAAATCAAATTGACCTAACAGATATCTACAGAACATTCCATCCAAACACAAAAGAATATACACCTCTTCTCAGCACCTCATGGAACCTTCTCCAAAATTGACCACATAGTCAGTGACAAAGCAAGCCTTAACAGCTACAAGAAAATTGAAATAATCCCCTGTATCTTATCAGATGACCATGAACTAAAGCTGGACTTCAACAACAACAGAAACAACAGAAAGCCTACAGACTCATGGAAACTCAACAACTGTCTATTCAATGACCACTGGGTCAAGGAAGAAATAAAAAAAAAAAAAAAAAAAAAAAACTTTCTAGAATTTAATGAAAATGAAGGCATGACGTACCCAAACTTATGACACACAATGAAAGCAGTGCTAAGGGGAAAGGTCAGGGCACTAAGTGTCTTCATAAAGGAATCGGAGAGATCCCATGAAAGCTCTAGAACAAAAAGAAGCAAACACACCCAAAAGGAGTAGACAACAGAAAATAAAGTTTTGTGAGCCTGTGTAGATAGCAAAGAAAGGTAGAAAGGGTGGTTAAATGGAAAGACAGGTTAAGGGAAGCAAAGAAAAAAAAGCTAGCTTTCCCTAGAGTAAAGTACCCAGTGGCACGTCCAAAGGCAGGATGCAATTCAAAATGGGCATTTGACATTCACTATGGTAACAACTGCTGCAGACAAGGAATCTTTACGGGACTCAGAAATCAGTTGGCATGCCTTGATAAATATGGCATTTGGTCCTAAAGAGTCTCTACAAAAGGTGTATCAATTACCAAAGGTAAAAATCCACTAGAGAAATGTACAGGAACCATGGTGGCCAGAGTCTAATGAGCATCAACGCGGCATGTTCATAGTAGGCGTCTCCTTGCATGGCTTGGTGACGTCATTGCCTCCGCAGTCGGAATGCCATTTTAAGAAAATAATACACGCAAACCAACCCGAGGACCTTACAAAAGTGACTGGCAGAGCTTCTCAAAGACATGGGAGTCCCCACAAAGAAAACCGGGGGATCGTCCAGAAGGCTGAAAAGACAGGACGGGTAAATGTTAGACCAACTGGAAGAAATCATTCGCTGGATTTTTAATATAACTTTTATTTATCCTTTGAAACTCTCATTCAAGCACACAATGTATTTCAATCATATTCACCCCCAGATCTGCCGCCAGCTTCGCCCAGCCTCACTCCCCACAGCTCCCTCCCAGCTCCGTGTCCTGTGTTCTTAGTCTAAGCACTCCGTCCACTGGGTGCTGTTTCTCTAGAGCGCAGTGCTCTTCGCTGGAGCACAGTCACACTACCAGGGAAAACTGACCCTCTCTCCCCTAGAAGATAGCAACCAGAATATTTGTATTTCTTTTGCTCTGAAGGACATTCAAGAAAACCAGCAAAGACTTGAGAGGAAACTGTATGCACACAGCCTCTAGGTTTTGCTAGTGACAGCGCGGTTGTATAAGCTGCTGTCAGTGCTTGAAGAGCTACCTACCTGCGGCTGGGGGGCCGGCAGCCACTGTGCTCGCTCCACGTTAGGGTACCACTGCTTATGCGCACCGAAGGGAAAGCCGTGCGGAAGACCAAAGTGAGGAAGGGAGGCCAGCTAGCTAGCTGTGCAATGGCGCGGGCCAGGGCGGTGGCCCTGAGTCAGAGGATGCTGGCGGACTCTGAGAGTCACTGGTGACTACTGCAGGGTTGTGGCGGCGGGGAGTTTGTGGTGCAAAGCACTTAGCATTATTCGTGGGAAGCACAGGCTCCGGAAAACATCCGAGGGTCACTTCAGAGGCTGCTCGGACGTGGAGCCGTCCATCCAGGGCTGTGGTGGCTCGCCCCTCTTCTGCACAAACCACGCTTACAAGTTCAAGAATCCCAAATGTGCGCCAAGCAAGGATGTCACTTGGCGGGCATGCCAGGGCGGGTGGGGAAGAGCCCACGGGGCCTCAACCTACACAAAGAACTACAGGCGTCGGAGGAGAGCCCAGCGAGGTGGGCCTCCCCACTGGAGAGGGCACACACTGGCTGGCCGGTGCCCAATGGTCAGCTCTGAAAACACACATGCGTGTCGCCTTCTGCAGACTGAGCGCGTCAGACTTAGACCTATGCATGCAATAACAATGAAAAAAACGTCACAAATTTGAAAGAGAGAGAGGCAAGGGATGCGAGGGAGGATCAGGAGTGAGCGGAGGGAAGAGGGAAGCGCTCTAATTAGTTTCAAAAGTTTTCAAATACCACAAGGGGGGAAGTACAGGAGATCACAAAGAAAATCACTGCGTCCCAGGCCTCCACCCAGCACAAAAGAAAATAGGACTCGGAAGGTCAATAGAAGCTTTTCCCAAGTCACTAGAGGGCAAGTGACAGCTGATGTCATGACATTCCAATGACGTGAGACGCTCCCTCGGGGTGACCTAGCTGCGGCAGACAGCTTAGCTTAGCGCTTCTTCACCCATGTAGCATGCACATGCAGAGCTGACACTCGGGCCTCCGGGGTAGCCAAGAGAGCAGCCGCATGGAGAACACAGCTCAGCAGGAATGCTTTCCTCGCTGCGGCTCGCCACGCTTTCTACGAGAGGGGCCTGGGAGTCCAGGCTCTAAGTCGAGAAGGCAAGAGCATGTCTGGCCTACATCCAGCACTTCCTCAGCCAGGACAGCCCGCTCCCCTTGGAGTCCTCAGGAGCATCCCAGAGAGCCGCAGAGGCCCCAGAGGCCCCGTGCTGTCCCCAGCTGCAGGGCAGGGGAGGGCGCTGACAAGGGTGGTATGGGAGGTTCCAGAATTTTCTGGGATGCTCACTGAAAACGTGCCCCGACGAGACAGTCCCTACCGAGCGGGCACCTCAGGGAGGACCAGGACTCCGTATGTAAGAGCTCCGAGGGGGTGTGATGTGCAGCCGGGGATATCAGCTTTTCAGGGTGAGTAGAGCAGGAGTCAGCGGAGCAAACTTCCGTGTAACCTGCAGAAGCAACAGGGGCTGTCACATGCTCATGCTCACACACACACACACACACACACACACACGCACACGCTCAGCTCCGACTGGGGGTGGGCTGTGCCGTCCTGCTGGGCTCTCCTTGGCGGGCCTGTGAGGCCTTCTGCAGGATGGGTACCCTCTGCCCCTCAGCCTCCTGACTGGGTTGTTGTAAGAACTGCGAAGCTTAATTCCCGACACATCCTCAGCCACGGGTAGCTTACCCACCCAACAGCTCTTCCTGTTGAGAGTGGTGTCCCACCCCCCTTCTTACCGGAAAACCCCAAGGCTGTTCTCCCGGCATTCCTCCAAATCCGCACCCCCAGCTACTGGCGTGAAACCTGCTCTCATTCTGCCCAGCTGGTCCTCGTAGAACCACACCAGCGCACCACCGCAGCACAAGGAAGGCACCGGAAGCAACAGCGTGACTCACACCAGGAGGGCCGAGATGCAAAGGTGCGCGATGCCAGCACCGGAAGAGTTTATTCCGGCCGGGCTCCCAGCCCACGGGACGGTGGCTCCCAAACTAAGACGGGTTGTTCCTTCTCAGCTAATCCTGTCTGGAGATACACACACACCCCCCCCCAAAACAGTTCTAGACTCGTGTGTCACTGCGTCCTAGGCGATTCTCAATCCGGCCAAGTTGACGAAGATCAACCGCTACAGTGCACACACATATTACCAACTAACTCATTGCGCTGACATCTACCCAGGACCCCCTGTGTTCAGGGTGCTGGGCCACGATGACAGGAGACAAGGTCTGTGCTTCTTGTCAGCATAGGTTTGGTTTCATTAAAAAGGTGATTACAAAATAAACGGTAAATGCAAAAATAGGATTTCTATGATGCATGGATGAAAACCTCTAGTCGTGACTGTGGGGACCACAGAAGGTGAGAGGACCAGTCCCAGGAACTGGGCCACAGGTAACCAATTCCAGGAAGAAGACAATGGAACCCCCTACCCAAGGAATAGGCTGAAGAAAACCACAAGAATGGGAAGGTATCTCATCTCAGGGTGGGTCATCTGTGCTGGGCAGCCCACCGACCTGGTAGTAGAACTTTCTTGGCTCAGAAATACCTAAATACCTAACTAACATTCCTGAGGTCTAGAGATAGGTTGCTCAATGTTAGTTAGCCACAATCACTTTGGAGCAAGCCTGCCCTTGCTGAATGGCACCCAATTGTGTAACTGCTAAGCTGGAATTTCCCAACCCTGGCTGTGACCCAGTAAAAACCCTCTTCCCCCTGAGCTAGGGGCTCTACACTCCAGAACAGCTGTGTTGGTGACATTGTGGGCCGGAGCTCGAGCTTGCAATAAAAGACCCTACTGCATTTGCATCGAGTCAACTCCTTGGTGGACTTTGGGGTCCACAAGACTTGAGCAATAACAAGGCCTTCCTAGAGATAGAAAACAGAAGTTAATCCTGGAATTAGTCAAGGAAGTAAAGTGAAGGCAGCCGACAAAAAGGTGGAGAGCAAGGATGTCTGCCAGGCTTTGGGCTGAATAATAGCACCTATCCCTGCTATAAGAGACTTGGAGAGAATGTATGAATAAATAGTAATAAACTCTACTTTTAATGCTACAAGGCTAAGGTTCCTGGGGATTCCCAGAGGGAGCTACCCAACAGGAGGCTGCCTGGCAAGGCGCCTGCAGCTCTAGGGGTTCATTTTGCATGCAGCCGTAGGTGTGGAAGTCATTATCATGTAGATGATCCTTGAAAACATTATATAGTGAAAAAGAAGAGTGGTGCAGGCAGGAGGAGGAAGCCACAAGTGGCTTTGGACCTTCTCCATTCTTGCTTTCGCCTAGACCTTAATCTATCAAACACCCAACCCTCTCTTCCTCGCTTCTTCAATCTTCCTACCCAACCCTTCCTTGCTTCTTCAATCCTCCTACTTTGGCTTCCCCAATAGCATTAAAGTATGCCTCTCTAGCATATAAAACATACTCATGTGTCCTGGCAGCCCCACGACTCTGCAGCAGGCCTGTTACTCCCTCCTCCTCAGAGCTGAGCCTTGTAAAATGGGAATGTGGAGCTGAACCCCCTGACTTCCTTCGCCACTCCTCGGCCAGTTCCCGTGTCTCCATAGAGGAGCTCATCAAGATCGTTCATGGCCTTAGCTGCTGCTTTCTAGCTTGCCTGACTTCTCCAGGATTTGGAGATGGGAACGGGCTTGAAGAGTCTCTCCCTTTGCCTTCCTGACTTCACTTTGCTCTATAGCCCCGCTTTCCGACTGACCCTCTCAATGCCTTTGGCTCTTTGTTTGGGTTATGATGGTTTTTTGTTTTCTTGTTTTACTTTTTAAGCCTTTAGTATTATGGTATGAACGTGTACACGTGTGGTTATGAGTGTGAGTATGTGGAGGTCAGAGGACAGCGTGAGTGATCGGGCTCTCTCCTTCCAGAGCGTGGCTCTGTTAGACTCCGGGCATCAGGCTCACACAGCTCACACACTGAGCCATCTTGCTGGCCCGTATCTCTGACATTTCTATATCTCAAGGGTGTAGGAAGGCCAGTGTGATCCTCACAAGTGCCTGTGACCCCAGCACCCAGAAGCAGCAGCAAGAGGATCAGAAGTTTGAGGTCAGCCTCGGCTCCATACGGAAATCAAGAGTTTAAAGCCATCACAGATTCCGTGATATCCCATCTCACAACAACCAAGAGTAAAGAACGTTTAACACATCTAAAGAAAACATTTTCTAAAGTTTAGATACGGGAGCATGGAGTACAACCACTGCTTCTCCTGGAAGATAGTACTCCTTTATACTTTACACACACACACACACACACACACACACTTGTACCATGCCACGGGTCTGACTACAAAGGTAAATCTTGAGCTAGATCCGTCCTTGATAATCATTTCACTCCATGAATGATTCATTAGTTGCAGGCCCTGCGTTGGGCAGTCCCCTAACAAGGCTCTGGGGACGGAATGACAAACAAGTCAGGGCTCAGCAATGGCTGGACCAGCCGGGGCACGCAGCAGTGCCAGGCGCCAGAAGTTCTAGTCAGCCTGGGCAGCACAGTGAATCCCGGCCAGTCAGGGCGGCAGGGTGAGAGCCTGTCTCCACAGCAAACCAGCAGCATGCACATGGCTACACTGTGGCCAGGAGGAAGCCAATCTGGGGCTACCAGGAGGGATCTGCAGGGGCCACCAGCGGACACCCACAGCAGGTGCCCCCTCACAACTGACACATGCCTTCCGGCCCCGCCAGGCATGGGAACAGCCTGGGCTTGAGCACAGAGACTCCAGTCCTACCCACAAGTGTCCATCCACACCACACCACGTGGCCAGCCCTCCCTCAGGGCAGGTGACAAGGGGCAGACCTTCCACAGGCTCAAGGCAGCCTGAGTGGGGACAATGGTGACCCAGGTGACCCCTGAGGACCACTGGAGAGGGACTCCTAAGGTCTGGGGTAGTCAAGGAAGACTTGTTGAAAGAGATGATATTTCATCTGGGATTCAAAACAGGAAGCGAACCCAGGAAATGACTGAGATGCTCAAAGGTGACACCACAGGGGTGGGAACCAGGAACCGTTGACACAGAGCAAGCACAGCTTTCCCTCCCGCCCGCCCCCTCACCACTCCAGAGGCTGAGCTAGTTGTGTGCAGAGAAAGAGCAACCCAAAGCTCGACAGTGGTTAGGAGACGAGCAAAAACAAAACCAAACAAAGTAAAAGCAAATAGTCAAAACGGTAAGAATCAGTGATCGGCTGTGCACACCTGTGAAAAATGTGTGAAGGTGTGTGTATACACATGAACAGATTAGCCGGCCACAGAGTCTAGCCCCAGGTCTACAAGCTACTTCCCTAGGAGCCCAGTCTCAGACAGAGACGCAACAGTTGGCTCCCATCCAAACCCGCTCCTCCTAGCGCCCCCATTCTCTCTACCCAGCGACTGAGCCCATGTCATATAGTAGTGACTGAGCCTAAATCATACATTAGCAACTGAGCCCTCGTCATACATTAGCAACTGAGCCCTCGTCATACAGTAGCGACTGAGCCTACATTGTACAGTGACAAAGAGCACCCCAGGCACAGTGAGGCCATTGTCATTCAGCACATAGTGAGGCCTCACGTCCAGCTCCTCCTCTCTGACACACGTAAATTAAGTGTTATTCTGTGACTTCACGGCGACCAGCTGTCCCAATCAGAAACCATCACCCCTATTTTACACATGAGAAACTATGGAAAGGCTGTGATGTCCCCCCAGAGAGAAACCCCTACTAACAGTGAACAGGGGTCTCAAACTAGGACTCTCAGTGTGACCCCTCCCTGTGCTACCTGCAGAAGCTGGACCGCCAACCCCATTTAGCGTGAGGGCCATACTGCACTGGCTGGCATTCACATGGGCACATACATATTAAGCGCACACTGCAGCCACAGAGTCTAATCAGCACTGTCTGGAGTGACGGTGGCCCTCCGGCGGAGACATCAAAGAGGCCCGGCCAAAGCCTTCCAGTTTAATTTTAAAGTTTCTTCCTCGTACTTTGATGACCCCTCCAAATGTTCTTAGCCGCCTGGAAGAAACAGAACCCTCAGAACCACAGATCTCCTTCACATCTTGAAGACACTTGTTAGTGCAAATTAGAACTTGTTAAAGATTAATTCTTAAAGCATAGTCAAGCTTTCTTCTCCAACAAAGGAAACATCAATTATGGGCTCACACATAAACTTTGCCCCTTTCTTGAATGCTTGCTGCCCTTTATAAATCTTAGATTTCTTCCCCTTGAGTATTCCTTCAAAGGAGAGATTCTCCTGCCTCCAGGGGCTGCTAACTGATTGCAGCCCTGCCTATTTAGAGCTGTTCCGTGGGAATTAAGCCGGTTCAGTGCTGTCAGGCCCGGAATATAGCTGTCAAACGGCATTACAAGTGAAACATCCTTGATAAGAAATAATGACCAAATGTCAGTCTGCTTTTCCCTACCCTTAGTGCGGACCTCTGCCACACAAAAAGGCAACATTTTATCTTTCTAGAAATAAGACATTTCTGATATTTCCATCAAAATTCTAGCAGCGTTTTCAATGATTAAAAATACAGTTCTAATGTCATCTGAGCTTCAAAAGTGATAGAAGCAGTTTTTTCCTCTTAATAAAATGTTTGGAAATCCATTTCAGAACTAACAAATTTTATTAATTCAAGGAAGCCCGTGGTTGTCTTTAAACCGTTTTTAAAATGATATTCCACCAAGCAGTTTCCTTCAGCTAACACTTGTGCCGTCTCTGATTTTGATGGTGGGTTAGACAGTAAGGCACAAACATGGTTTCTTAAAAAGATATTTTAAGGATTGCGGAAGTAATTCTTCGGGTCATGGAAAGTGAATGAAAGATTTGAGGCACGATCAGATTTGATTTGACTAAGATTAATTATTAGAAAAGAGTGCTGTGTCACCCTATCACACAGGAGGCTGAGGCAGGAGAATGGCAGGCTTGAGGCCATGGGCTGTGTAATGAGACTTTCTCTCAGAATTAAAAAAGAAAAGAAAAACTGTTGACTTTGGTGGCACCGTGTCCCCCATCCCTCCATCCCTGTGTCCTCTGCTTCTGCGGTAATGACCAGGTCACATGCACTCACAGGTAGGCGTGCTGTGTCTGAGTCAGGGTTACCACTGCTGCCATGAAACACCATGATCAAAAGCAAGAGGGGAGGGAAGGGTGGATTCGGCTTACAGTATGCTTCACAGCTCCTCACTGAAGGGAGTCAGGACAGGAGCTCAGGCAGGGCAGGAGCCTGCAGGCAGGAGCTGATGCAGAGGCCATGGAGGTGCTGCTCACTGCCTTGCTCCCCATGGCTTGCTCAGCTGCTTTCTTATAGAACCAGGACTTCCAGGCCAGAGATGGCTCCACCCACAGTGGGCTGGGCCCTCCCCCATCAATCACTAATTGAGAAAATGCCCCGCAGGCCGGCCTACAACCAGATCATATGGTGATTCTAGCTTCTGTCAAGTTGGCATAAATGTAGCCTGCACAAATGACCCCTTGGCAACTTTATGTACACAAACACACCCCTTTTTAATTCTCGAATTCTTTCTCATTTCTGCCCATGATGGTATATTAACATCGCAGTATAAAATATAAATAACTTTAGACGTCCCGCAGTCTTTACAAATTCAAACACATTAAAAGTTCAATCCCTTCGAAATATCTGGTCTCTTTAAAAAAAAAAAAAAAAAGCTTTTAAAAGTTGAAAGTCTATTAACTGTGGGCTCCTGTAAAAATCAAAATTAAGTTAAATATTTTCTTACTTCAAGAGGGAAGAACCAGGGCACATTCACAATCTGAACAAAGCATAAAGCCTAAGGGAACTCCAACAGGGTAGATAACTAATGCCCCGTGTCTGGGATCCACTCACCGTGTCTGGGGTCCTCCAGTGGGCGGGGTCACTTCTCGGGCTCCGCCCCTGCAGCCCACAGCCTGTCTTCCAGGCCCCCGCCGGCTCCGCTCCACTGCTGCTGCTCTTGGCGGTCATCCGTGGCATCTCCAAACTGCTGGCGTCTCTGCTGCCACTGGGCTGCACTTCCTCCGGCAGCCTCCCCCGGCTCCCACACCCGAGCCTCAGCTGCTCTTTGTGAGCCTTCAAAACCAGTGCCCAGCGGCTGACTCTGACGAGTTACCAAGTTCGCTGGTCTCGCCTCAGTCATTGCTCCTTTCTCAGCTCCAGCTGCCTGGCATCAGTTTCCCAGTAAAGCGTAGGTTTTACTTCAGTGGTTCTGGGCTGTTAATCACAGCTGATTCTTCAGCCCCCGCTGACTAGAAGCACAGATTTTCAACTCAAAGTAGCAAATGGTCCTGATAGAGTCGTTAAGTGGCTCTCCAAACTTCTTCTGAAACTTTGTAAGCCACCTCCATCTGCACTGCTCTCAACATTCTTCTTCGCCAACTTTCTACAGAACATGCTACCTGAGCTCGCGACACTCTTCTAGCCTAAAGTCCCAATGTTCTTGTACAGACCTCGCAAAAACATGCTCTGGTCTGTCACGGCAATACACGATAGCAACAATTTGTCTTGGTCCGGTTACTGTAGCTGGGATGAGACGCCATGACCAATGCAATTATTGGACGAAAAGGTTTATTTCATTCATAGTTCCATGTAACTGTTTATCATCAAAATCAGTGAGGGCAGGAGCTCAAGCAGGGCAGGAGCCTGGAGGCAGGAGCTGATGCAGAGGCCACGGAGGGTGCTGCTCACTGGCTTGCTCCCCAGGGCTTGCTCAGCTGCTTTCCTCTAGAACCCAGGACTTCCAGCCAAGGCATGGCTCCACCCACAGTGGGCTGGGCCCTGCCCATCAATCCCTCGTTAAGAAAATGCTCTACAGGCTTGCCTGGAGACCCGTCTTATGGAGGCTGTTTCTCAACTGAGTTTTCTCTTCTCCGATGATGTAACCTGTGTTGAGCTGACATAGTACTAGCCAGCACAGCCCGTGCACATTTCCCAAGCACATAAAAAGAGAGATCTCCTATACTTTGTTCTTCGTCATGGAACTCAGTAGAAGGTCAGTTATGGAAAAATTACATAAAGGCTGAAATGGATGAACAAATAAATATTGGAGAAGGTTGAGGCTGAATTTTCAGAGATCCCCTAGGAAACCATCATTGTTTACAGAGAGTTCTTAGTGTCCTAAAATAAGGTGCCTACACTAACACAAACCAAGACTTGGTCAGTGGTCCTGCACGAGAGTGATCCCAACACTCAAGAAACTGAGACAGGAAGATGGTAACTTTGAGGTCAACCTGGTAAGACTTGTTGACGAGGGCGGAGGGGGAGAGAAAAAGGGAGGGGAAGAAGGAGGGAGAAGAGAAGAGGAGAGAAGAAAGGTAGGGGGAGGAGAAGGGAGCGGACCTCACTCCCTGTCTAACCCAGAGTGGCTTGGCTGTCAGTCCCCAGATCTCTATGGGGAACTTCTTCTCTTTCTAAATAGCAAACTCTCGAACCCACTGAAGAAAAAAAAAATCTGTTAGTGAAAACATCAACAAACTAAGGACAGTGCTCCCCCTGTCCCCACCGAGCGCTTTGAAGAGCTCACCATGCCGCGCAGGTTCCAGGCTGCTGAAGCATTTGCTTCCTGCCTTCAGTCTCCAGGTGGGCTCACACACCTTTGCTCTTTTATGCGAAACCTTAGGTTGCAGGGACAGCTGCTTCCGTTCTGGGCATTCTGTCTCTTCTTTGTTTCCGTTTCACTGATGACTACGTCTCTCAGGGCACTCTTCAAATCATGAAAGCACAAGCAACAATATCTATATATTTAGCAAAATATTTCAATGTGTTGTGTTCTCTAAGAAGGAATAGATTAGAATAGGAATTTGTGTTACAGGTTTTTTTGGTTCTTTAAGTTTAAAATAAAAATGATTTCTTGTTAAATAATTAATATAGTTAATCACTTCTGGGCAAGCTTTTAAACAACCTTCTTTTGTGAAGAATGAGGGTAAAAAAAAAAATTTAAGGTAGGAAAGCTCTCTAGCTAAGGGTACCTAGAATTAGTCCCATGTAGCCCAGGCTACCCTCAAATTCATAGATAGCCAAGGGTAACCCTGAACTCCTGGTCCTCCTTCTTCCCCCTCCTAAGTGCTGGGATTTCAGGCATGCATCACCAAGGCCAGCCTACACTTCTTTAAAAAAAAGAAAATCCAACAATATAGCGATAGGTAAGCTGTTTCAGTTCACTGGTGTCCATGTTGAATGTTTTCCAGAAGTAAAGCTTTACAATGTGCATTCCTGAATTTATATGTTTTATTACTCTCAATTAAAAGACGATTTTCCAAACAAAAGAAACAATTCTTAGGCAAATCATAGACATAGGCTATTTTGATATATGTTTATAATTCTATTTCCTTATTTAAAAAAAAAAAAAAGTCGTGCAGCGGGCTTCTTTCTTATGCTTTCCTGTACACAGCTGAGGCCTAAGACAAACGACCAAGTAAATGTTCTGAGTTTTATTAAGTAAAAGCTTTAAAAAAAATAAAACAATAAGAAAGAACAATGTTGCCAATGAAGGTGATTTTTAAGCTGTTTTTAATTATGTGTGTATGGGGGAAAGGGGAGTTTGGACATGAGTTCAGTAGCAGCAGAGAGCTCACCCAAGAGCTGAAGCTGTGGGCAGCTGAGAACTGCCCTGTGCTGGGCCTGGGAACAAACTCCGGCCCTTTACAAGAGCAATGCTCACCCTTAACCACTGAGCCACCTCACCAGCCCAGCTCAACTATTTTAATCGCCACAGAAGATGAAAGATGCAGCATTAGAGAGAACATTCCCAGGTCAGGCTGGCCGGTCCTGCGCAGAGCTGCTCTGGGCTGTTTCCTCTCTGCTCTGCTGTTCTGGAGTCTGCAACAGCAAGTGACTCTGGCCACGGTCCCCAGGGGTGTGCTGCAGGCCTTCCCCAGTTTCTGGTCAGTACTCGATCATGGGCCTTCCCGCCGCTGTCCCCTCAGTGTGTGCACAGCGCCGGCCAGGCTTTGTTCAGTTACTGCCGAGGAAGTGTCTCTCTATCGGGCGCAGGCTCTCCATGCTGCCAGGACTGGCCCCTTCTTTCCCACAGCCTCCAGAGGAGCCGGGACTCCTGTGGCTGGTCCTCCCGTCGCCTCCTTCTCACATCCAAGGTTGGATTCCTCGGCCAGTTCTCTAACACCCAGCATCTTCTCCCAGGCTCACCCTAAAGTCGCCTCCTCGGCAGCCCCTCCATCTGCTCTTTCTGCAGCAAGCGGCCCACACCTTTCTTCTCACAGTTTCTGGACCTAACTGAGCCGTGGAACTCTCCTGCCGTCTGACAAAGTCTACACTACTCTAAATGTTATCCTCAAGCACATAAAAGACTCGGAATTACAGAGGAAGCCGGCCTACTAAACTGAAAAGTTACTGAGCTTCTCTAGACATAATGCTGAACTCTTCCATCTGGTCGCTGGTGTCCTTCTGGTCTTTCTGAGTTCCATGCTGCTTAATTGCTAGATCGATTATGTTTTCTTGCTACTGTGAATGACATCACTGTGGTCATTTCATAGCTGGGTGCTGTTGGTCTGTGGGGGTGGATCTTGTCTATCATATTGTGGCGCGTGTGTGTGTGTGTGTGTGTGTGTGTGTGTGTGTGTGTGTATGCTCTATTGGACCCCCGAACCCTGCTAATTTGTTTGTTGACAGTTACTCCATCCACAGACAGTAGGTATTCTCTTTCTTCGTGACTCTAAACAGTATTTCCCTGTCCGTGTCTGTTGTCATGGTTGTTTGTTGTTTTTCTCTTAGTTACCCTGGCTAGAAATCCAGGACAATGCTGGCTCACTATTAAAACAATCAATCGTGTGGATTCCTGGATTTTTTTTTAAGGAGCATTGTCTTTGTTGAAGACTGATGGAAATAAAATGCCCTTGTCTGATGTCTCTTACATCATCATTTTCTATAATGTTTCTTGGGATAAATATGATAAAAATGCATCATGATTTTCATACAGAAATTAGCAAGTGATCTTTTAGTCTTTTTCTTCATATGTATTTACTTTATTATTATTCTAATTATGGGGGTGTGGGTGTGTGGGGGTTCAGGTACCTGCAGGGGCCAGCGGTTTCAGATCCCCTGGAAACTGAGTCACAGGTAGTATGAGCTGGCGGACGCAGTGGCTGGGACTCGAACTCAGATCTGATAGGAGAACACTGTTTCTCCTTAACACTGAGCCATCTCTCCACCCCTCCTGTAGCCTCTTGAGGTAATAGATTATTCTCTTGCACCTGAAGTCATTGTCTGGGTTCAGATTCTATGGCAATGCTATGTCAGTCTTAAAGTGTTTGGGTACGCTGTAGCACTTAATCTTGTCTTGTGTAAGTTTCTCCTCACTTCTTAACATGCTGGACGACAGTCATCGTTTTTACTTTTAGTTTTGAATGGTTTGTAAGAAGATGAAGATGTTCTTGTCTCTGAAAACCTGATAAAAGTCACCTGTAAAACTGCCTGGGCCTGGGGCCTTTAGCTCAGATCACTCACTGGTCAAATTTTCTGTTTCTTCTTGGGTGTTTTGT
Organism: Psammomys obesus; assembly: GCF_907164565.1. Taxonomy (NCBI): domain Eukaryota; kingdom Metazoa; phylum Chordata; class Mammalia; order Rodentia; family Muridae; genus Psammomys; species Psammomys obesus. The sequence goes on along the minus strand of NW_026591643.1, from coordinate 113,395 downwards.
TTTTGTTTTCTGTGTTTTGTTGATTTTGAGACAGGGTCTCTCTGCTATGTAGCCCTAGCTGTCCTGCAACTCACTCTGTAGACCAGACAGGCCTTAAACTCACAGAGCTCTGCCACCCAAAAGCTGGAAAGGAAGGCGCGTGCCATCACGCCTGGCCCAAGCCTTCTGTTTCTTCTTGAAATCAATCTGACATCTTATGCTTTTCCTTTTTCAATACTTTGATGAACATTTGTTCATGGAACTCATTTAAAATGAGCTGCTTCTGCAGCTCTGTCCTCCGCCCTTTGAAAGCGTAAGTCTCTCTCTCTATCTCCTCAGAACAGTGCAGGGACCACTGCATGCTTTATGGAGAGACATCGTGGAGACAAAACACTAATGGATGGAAGGAGTTTAAAACAATATACAGGCATCATACAGGTGTAACCATAGAAACAGCCTGATACAAGCATCCATTGCTGCTGTACACGTTACTAATACTTCCCAAGGACCAGCCTGGAGATTTGCTGATTAGGAGGGATTACATAGTTTATTAATTTTGCCCCGGGTTTATTTTTAATTTCTTTTCTTGTGGCTATTTTTTCTTAGCATATTCAAGTCATCCTTTCCAAATATGAGTTGAACTATTAGCTTATTAGAGTTCATGTATGTTCAATAGAGTTACAAATCTCTCTCCCAATTTCATTTTTGCTGTGGAGACACCATTTTCTGCTGCAGTCTGATTCTGCTGCGTCTTTTGCAAGTTCTGCTCTGAATGGCCCTTTCTAGCTATTTTCGTGTAAAGAACCATCTTGTTTTCCTGTGGCGGTGTAGTCAGAGAACACGGACTACCTTTCCTAAGTCTTCCTGGAGTTCGGCACAGTGAAACACGGCTGTGCACATAACAGGCAAGGGCTCTGCCACCAAGCTCCATCCCAGACTCTCCTGAAGCATGCCACATTGGGTTCTCACTGGGAAGGGTTTATGCTCTCTGCTGAGGCCCAGCTACACTGGTGGCATGTTCACACGCATGCTGGTTCAAGCCCGTCACCTGCATTGCTTACAGCCGGTATCTGTTCACTTTGCCTAGTTCTCGGAAGAAGGATATTACTATCTCATTACTTTTTTTGTTTGGGTTTGGTTGTTTTTGTTTTTGTTTGAGATAAATTCTCACTGTGTAGCCCTGGCTGACTGAAACTCCCTCTGGAGACCGGGCTGGTCTAGACTCACAGAGATGCACCTGCCTCTGCCTCCTGAGTGCTGGGATTGAGGGCATGGGCTACCACACCTGGCCTCATCACTGTTTTTAACATATTCATTCTCTCCATAGTTTGTTGTTGTTGTTGTTGTTTTAAATTATATATTCTTTTTAAAGGTTTATTTTTTAATTATGTGTATCTGTGCACATCTACGGACCTAAAAGTGCTGACATCCACGGTCTGGATGGTAGCGTCAGATCCCCTGGAGTTACAGGCAGTTGTGGCCTGTGGGTATTGGGAACCAAACTGGGCCACGTGTAAGAGCCATCATGCTGCTAGCCAGGGTCGCCTGCCTCTCCAGCCTTGACTGTGTGTGTGGCTGTGTGCAGGTGAGGGCAGGTGCCCCCGAGCTCTGGGATCAAGTGTGGGTCCTCTGCAATGACAGGCACACCGCTAACAGCTGAGACGCCCCCTGGGAGCTCCTGGCCTGGCCTTAGAGCTCACCGACTCATCCCTTGGCTAGCTTCTCTCTGGTACTCAGTTTGCTATCGTCTGATTTCCTGGTTTGATTGTGTGCAGTCCTTCTTGGCATTTCTGGAGTGTTCCTGGCTCCCGTGCACTCCCGTCCCGGCGAGGGTCTTCCTGGTGTGTGCTCGCTTCCTGCCTTATCAGTCACATCTGGTGTGCGCTGTTCCCTTTATTCTCCTTCTGTGGCAGCGTAATCTTCCCGTTGTCTTGTGTTTTCCTCCCATAGGAAATGTAGCCCTGGAGAACACAGTGCTCCTCAGAGAGGAAGAAAAGCCCAGACCCTAATCTCTAACTCTTGGTTTAGGCCCGAATGTGGGAAGTTGCCACCTCGTGGGCAGTGCTCAGACTTGCCCCCTTCCCACCAACCTTTCATTCACAGGGTGCTGCAGCCTCAGGAGAAGCCCCAGCCGTAGGTGTCAGGAGTTCCTGTGGCGGGGAAGTGTGAAGGCGTTGGTGTTATCTGACCCCACCTCATCCCTACCTGTTCCAGGCACAACCAGAGGTCACTCCTCCATCCATCAGGAATGACCTGACGTCACTCTAGTCCTTCAGGCACAATCTGACGTCACTCTCCGGGTCCCACCAGGTACCAGACTCTTCTGCTGTGGTCGTTCTTTGATGGCGGACAGTCCAGTCAAGGGCTGCTCAGGGCAGTGAGGAATGTGGCACGATTAATGAGGTTTCTCTGCTGTTCCGTGGACTGCTCACAGACCTTTCCCACTCTGGCCACCCGTGCTTTCCACTCAGGGGCTCAGCAGCTGCTCTCTCGGGGATTTCCTCAGATTCCATATCCTTCCTCCCTTCCCCAGGGCTCAGGGGACTTCTGGTGCATTCTGAGCTGGTGCCCACCCACTCAGCTACCCCCTCCAGCCCTCAGGAACATCCCTCAAAAATCTTTCACAGCCTCCATGTGGAGTGCAAGAGGGCTCTTGGCACTTCAGGAAAGCTTTGAGTTAATAATAAAATATAATCTTATGAGAGAAAAAGCAGGGTCTGCATAAAAGGCAGGAGTGTTCAGCTACACCCCTGAGGTCAGGGTGTGGTCTCCCTCTCAGGCACCTCAGGATTAGTCCGTCACACTGCTCTCTGTATTCAAAGGTGCTCCTGAGTCCCTGCTCCAACGCCCACAAGATGTAGATAGCAAACCGAGGCCTTTTTGTGCACAGCATCTTCTACCAAAAGTCCCAGCTTCGGGACCTGGGCATACTGTTTGATCTGGTCATTTACCCGCTTAAGCTCTGTGCCTCGGACTCTGAAGTTAGGAAATAGACACTAACAGGAAGCTGTCGCTCTGCCCTTCCGGCTGTTGTAAGTGTGCAAGGTCGAGTCACCGCACTTCTCAGGCTTGTGCAAACACCCCAAGCCCACAGAGTCCGCCATTTCTTTCTCTTCTCTTTTGGATGCTGGTGCTGCCTTCTCTGTAGACCAACACTCTACACCCGCCTGGTGTGTGAGAGTCAAATATGTTGCTGACTAGGGGTGGAGTTCTTAAGAATACCTGGAAGGCCATGGCCATCACACATGCCAAGTGTTACCAGCGCAGGTTTCAGTGCGAGGGTTAGAAGAACCCTCGGCAAGACTCCATCCTGAGTTTCCGAGGGGAGCGCTGCTGTGACTCCTGTTGTGACTTGGGGAAATCACTTCACTTCGGACCTTTAAGCGGACCTGAAAGCGCCCACCTCCCCGCACTGTTCAGTTCAAGTTGCAGCAGCACGCTGACTCTGCTTCGGAGGGAAACCAGAGCAGGAGCACACTGCCTGCAACAAAGTCTTCCCACAAACCCTTGCCCCGGAGTTTGCAAAGAGAAATAAAAACACTTTCTGGCAGGCTACTTAGGCAAAGTGTATGTTTGGGTTTGGCTAGGAAGTGTGCCCGGAAAGGTTCACCATTAGGGGCCTGTCCCCAGGCGGGGGTGGGGAGGAATGGGGGGGCTAGTTTAAAAGATGCTGAAAAGCACAGGGACTGAGGGCTGCTGGGTAAAGCCACCAACGTAACACCCTTGGAGTCCATCTTAACGGTTCTTGTCACCCCACTGTGCTTCTCAGCCACCATGATGCAAATCAGCACCATCCATGAAGAACTGAACCCTCAGATCTCCTCTGCCCGTTCCCCGCTGCCTCAGCAGCCAGCCGCCTGCCTTCTCCCCCTCTCTCTCTCTCTTTCTCTCTCTCTCTCTCTCTCTCTCTCTCTCTCTCTCTCTTTCTCTCTCCAGGTTTATAACCCTGTCAGAAGCAGAGAAAGCGAAGTAAAGAAATGCAGAGTTTTCAGATTAGGGTAGCAATGCCTTGTGTTCTTCAGCACCCCCCCAACACACACACACACACACACACACACACACACACACACACACCAATTAGAAATGTTAGACTGGTTAGACTGTAGTGCTCATTTTTAAACTCCTCTTTATTTGGGCCTCCTTATAACCTCTCCCTTCCAAAGAAGGTTAGTGGGGAGAGGGGCGTAGACCCCTCTGCTTCTGACTGCTTAGGGCTGATGGGTTCTTTAAGGGATCTATAGCAATCTCCGTGGACAGCAGACCAAGCAGGCAGTCTTTTCTGTGCTGCTGCACCCTGAGCATCTCTCTCTGCCTGCTCCAAGCCGCCACACAATGACCGTCTCTCTGGTCTCTCCAAACTGCCACTCCCCATATGTCACCACCACAGGCCACACTTTCTCTTTCTGGGCTCTCAAGGCAACATCCTCAGAACCCTAGGCCACGCTCCTCCCCATCCTCAGAGCCCTACACCACGCCCCTCCCCTTGCTGCACCAGGCAGGTGTTACCAGCTGTCAAAGGCCACGCCCCACACCAGACAGTTATCAGCTGTGGACAAACTACAGCCCAACTCAAATCCCACAGATGGGATGAAAACAAGCACATACCTACATAATATAACCGAGTTTACAAAGGAACCACGACTTCCATTACATTAGACTGAAAAGAAAGGCTCTTCTCTCCTTCCCTTGGGGATGCCTGTCTCCTCTGCCACCATCCAGGGAGGAATAGGAAAGAACCCAGAGGCCTGACAGTGGTGGGCTGGGTGTAAGAAAGCTAAATTACTATGAACTGTAACGGTAGGTCACTGCCCCCTTCCTGCAGCCCACTGTGACCTAAGAAACCCAGGAACCCTGGGCTGAGCTTAGATGGCATCTTCGAAGGCACAGGCAAGGACTTGAGCTTTCCGCTGCTGTGATGGAGGCCGGGCCTCAAGCATCCGAGGCAAAGGTTCTTTAGCTGCGTAGACCTGTGAACCCACACGCTTCTCCTCCCCGGTCTTTAGGATGCCCTCGGGCTAAAAGCTTCTTCCCGCGGGAGGCCTAACTTCACACTTGCCTTGGATTGGTGGACACCTTAAGAGAGGTCACTGTAAACAGCTCATGGACATGTTCTCCCAGGCGAATTTCAGATCCCCGTGCCCCAAGACAGAAACCCGGTGCGCAATTATCCTCTCCATTTTAGTTGGGCTACAAAGTCAACAAACTGTAGTTAATAAAATAATAAATAAATTTTAAAAAAATAAAGAAAGATTTGCCCCAAAGGTAGGACACGCGGGACCTTGGAATTGCCTTAGAAAAGTGGGGCTCTGCTACCCCCTGCTGGCCACTACGAAGTACTCCACAGGGCAGAATGAAATCACTACATCAGCCAACACAACCCCCAAACACACACACACACCACACACACCACACACACCACACACACCACACACACCA